>NC_080540.1:123848794-124154002 GCF_028640845.1 Ahaetulla prasina
TATTGATTTTATTTGTTGGAAGTTGACTGAGACTTCCTGCAACCATCATAAATATATGCCAGTTGCCAAGCATCAAAATTTTAATCGTGGGATCATGAAGGTGCTGCAACAGTCATAAGTATGAAGAACAGTAGTAAGTCACTTTTTTCAGCACTGGTGTAATTTCAACAGTTGTTGAATGAATGGTTGTAAGTTGAGGACTACCTATAAACTCCGAATATAATAGACAAGCCAAACAACAGCTTCTGAGCTGTTTTATTCAAGATCTAGAGGATGGAAAGCCATATGGAGGCTTATATTATGTCTACATTAATCAATTGTTTGGTATAAGTTACAGTTCTCAATTAATTTAGCCTTTTCCAGTATGACATCCTCCAGATGTTTGGGATTATTATTCCAGAATAGTCACTCATCTTGGGCATTAGCTTGCAAAAAATCTAAATAACATTTAACACAGTATGTCTAATCATAATTGGAAGACTTGTTTACTTGCCTCATTTGAATCAAATGCTCAGTTTTGTAGCAGAATAAGAAGAAATTAGAAGAAACTATTATAGACAAAAGTTAAAAATAATGAAAGTCAACAGAAGCCTCACTAACATGTGGGGTACTGCCTTTTGGTTTGTAGCCCTAATAAGAAAACCATTGTAAGGCTCAACCTTGCTCAGAAAGTATCAAAACAAGAAGGAATCCAACTATTTCAGTCTTTCAAATTCAGTCCTTGTTGTGACTAGATTTCAAGTGTTTACAACTCAAAGGCAATTCTGCTCCCAGCAAGGATCAAACCCAAAGGAATAATCAAAGATTCCCCTCCTTTGCAATGATTGAGGCTAAAGGAAAGCTGATGGACCTGGGTAGCAGACAGGGCTTTATGCAGTCTCCCTCAAACAGCTCTACCTTTGTTTATAGCCCAGTTTCACCCTTGGACAAGAGGGAGTTCAGACAGACTTCTAGCTAGAGTGGGTTCTGCAGCAGTTGTCAAAAGTTGACATCACAAAGGGGAAGAATACCTTTTGACTCATTGTGGAATCTATTAGTTTATGATCACTGAGACTAAGATCATTCTGACAGGTCTGGGCAACAACATGGATGAGACAAGCCAAACTTGTTCTCCTGCTAATAGCAGCTCCTGAAATTTCTCGGGCAGAATCCCTATTCCACTAAGCTTTTCCAGCCTTATCTGTAATGACACATTGAAAAGATGTCCTGTCTCTGGTGGGCATATGCAACCAGCTGCCCAAGATCCAATCATTTCAGAGCGTCTCTTTGTCATATGTCAGTGCATATAGCATCACACATGACCAGGTCCACCCATATCACAGGGTTCTAAATCCTGACTTCGGAATGTAACTGCTGACAGAGATACTGTATATTGTGATGCAGATTGTTTTAGGGTGAAGATGTCCTGCTTTCTTTTGTTAGGAAAACCGAAGTTCATACATCACTGCAACAAATAACTTTTAAAATAGAAAGATGCAGTGGTGGGATTCAGCCAGTTCACACTACTTCGGGAGAACCGGTTGTTAACTTTCTGAGCAGTTTGGCAAACTGGTTGTTGGAAGAAATCATTAGGGCAGAGAACCGGTTGTTAAATTACTTGAATCCCACCACTGGAAAGATGCTACTAGATTGCTACTTGAGATTTTAAAATGACATAACCAGGGTTAGTTTTGCAAAAAATTCTTACTCGGATGTTAAGATTTACATAGTGAGATTCGCAAATAATACATTTTTAGTCTGTTTTTGACAGTCTCGTGATTACTGGCCCAGAATGTATCAAAATAGTGTTAATTTAACTGACAGATTATCTCAAACTGCCATAATATAATCCAAAAAAACAGGAAATGTCATTAAACTTGCTAGATGGGGAATCTAACATGCCAAGGTCATAAATGTTCATTTCTGTACATCCTTTTTTATATATAAATTCCTTTCTAGGACATATATCCCATAGCCATTATAATATTCTTAGAGTACTTGCTGTTCACAGCCTGTTTTCAGGCCTTGCCATCGGTATGTAAAATGAAAGGATGATGACATTTTGTGTTACAGTGTTGGTTTTGATTTCAAGTTCTTGAAATACACTCACACCAATGTGTTCCTTGTGTTTTCTAGTCAATGTTGAATTCTTATCTAGTGAATTCTTATGGATAGGACTTCCTTTATTTCAGAGGATGGGGAAACATTTGATGCTGTAAAAGTGGCAATCGGAGGTTAATGCAGTCTGCAATGGGAACAGCTCAATGGATTGGCTAGCAGCTTCTGACTTTAGCCAATAAGATTCAAGTATACTCATTTGAAACAGATTCTTCTACAGATGTGCAGAATATCATTATTATCAGAGTTATTAGCTAGAAATTTACTAGATGACATATTGAAAAACCCCTAGTGACTTCATGATTGCCTCTTTGAACTTCAAACTGGTGTCTTCTTGATCTGATAGCAGTACCAATGGAGTAGCATTGATAATTTTGACGAGTACTACGTCTCCCAATTTTGAAAGATGTAACTGTAGCTTCCCTGCTTTCATCTGCATACTGTTTAATTGCACATTTTGCTCCAACATTCCATTATTTGCAAAATGAGATTTTGATCTGGAATGTTCAACTAAGCAATGTAGTTGTGATTTACCAGTCCAAAATAGCAACAGCTGATAAAATCCCAGCAGAACAGCAAGGAATATTCCTATAACTTCTTAAAAATTGAACAGTTGTTGCAGCAGGTTAGCACTTTCTACCATGGCAATTTGAAGAACATTTTTCAGCGGCTGCATAAATCTCTCAAACTCCCTATTGGCCTGTGGCCAGGGAGGGATGATGCATTGATGCATGAAACCAAAATAACTGGCAAACCGAGCATGTTCTTGACTCTGAAAAGACCAATCAATGTCACTTTTGAAAGTAGCCGATATAGTTTATGCATAGAAAATTTGCTTTATCTTTGAAATCACTGACTTGGCATGTACAGTGATGAATGTTTCTACTGCAGGTTACCAAGGGCAATCATCAATTACAAGTTTTAAAAAAAAACAGAAAGGAAAGCCTGCTGTTAGCCAAAGCACAAAAATATACACTGATTTCAATCCATGGTGCTGATGGGAGAGGCAAAACATGAAGCGGAAGGGACATGTGAGTCTTCCACTTGGCACAGTGAATGAGCCTTGTCCTACCATTCAACAAGTATTTATACCCAGACACCATACATTTTCTCATAGGAGCACTTCAGTCTGTACCTCTCCTTAGGTGGTCTTTATGAGTCAAATCAATAGCTCCTTGCTAGAAAGTTTAGGACTAGCTAAATGAGTGTCATGAAGGAAGACATTAGCCTATGGACAGCAGCCAGAGAGGAAATATTGGTTATGCTTCAAGAGTCATGTGGGCAGTATTGTTCCGAGGTTCATTTCCGATTAGCGGAAATGATTGTTATGATTGCCTGAAAGCATATATTCTATTGTGTGGCAGTCTGTATCTCTGAAACAGATAAAACTTTGGGAATTGTATGGAACCAAACAGAATTCACCTTCTCATCAACAAAATTTAAAGTGTGGTTCTGAAATTAAATTAGAAACTGGACGGCTGAAGAAATAATCTGTTGAACTATTTGTGCTTCGACAGGAAAGTCCTTTGTAGTCATTTCCTTCAATGAGAAGGGAGATTGAAAAGATGACTTACAGAACATTGACATAATCAGTTACTATCATGAAGAAAGAATTGTATATGTACAAGTGGAAAAAGAAACACATCCAAAATACTGTAAAAGCTGTTTAAATGTACTTTAGTCTACAAATGAAAGAGCTTTGTCAATATATGCAATGATGTAAACTATGTTACAGGAGGACTATACAAAGCCCAACCAGGGGTGAAATGCTACCGGTTCACTCTGATTCAGGAGAACCGGTAGTGATAAAAACTACAAGTTCAGGCGAACCAGTAGTAAAAAACAACAACAACTATTCACTATCACAGCTATGCTGTGCGATAATTGGAACCTTTTTTTTTACTTTTTTTAAAGCATTTTTTTTACTACTGATTGGGGCATATAGATAGTAAAAAATGCTTTAAAAAGTAAAAAAAGTTGGCCACACCCACCTAGTCACATGACCCACCACCACCGCCAAGCCACACCCACAAAACTGGTAGCAAAAAAATTTGCATTTCACCACTGAGCCCAACTTATAACTGGTATCCATCATGAATTCAATTTGCTTTTTTTTTTTTAAACAAATACAACATGACAATATCATAGCAAGCCACAGTTCTTTAAAAACAGTCTCATGGGCATCCCCCACTCCCAAGAATGATACCTTTTGTGCAATTCTCCGAAAGAGTCAGACAAAGTTTCAAACTGAGAAATAAAAAGTCACTTTGGTTTGCCAATGCTAGCAGATTGTAGATTTCAGTGAGAGTATCAATTTCCTTTTACAGTTATATCTGCATCTTGCATGGATCTTCTGAGAATGCATAGGCAAAGGAGCCAAAAACAATTTGTTAAATTCACACTTGTCCTGACAGTGTTAGATTAGTATCAATCTCAGGCATTGGAAAAGTTCTGCATGGTAAGATTAAGTTTGTATTTAATAGCATCAAACACCAAAATGCCATCACTAACATTAAGGACTTCTTGTAATTGAGCAGGTACCTCACAAATTACATTCCAGAGTATTTCAGCAGATAACAAAATTCCAAAAGAGAGATATTTGTAACAGCAAAATCCAAAAATTATTAATGGAATTGCTGCTGAGATCCATAGTAAGTCCATATCTGGAGAAGAGTTTGACACATGCTTGATAGCTGTACTGGGAAGTGTCATATCCATACCAGGGGTGGGTTCTACTTACCTTTACTACCGATTCTCAATGGGAACATGCACTTGATGATGCACTTGATGATGGGGTGGGTGGGTGGAGCCTCCCGCTGGTTTTACTACCGGTTCTATAGAACGGGACAGAACCGGGAGCTACCCACCACTGATCCATACAGATATAAATTTGATCTGGTTTCTTCAGTTTACAGATGAAAATCACTATGGTGTCTATGGACAGTTATGAATTTTTCTTTTTCTTTTTTTTTTTGACTATAATTTTATTAAAGATTTCTTAAGAAGGAAGATTAAAAACAAATGCAAACTAATGTAAAGTAAGAAAAAAAATCAAAAAGAAGGGTAAAGTGCAAGAAAGGAAGAAAAGAAAAAAACAGAGATACAAAAAAGTAGTTTCAGATCTTCCTTAATGAAGTGTTTTTTGATTAGCAATGAATGTAAATATTGTATTTTCTCTGATCAAAAAAGAAATCTGGCCATCTCAGCAAGTTCCATCATCTTCACTAATTATTACCTACCTCCATAGTAGGTAATGTCAGATCTTTCCATCTTTATGTATGTAATGATTTTGCTGCAGTTGTCATGTACATAAACAAACTTACATAACGTTTTTCCCAACTGTTTGTCTATCAATGCCAAAAGAAAATCCTTTGGTCTTAATTGTATATTAATCTTTAAGATTAATATACAATTATATATTGTATATATAAATCAATGTCGGTATTTGAATGCAGAATTTTTCTAATTTCAAACAATGGCAGACATGATAATATCCATTCTTTTGACATTTCCAACATAAATTTGAAATGCCTTTATACATTCTAGACCAGTGATGGTGGACCTTTTAGACACCGAGTGTGTGTGCATGGCCAAACTGAAATGTGCGCGTGCAAATGCATGCATGCGCGGACATGGACATACATGTGTGGACATGTACGGGACATGTACGGGACATGTATGGGTGTGCACGTGCATGGATATGCACAAACGTGCACATGTATGGACATGGGTGCATGCACAGCAGAGGCCCAAAGACCAGCTGGCTGGCAGGAGGCGGGGCATCTCAACACCGGCAGCGCGGCAAGAGGTAAGATCTTTTTCTTTCGTGAGCTTCTGTTTCATCATTTGCAGGGAAACAGAAGCTCACGAAAGAAATGCCACGGAGATCTGACCTAAGCAGAAGTCAGACAAGTTTTTGATTTTTGTTTAAAATGTAGAGTGTGAAATATAGAACATCAAGTGTGGAAAAATCAAGATGATATCCCCTTAATAATTCCCTAAATGAACTGGCTGACAGAGTCTCCTGTCAGAAATATATCCTAATGCATAAAAAGGTAGTGTTTGCTCAAGTCACACTTAGCATCCAATATGTCTAGCAAGGTATGAAAATCCTTATTTAAAGTGAGTTGTATGATTCTACTACTATGGTAATAGAGTAGCTATAAATGTCAAGGTTTCTGTGGCTAAAGAACTCTCTCATATATATTCCTCACCAATCAGTCCATCTTAATGAGCCATGGTGACACAGGGGTTAGAATGCAGTACTGCAGGCTAATTCTGCTGACTACTGGCTGCCTACAGTTTGGCAGTTCGATTCTCACGGGCTCAAGGTTAATTCAGCCTTCCATCCTTCTGAGGTCAGTAAAATGAAGACCCAGATTGTTGGGGGCAATATGCTGACTCTGTAAACTGCTTAGAGAGGGCTGTAAAGCACTGTGAAGCGGTACATAAGTCTAAGTGCTCTTGCTATAATGGCATTGCCTTTAATTTCAGACAATAAATAAATAATAAATAAATAAATAATTTAATTTATTTTCTTTAATTAGTTTAAGTAAAATGAGGTCCCAGATTGTTAGGGGCAAAATGCTGACTTTGTAAACAGCTTAGAAAGTTCTGTAGAGCACTATGAAGCAGTATGTAAATCTGAGCGCTATTTCTGTTGCCATTAATTTCTACGTATTTTCCCTGCCAATCTTCATCTTCTTCTGTTCACTCTCTGATTTTAATAGTAGTTTTGAGTATGCAATTCAGTTTCTTTTTCTATCATAATTTTATTAAACATTACAATTGTTTTTTTAATAAAGTTTTTTTTTATTTTATAGAGAAACACACATTGAAAACATCAACAATTCCTTCCGTGCGACATCTCGGTGTTTTCTTCCTGGCTTCATTATTTTGCTGTTTCCCTCTTTTTTTCACTTCAATTTGAATTAATTATTTTTCCACAAATACATTATTATCATTTTCTTACATAATTATCCATTACTTATCTGTACCTTTCTTCTAACCAACAGTAAAATTTATCCCATATCTTAAAATATTCTGAATCCTCTCTTTCTTTAATCAGCAAAGTTAATCTATTCATTTCTGCACAATCTAAAATTTTTCTAATAATTTCTCTGATTTCTAATTTTGCGCAAAAACTATTCTTGCTGCTGTAGTTACATGGATAAATATTATCTTTACTAATTTTCTCTGGTAGGATCCCCAGTAAAAACAACTCCGGTTTTAGATCAATATGTTGTTGGGTTATTTCTTCTATCCAACCTTTTATTTTCTTCCAATAATTTTTGGCTTCTGGACATGTCCACCATATATGATAATAAGATCCTGGTAGCTGATGACATTTCCAACATTTAGCTGATTTGTCTTTAAACATTTTTGCCAGTTTCTCAGGTGGCATATGCCATCTATAAAACATTTTATATTGATTTTCTTTATATGCAGTGGACATTGTTAATTTACAATTCCTCTCCCATAGCTGTTGCCATTTGTCTAGGTCTATTGAATATCCAAAATTTTTAGCCCAAGCTATCATAGTTTCCTTTACTTGATTAAACTTTACAATTGAAAAGATTAAAAAATAATACAAACTTTAAAAAAGAAGAAAAAACAAACATGATTAAAAGAAGAAAAATGGAAAAGGAAACAATAAGAATATGTAAGTGGCTCAGTGGATAAGACACTGAGTTTATCAATCAAAAGGTCGGCAGTTCAGCAGTTTGAATCCCTAGTGTCGCATAATGGGGTGAGCTCCTGTTACTTGTCCCAGCTTTGCCAACTTAGCAGTTCGAAAACACGTAAAAAATGCAAGTAAAAAAATAGGGACCATCTTTGGTGGGAAGGTAACAGCATTCCATGCACCTTTGGAATTTAGTTATGCCGGCCACATGACCATGGAGACATCTTCAGATAGCGCTGGTTCTTTGGCTTTGAAACGGAGATGAGCACGAACCCCTAGAGCTGGGAACAACTAGCACATATGTGCGAAGGGAACTTTTACCTTTACAAGAATATAGTAAAGAAAAAGAAAAGATGTATATAAAGAAATAACTTCTCGCTTTATCACAAGTATATCATAAGTATTTTTAGTTACTTGTCACCTTCTCTTACAATACAACAAATGATCTTTTCTTCCCATATCCCATCTCTAACCCATAAATAAATCCTTAAAGCCTTGTCATAAAGACCTGATCAGCAAAAGCCTATTAGAGGTTAACAGAGATAACAACAATCAGCATTAAAATGTTATCCTGGAAGCACACTTTCTTCCTGATCAAACAGCTATTAGATGGGACTCTGCATCTTGAAAATGAGAATGTGCATGTGACTTTTATAGATTTGTTGAAATGAAATAGTATCTTGTAGATTAAATTTATTCGGTAGCCTCTTGAGTGAGTAGATTATTAAAATACCCATCTTACTTTACCTCGATTCAGTTAAAGGCCTCCAAAACTCACAAATTAGCAGATTGCAGATGAACATATGGAAATGATTTCCTTTTTTCAAAGAACCAGAAGCCTTTGAAGTTTTGGACTGGTGTTCTTGAATTTTTCCCTGGGTTTGGGAGCGAGCAATCATTTTTCTCACTATTCTTGCTCTGTGAAATGAAGTTGCCCTTCATTCATCTTTCAGCTTCATATCTCAGTAACAGGCCAAGGACCTTCTCAACTCTTCATAACTCTGGTGTGGTCTGGTTAGTTAAAGTTTCAATTATAGATAGAACCCATTAAAACTTTTATTGTGTTAATTTTTAACATGAGGTCAAACAGCATCCAAAATAGCTGGAGATGTGTGTGTTTTAAAGTAACTTTTTTGTAAAGCAATAATATTGATGAAACTGCAGCCAAAATGAGAAAGCTTCTGCAACCACTTTATATCACCAGGAGGCATTGATATTACTGTACAATGCTAGGCCAATGCAGCTAGGTGAATGTGACTTTCATTATCTTATTAAACTGGAGTTGTCATGGCACAGACCATGCTATCAACAGATGTCTAGCTGCTGCAACAGCAGCTCAGTTGCTCCTGCCACTTCCCCTTTTAATGAAGGTGAATTACCTCTGCTGACAAAGGCCATGCAATACCAAGCAGGAAACACGCCCTGGACCTTCAGCTTGTTCCTAATGGGCTCAGCTTTCAAAGGGGATGGAACCTCAGCAAAGCATTGCTAGAGAATGGTTTCCAGATGGTTAGCATAGACCTTTCTCTTTCTCCTCTGCAGTGGTATGAAAAATATAAAACAGGCAGGCAAGTAGGTAAGTGTAGTCTTTGTGACCATATCTCAAGTAATTGTGTTCTCTTTGCTGATGATGTCTAACTATTTAACACCACAGACAATACTTCTATCATTCAAAACGACCTTGACCATCTAACTGCTTGGTCTAAAAATTGGCAGTTCCAAATTTCAACCAGCAAATGCTCAGTCTTACATATAGGAAAAAAGAACCCAAAAACTAAGTACATACTAGATCAGTGGTTCCCAACCAGTGTGCCGCGGCACTAAGGGGTGCCGTGAGATCTTTTGAGGGTGCCGGGAACTTTTGAGCTACGGAGATTTTAAATATCTATTTCCTTATAAGGGTGCCGGGAACTTTTGAAAGGCTTTCCAAGGGTGCCTCAAACAAGAAAAGGTTGTGCCTCAAACAAGAAAAGGTTGGGAACCACTGTACTAGATGGACATTACCTTACAGACGACCCCCATCCTGTTAAAGACCTTGGAGTTTTCATGTCAAATGATCTAAGTGCCAAAGCCCACTGAAACTACATAGCAAAAAAAGTTCTAAGAGTTGTATACCTAATCTTGCATAGCTTCTTTTCCAAAAACACCATACTACTAACCAGAGCATATAAAACATTTGCTAGACCAATTCTAGAATGCAGCTCGCCTGTTTGGAACCCTCACCACATCTCTGACATCAATACAATTGAACGTGTCCAGAAATATTTTACAAGAAGAGTTCTCCATTCCTCTGAAAACAATAAAATACCTTATCCCACCAGACTTGAAATCCTAGGCTTAGAAAACTTGGAACTCCGTCGCCTTCGACAAGACCTAAGTTTAACTCACAGAATCATCTATTGTAATGTCCTTCCTGTCAAAGACTACTTCAGCTTTAATTGCAATAATACTAGAGCAACTAATAGATTTAAACTTAATGTCAACCGCTTTAATCTAGATTGCAGAAAATATGACTTCTGTAACAGAATCATCAGTGCTTGGAATACTTTACCTGACTCTGTGGTCTCTTCCCATAATCCTAAAAGCTTTAACCAAAAACTTTCTACTATTGACCTCACCCCATTCCTAAGAGGACCATAAGGGGCGTGCATAAGCGCACAAACGTGCCTACCGTTCCTGTCCTATTGTTTTTCTTTTCTTCTTCCTATATATATATATATGCTTATACCTCCTTATATTTACTCATATAAGTGTTTATATACTATATAATCTTTTTGTATGATACCTACATATATTGTGACAAAATAAATAAATAAATAAAATAAATAGTCCAGTGTTTCCCAACTGAGTAACTTTGAGATGTACAAACTTCAACTTCCAGAATTCTTAGCAACAATCGTATTGGATGCAGAGTCCTGGGAGTTAAAGACCACACGACACAGGTTGGGAAACATTGGTGTAGTCCAGGGGTGTCAAACTGGTGGCCCATGGGCTGGATGTGTCATGCACAGACCATGCCCACACCGGCTCTGGAAAGGCAAAACATATCACAATACATCTCGATGCATCACGTGACGCGATTGGATTTGACACATGTGGTATAGTCTAAGGAAGGAGAAGAATACATCTTGTAAGCAAAACAGGAACTTTCTGCAGTTTTGATACTACAGCACTGATTTGCCCAGAATGCTAACATACCAGATGTGCTTCTCCCAATCTTTGAGGTGTTTTATTATCATTCTTGTTAGAATCAGAAGGAGAATATTTTCACTTTATTTGTGAGAAATAATTCTTGCCAGCTAGGATTGATAGATTGATAGATTCCTACACAGACTTGCCTGAGTCCCCCAGAATTCAGCAGGATAAACAGACACATTTAGGATCACACTGCTAGGTGCTTAAGATTAGAACTAAATGTATTGATCCAAAATGTTTTGTGCTACATAAATTGAAAGGCTTTATTGGTCTGACAGTAAAATAATTTGAACGATATTGTCTTTCTGAAGTGGAAGAATCACCCTAAAATGTCTCCCTATCTCTAATACAGGTAGCCTTTGATTTACGACCACAACTGAGTTCAACATTTCTGTTGTTAAGTGAGATATTTGCTAAGTAAGTTTTGCCCCATTTTATGACTTTTCTTGCCACAGTTGTTAAGTGAATCATTGCAGTTGTTAAGTTAGTACCCCAGTTGTTAAGTAATACTGGCTTCCCCATTGACTTTGCTTGTCAAAAGTTCCTAAAAGGTGATCACATAATCCTGGGACACTGCAAAGGTCATAAGTATGAACCAGTTGCCAAGCATCTGAATTTTGATCACACGACCATGGGGATGCTGCAAAGATTGTAATTGTGAAAAATGGTTATAAGTCACTTTTTTCAGTGCTGTTGTTGTCAGCGTTCCAGAAAACCTCTCCTGCAGAAAAGACTCCGAAGCAAACATCTTTCAAAGTTCTTTTACTAGCATAGGTAAACTGGCAGAGTTGGTTGAAATCTGAATCTGGGGATCCGGGTTCCTCCCTCAGTAATACAAACTCCAAAATCCCCACCCTCATGACCCCTCTGCCGATCACATGCTCCAATCTTCAACCATCCCAAGTCGAGACATCACTCCGGCCACTCCTTCTCCAGATGTGAGCTCAGCCTGACCTTGACCGGCAGGAAGAATGTTGTTATGTCTAATAGCCCCTTGTACCACCATCCCCTTCTCCTACTTTCCCACACAGGAGAAAGTTGCAGCATGTGGAAGCCTTCGGCCTAGCATGGCTTCCAAAGCTGACAGTTGTAACTTTGAATGGTCACTAAATGAACTGTTGTAAGTCGAGCACTACCTGTATTTCAATGGTTTTCGGGGTAAACATGGCACTCTCACAAGCAGTTCTGGGTTCCAAAGCAAAAAAACTCAAATGGGTTATCCCTGTCAGAATGAAATATAAAGCTGAGAGAAGACAAGGATTGGCAGATAAAACTCTTCAGGTCAAAGAAAGTGTGTGCATCCATACGCAAAGCATTCTCATTCCATCATAGCTACCTATCTCCACAATTTCAGGAAGAACTGGAAACCTTGTGGGAGGGAATCAAGAAGGGCATCAATGATCCCCCTTCCTTCTCTTTCTATCTCACCACACCATTTCTCTGCTTCTGTCAGCTTCCTTGGTTCTGTTCCATAACTCCTCCAGTCTGATTCTTGCTTTTTCCCAACCAATCGCATTATATGCAGCCCATGTGACATTTTAGGAGGCCAGCACAATCACCAGCATCTCAAAGATAGGAGGAAAACACACGGATATGGCTAGGAATTGAAGAAGACTCCTTAATTATTCCACTATTCATTCACTTTCAACTGTTTGTAGCCTGAAGGGCATCATTTTGCTAGGATTGCCTTCTCCTTTAAATTCTTGTAAGCTCATTATTGATAGTAACTTGCCACCTTGATTTTTGTTGGCCTCATTTTTTATTTCCTTCCAATTTTCCAAGCTTCAAGATCTTCTTTAATGATTCTTGCCTTCACATTAAGTGTCTAAATATTAAAGGTTTACTTCATTATTTAGTGCTTTCTATGAACAGTTTGTGTCATTTGATCTCGTACTGAATAATAATTCATACAGTCAAGGATATTCTCAACAATTTTCTCCAGCACTAATACTCAGAGCCTTTATTTTTCTTCATTCTTTCCTTTCTAATGGCCTGGTTGTGCAACATATATTACAACTGGGAAAGCCATGGTCTTAGCAATAAATACCCTGGCTCTCAGTATGATTTTGACATGGGTTAGAAATAAAGTAATGCACATATATTAAAGTGTTCATCTGCGAATATATATGTTTGGAGTTGCTTTAGGCTGAAAGCCTGAATGTGGGGAACAAAGTCTCACCTTACAGTTTAAAAGGCAAACCATTTCACTGTGTTATCCACTAAGGCTTGCGCGGAGAAAGGAACTTACAGTGGAATGCAATGCCATTAGTTATGCTTGCCAAGTGAGGCTAAAAAAGAAAAATGTCCACATGGCTCACTTTAATGTGTTTCTTAACGCAAGGATTTTTAAAAATGTGAAGTAGAAACTTGTCCTGAATTCTCTTATCAAATCCTGAGAATCACAGGCTGCTTTGGTCACAGTGGTCTAGCTGAACTTTATACTTTTGTCTGGATCTGTTTCAGTCTTTCTTCCAAGTTGCAGACATCTTTTAATGTATGGCTACAATCCTAATCCCTGTGAATTGTTGAGCCTAGGAAGGTAAAATCTGATACTACTAAGCTTTTTCTCTGCTTATATACCTTAGATGGCTTAGGCTGTAATTCCATTCAACATGGTCAACAGAGCTGTAGTTCAAGACATCTTTTCAACTCCCTTCCCATAGCTATCCTGCTTTTCATCTAGATTATATCTTACATTTATATATATATATATATATATATATATATATTTGTTTTCTGAGGTTTTCGCGGGTGTTTGTATGTAGGTCTTTGGTTATTCGGGTTTTCTCCCGCGTAAAATTGGAAGTGTCTTGGCGACGTTTCGACGAAGTCTCATTCGTCATCTTCAGGCTTCAGCTTCGTGCTTCTGGGAGCAATGCACGGCTGAAGCCTGAAGATGACGAATGAGACTTCGTCAAACGCCGCCAAGACACTTCCATATATATATATATATATATATATATATATATATATATATATATATACTTTATTGAACTTTTTTACATTAAAAACATAGAAAAAAAGGAAAAAGAAAAGCTTATATCATTTAACAGCTAATTGTGGTGTTTTTCATCTAACAATAATCCGTGCAATAATGACAAACATTAAATTATACATATTTGTGTTCTTATTTTATCTATTGATTATACTTACTAACTAAATATTCCTATCTCCTTTCCATCTATCCATACCATGTTCCCATTTACCATAAAATACTGATGTCTCTTTATCCTTCAGACTCAGAGTTAGTTTGTCCATTTCTGCGCAATTCATAATCTTTTGTATAATAAGTCTCTCTGTGGGCACACACGGCTGTTTCCAACATTGAGCGAAGGCCATCCTAGCAGCAGTTAATATATGTAATATTAAATATTTTATACTCTTCACGTATTTTTTAAAAAAATCCCCAATAAAAAAAGTTTGGGTTCTAGGTCCAATTGTTCATTCGTGATTTCTTGTAGTCACTTTTTAATTTTTAACCAATATTTACGGGATTCGGGGCAGGACCACCACATATGGTAATATGTTCCCTCTTTATTTTTACATTTCCAGCATATGGGAGACATTTTGGAATACATTTTCGCTAGTCTCAAAGGCGGTAGGTGCCACCTGTAGAACATTTTATATGCATTTTCTTTGTATGCTGCTGATTTTGTTAGTTTATAATTTCTGTTCCATATTTTCTCCCAATTTGATAAATTTATATTATGTCCAATATTTTGACCCCATGCAATCATACATCCTTTCACTACTTCTTCCAATTCTAATTCTAGCAAGTATTTGTATATCTTACATTTCTAAGTGTTTAAGTTTGGCAACTCATTCAGTATCCCAAACTCTCTGCGTTGCTTTAGAGCAATTCTTTTTTTAGTCAACTCAGCTCTTGCAGTTCATGATTCAATTGGCATTCATAATTTTATAGGGCAGTTGGGATTTAGCTGAATCCGTTGCAATAAGATATATTCTAGCGCTGTTCCTTTTTTTAATTAAATATATTGTATTACATTTAGTCCAGTCATTTCTTCTTTCTATAGCTTCAAGGTTTTTTTTAATTAGGCTTTAAAATGGAATGTATGTATATGTACATGTACATGTATATGTATGCATATATGTATATAATATCACTTGTACCTGTATCCTGTTTATTCTAGTAGCTTTGTATCCTACATTCTACTTGCACTCCATCTTTAAACTTTACTTCATATTTGTTTACGTATCAGTCGTGCTAAAACACATGTATATCTTTGAAAGCATTTCTTCCTAACTGAATGCATATCCTTTCCCTGTTGTTCCCTCCTGTTATTTTCTGTCATGCACCGGAAGTAGCTATCAAGATTTCAGTGGCATTCATTTAGCAGCCACCATCAACGTCTCATGTTCTGGTAGCTTAATTATTTGCTACATAAATCTGTCAACAATTTGCAGACACTCCGGGTAGCATCCCTTATTAATACATGTTGCGCACTTTGTAATATCCCTGCTCAGCAATGGACAAGAAAGGACAAACTGTGAATTAAAATCTCTTGTTACTTTTTACTTTTGTTTACTTATACAGTGATATTTTTGCTACATAGCATTGCCACTGAATGGAGTAATCTGATTCTCAGAATAATTTTTCAGGTTAGAGATAAATGGATCTAAACAGTGGCAATGCTATTTTTGAATTTTCAAAATAACCCTACAGTGAAAAAACATAAGTTTACCAACTGCTTTAGTCTTCTTCTGATGCAGAATTAATGTGGACATCTTTTCAAGCACAAAAAATAAAAAAAAGATGAATAGAATGATAGTGTAAAAAAAGCTACATTGTTCAATTCAATATAAGGCAAGTTCTTGTGTCTAAGTCCAAAATCTATGATAAGAATATCAACCATTGGCAATTTTCAATGAACAGATCATTTGGGATTCCTTGACTGTCCAAGTTTGAGATGAAGTCTACCTTATGGGATTTTCTCACCCCAGAAGTTTGGTTAGCATCTGGAGTCTTTCCAGAAAACTTTAATGTAGAGAGAGCTTTTATCCCTGAAGGCTTAATTGATACTGTTGCTAAGTTGGGGTTTGTATCTATTTATAACATTTATTATTTTTATTTTACATTGTTTTGTGTGGTTTTAGCTCCATCGGAACTTACTAATAGATGATATTTGTTGTTTTGTTGTTTGTTTAAGGATAGTACTATATAAATATAATCTGCCCTGCTGTTCGTTGGTAGCATTTGAAATTCCAGGATAAACCCCATCACCTTTAGACCTGACATATCTTCTCTCTCATCTGCAAGAAAGGTCAGATTGCATCACACTATAAGAAAGACTGAGCGCCAAAGAATTGAGGCTTTTGAACTCTGGTGCTGAAGAAGACTCCTAGGAATCCCTTGGGCTGCAAGGCGATCAAATCTGTCAGTCCTAAAGGAGATCAACTCTGACTGCTCTTTAAAAGGCCAGATCCTGAAGATGAAACTCAAATACTTTGGCCACCTAATGAGAAGGAAAGACTCACTGGAGAAGAGCCTAATGCTGGGAATGGTTGAGAACGATTGACAGCAAAAGAAGAAAGGGACAACAGAGAACGAGGTGCTGGATGGAGTCACTGAAGTAGTAGGCATGAGTTTAAATGTACTCTAGAAGATGGTAGAGGACAGGAAGGCCTAGAGGAACATTGTCTATGGGGTCACAATGGGTCGGGCATGACTTCGCAACTAACAACAACAAATTGTAATGTATCTTTAAAAGTTTTGGCGGGAATTAGCACGTTGCTGATTGGTTGAGGCCACCGGCCGAATTGTATATAAAGAGAGGTTTGCCCCAGTACTGGCTGCTGGGTTCACTGTATATTAAAGAGCTGTTGTCACTACCCTGGTCTCCTGTCTCGTTATTGCCCAAACATAACACTGGCGACGAAGGTGGGATCTCGAGGCTAAAAGCACCAGGAAAGAGCTGAACGCACGAAAAGGACCGAACCCAGCAAATTCAGGGCGGAAACGCAGCGATGGCCAGCTACACACCGCCCGCGCCGTTTGACCCATCCAAGGAGAAATGGGGAACATACATGACCCGTTTCGAGAGCTTCCTCGAGGCGAACGAACTGCAAGGAGTTCCAGATAACAGAAAAAGGGCATATTTCCTGAGCCACTGCGGTCCCGAGGTCATCGACATCGCAGAAGCCCTGGCAGAGCCAACGCCGGTACAATCGGTATCGTGGCAAACTCTGCAGAACCTATTGAAGAACCATTTCGCGCCAACACCGTCCAAATACGTGCAACGTTTTGAATTTGGAGAGCGCAGACAGCAAGAGGGCGAGTCCATCAGCGAATACATGGCCGCCCTAAGGAAAGCCTCTAAATATTGTGGGTACCGAGATTTGGATGAGGAACTGTTGGAGCAACTCATCCGTGGGGTCAGGGACATTCGTTTGCGGAGGCGACTGCTATCCAAGAGCAACCTAACGCTGGCAAACGCTCTGGACGAAGCCAGAGCTCATGAGATGTCCACCCAAGCAGCGGAAACCCTACAAAAGCCGCTCACACCAATGGCGAGCGCGAAATCAACTCCGGTCCACAACGAAGAAATCCAGACCGAATCAGACGGCGAGGATGAGGAAGGAGTTTTCCACACCGGGAGACTGAGAAAAGAAGACCGGGATGACTGCGGAAGTTGCGGAGGGCAACACCAGCGTCAACAATGCAAGTTCAAGGACGCTACATGTCGGCGGTGCGAGAAGAAGGGGCACCTGGCTCAAGTCTGTCGAGCACCCCAACCTTCCCGCCGAAAATTCAAACCAACCAATCAGAGCGCGGGATCGGCAAGGCGACCCGCGATTGGTCAAAACAAAAAGGGCGCGAAGTCAAATCGAACGACCGTGATAGTGGGTCGTGCAGCAACCCGCGTAGAGAAGAAAATCTTCACAAAACCGAAAATCGAAGGAGTGCCGTGCCGACTGGAGGTGGACACAGGGTCAGCGATCACAATCATGTCCTGGGACACTTTTGCGAAAGCTTTGCCGAAAATCGCCAAACGCAAACTACAAACACAGCGGCTAAAAGTTCAAGACTACCAAGGGAATCGCATCCCTGTTCGAGGGACAACCTCCGTCCGCGTCGAGTACAGACCACACAAGAAGACCCTGCCCATCACGATAGTCGAAGGGACCCTGCCAAGTTTGTTGGGACTAGACTGGTTCCGAGCATTGGGCATGGGAGTGACTGGCATCTACAGAAATGACTTTAACCTAAAGGACACACTCATGGACGAATTCGAAGATGTTTTCAAGGACTGCCTGGGCAAGTACAAGGGGACCCCTATCTCTTTCAATTTAGACCCCCAGGTAGCCCCCATACGGTTGAAAGCAAGGAGGGTCCCTTTTGCCCTTAAACCCAAGATTGACAGGGAGATAGACAAACTAGTCAGTCAGGGGATACTAGTGCCAGTCGATCATGCAAAGTGGGAGACGCCAATCGTCACCCCAGTGAAACCAGATGGGTCAATTAGAATCTGCGCTGATTACAAAGCAACTTTAAACAAAGCCTTGCAAAAAAGCGCTTACCCGGTCCCAGTGGTGCAACACTTGCTGCACTCGCTGGGGCAAGGGCATGTTTTTGCCAAATTAGATTTGGCCCAAGCGTATCAACAACTGCCCGTAGACGCCAACACAGCCGAAGCCCAGACAATTGTGACTCACCGAGGTGCTTTCAAGTGTACCCGGTTACAGTTTGGGGTGAGTGTGGCACCTGGTCTATTTCAAAATTTAATGGAGCGACTTCTGCAAGGGCTCCCGGGGGTGGTCCCCTATTTTGATGATGTATTGGTATCAGCCGAAAATTTAAACGAATTGGGGGAGCGTTTGAGAAAAGTTTTGGGCATTTTCCGGTCAGCCGGTCTAAAAGTTAAAGTGAACAAATGCCAAATAGGGGTAGAATCCGTAGAGTTCTTGGGCTACAGAATAGACAAGGAGGGAATTCACCCCACGGAGAGCAAGGTCAAGGCAATAAGAAAGGCTCCAGCGCCCAAAAACAAAACAGAGCTGCAGGCATTCCTGGGCCTAGTGAACTTTTACGCGGTCTTTTTGAAAAATAAGGCAACCGTTGCCGAGCCGCTACATAAGTTACTGGGAAAGAATGCTGTTTGGTCTTGGGGAAAGACGGAAGCTAGGGCTTTCGAGGCAGTAAAAAACCTGCTCTCGAGCGATAGTTTACTGATCCAGTATCATAGCACAATGCCATTGGTATTAGTTTGCGATGCTTCCCCCTACGGGGTGGGTGCTGTGCTCAGCCACCGGCTTCCAAATGGCACAGAAGCCCCAATAGCCTTCTACTCCAGAACAATGTCCTCGGCAGAGAGGAACTATAGTCAGCTGGATAGGGAAGCCCTAGCTATAGTTTCAGGAGTAAAAAAGTTTCACGAATACGTCTTTGGTAGAGACTTTGAAATTGTTACAGACCACAGACCACTGTTGGGGTTACTGGCTGGCGACCGCCCAACGCCTGTGGCACTCTCGCCCCGATTGACCCGATGGACTATCTTTTTAGCCGCCTACTCCTATAAACTGCAGCATCGGCCAGGAAAGGAGTTGGGGCATGCGGACGCGTTAAGCAGATGCCCACTGCCAGGGGCGATCGAGGACCCCACTCCGGGGACGCCCATACTGTTAATTGACTCTCTGGACTCTGGCCCAGTCACGTCTAAGGAGGTGGCTCGGGCGTCATACCGGGACATTACTTTGAGAACTGTAATCGGTTGGGTCCAAAGAGGGTGGCCCGCTGCGCCGGGCGAGCGTTTCAAAGAATTTGTCAAGAAAAGCGGGGAATTATCGGTGCAAGGGGGGTGCCTGCTCTGGGGGGATAGGGTGGTAGTTCCAGAGAAATTGAGGGAAAAAGTTCTGGAACTTCTGCACGAAGGTCACCCTGGGATCGTGAGAATGAAGGGTTTAGCTAGAAGCTATGTGTGGTGGCCCCTAATGGACAAGGAGATTAGCGACAAGGTTGGCAAATGCCAAAGGTGCCAGGAGTCCAGACCACTACCACCAACGGCCCCAGTCCGGGAGTGGGAGAAACCCCAAGGCCCTTGGTCCCGTATACACATAGACTTCGCGGGCCCCTTCCATGGCCAAACGTTTCTAATAGTGGTGGATGCATTCTCCAAATGGCTGGAGATCATCCTAATGAAATCCACAACCGCTGAAGCTGTCATTTCAGCACTAAGGCACCTCTTCGCTACGCACGGGCTGCCGGACACTCTCGTGTCAGACAATGGGCCACAGTTCACCGCGACACTTTTTGAGGGGTACTTAGCAGAAGAGGGCATCCGACATGCCCTCTCAGCGCCTTTCCACCCCGCGACGAACGGCCTTGCTGAACGTTTTGTCCGGAGCGCGAAAGAGGCATTGTCAAGAAGCGGCCCGGGTGATTGGCAATCACAAATTGACGCATTCCTGACGGTACAACACAGGACCCCTTGTGTAGCTACTGGCCGCAGCCCAGCGGAGCTACTGATGGGGCGAAAACTAAGATGCCCCTTAGACCGGTTAAACCCGAATTACACGCCAGACGGGTACAAAACAATATCAGGCAAAACAAGGGAACTAACCATAGAAAGTCCTGTATGGGCGCACAATTACGGTGACGGCCCAAACTGGTTAAAGGGAACAATCATTGACACCACGGGGCCCAAGTCTTATCTTGTAGAGATAGAGGACGGCCGAGTGTGGAGACGCCACATAGATCAGCTGAGGAATAGGATTATCACTAGACCAGAAATAGACGGAACGGGCCCTGACTATGCATTGATTGAACCCGCAGCTGACTCAAGCCAAGAAAAAACGGGGGACTTATCTGGCTCAGACGAGGTCCAGCGACACCATCCGGTCCTTCCTGAGGACAGCGGGCACGACTCGGCAAGTAATCCAAGGCCGGATGGCCCGGAGGAGGAGCTGAGAGGAACGAGCAGTCCCTCCCGTCAGCTCGACTCACTCCCAGATAATGAACTGCGCAGGTCCGGGCGAGTTAGGAAACGCCCAGCGTACCTGCGCGACTACGTAGAGAAATAATATGCTAAATGTTTGCAAATATAAGTAAAGTGTTTTCTAGGAGGGAAGGAGTGTAATGTATCTTTAAAAGTTTTGGCGGGAATTAGCACGTTGCTGATTGGTTGAGGCCACCGGCCGAATTGTATATAAAGAGAGGTTTGCCCCAGTACTGGCTGCTGGGTTCACTGTATATTAAAGAGCTGTTGTCACTACCCTGGTCTCCTGCCTCGTTATTGCCCAAACATAACACAAATAATATAAATATGACTGATTTAACGATAGTAATTATTTTTAAAAACCTTCCTATTTTTATAGGAAGCGTAGTATTTTGAAAGAAATATTCATTTTAAAAGGAAATTATATTGAGGCAGATCTGGTTTCTGTTAAACCTTTTTGAGTATGTACATACATCCAATTTCAAAACTTTGTACTCCCTTATCTACAAATATTTATTTCATATATTTCATTTCTATATTGCCAACATTAAATAATTTATGTCAGTTTACACTCATAAAAGAAGATCAAAACAAAATAATTCAATAAAATAACCACATTGGTACAATTAATAATAAAACACACTAAATAATATGATTAATAATAGGCTAAATTGTATGGCAATATGTTCCAACTGAGCTCAGTATGTTAATGCCAACAGAATAATCCAATGAAGCCATCCATAAACAACCCTTTTAGTACTTGCCTACATCTAGATATGGCAATATGTAAGGACACAGGGATCAATGGGAGTTACATTTGTGGGATCCTTGGCAGTGGTGAAATCCAATTTTTTTTGCTACCAATTCTCCTGGGCGTGGCTTGGTGGGCATGGTGTACCTTGGTGGGCATGGCAGGGGAAGGATACTGCAAAATCTCCATTCCCACCCCACTCTGGGGCCAGCCGGTTCTCCAAACTACTCAAAATTTCTGCTACCGGTTCTCCGAACTGCTCAAAATTTCCACTACTGGTTCTCCAGAACCCATCAGAACCTGCTGGACTTCACCCCTGGTCCTTGGTGATCTCTGAGCTTGGGTTGATTTCTTGCAGACATTTCATTACCAAACTAGATAAAATTGTCAGTGCTGATGATGTTACCTAGTTTGGTAATGAAATCTCTACAACAAAACAATCAAGCTCAGAGAGTACCAAGGACTCCCATTTCACCCCTGAGCTACAAATATTCTTTTCTATCAGAGTTACATTTGCTACGCTATTGAGTGGTCTTGGGAGCAGGGTTCTATCCCTGGCTGAAGAGAAGGTCTATCATGCTAGATGCCACTGTCCTGTCCGTCTTATACAAGCAAGAAAAATGGCAAGAACTCATGTTAGGGGAATTAAATTCTATCCAGTTCTATCCAGAAACATACCCATCACATCCAACAACTAACCTCCAATTTTCAGGCTACTAGATCTAACAATGGAGGAAAAGAAATGAGGGCCCTTGGTGCTTTCTGAGCCTGGTGATCTTTGAGATTAGCACTGATGATGTTACCTAGTTTAGGTAATGAAACATCTGCAAGAAAACAATCAAGCTCAGAGAGCATCAAGGACCATTCATGTCAGCCCTGAGCTAATATTCTCCTTTATTGGAAAAGAAATGAAATTGTAAGAGGTCAAACTTTTAGTGGATCTGTTCTTTTGTCATGTTTAGCTCAAGAAGTATTACTGACAAGTTTCATAAGACATTAAAACTGACTCCAGAGATGCTAAGAATAAAACAAAGTAGTTCACTTCTGAAATTATAGAAACATAAATTCTGTTTGAGAGAGTTGTTAGAAATATATATTTAATTCAGAATTAAATTCGGGATCGATGGTTCTTGCTCTCACAGAAGGGAACCCAGGCTTGCAGCCTAAAGTTACTAACTCAGCTAAATGTAAGCATTTTAAGACCTACTGGAGAGAATGCTAAGCGTACAACATTGCAGCCAGCGTACTAGAATTAGCATGGTAAATCAGGAATTTCAATGTATGCCTTCAAATTTTATGTTTTGCCATTCAGGTTTTCAATTTATGTCTTCAGATTTTCACATTTAGGTTTCTAGCCTCTTACGTTTTGCTATATATGTTGAATTAGGTTGTTTGGGATGGTGGGGGGTTGTTTGCTTGCTCATTTGAAATTCAGTAAGAATTACACTAAATGTACTTTGTTAGATCGACACCCTCATGAAGCCTTTGTGCAGGATTTTCTCTCTCTCCTTTTCTTGCTCTTCTTTTTTTTTTAATTCTTCAGAGCCATCTGGAAAGCAGGAGAAAACCAAAATATCAAGATGATGGCTGCACCCATACAAAGCGCCACTCTTTTTTAACATGTGGCCTTGTCAGTCCCTTTTCTTTTCAGCTGAGTCACTGGAAATAGATTCCAAATGATATGTGTTCCTCCTCTTCCAACCAGCTTTTGCTGTATCCTCACTTCATGTGCTGTCCTTGCTGTTCCTCTCTTTCATAGATAAAAAGCCCCATGGAGAACTTTACCACTGCACCCTAAGCTAATACATCACTCGTTTAAAACGAACTGTATCAAGTCAGTTAGGTCCTTGACCATAAACAGAGACTCAGTCTTCCATAAAAGGATCTCACATTCAGGGATTTTGAAAATTTGCATCCAGGCCTTTATTTCCCTTACCCAGTCCCCATCTAATTGATTTTGGATGGCTAGTGCAGCTGTGGCAATGCATAAAAGAAATGCAGAAGAAAACAAAATGCATATACCTCACTTTTATGTGAAAGTTTGCTATTTCAGCCCATACTTCTGATCCCATTGGAGACGCTTTGATTTTATTTTTCCTGGCAAAGTAAGAAAGGAAGCTACTGTAAAAACCACTAAGTCTTATGCTTATTGCCTCCCTCTCCCAGAGCACTGGCACCATTAAGCAGAGGATCTGCAGCTTTTTGTGCTGCCTGAAGACATTTTTACAGTGGTGGGAATGTTACTAATTCCCTGGTCAAAGATCTATAAAGTAAATGTGTTCCTTTACTGACACCCAGTGGTAAATGTAGAGAAGAGAAGCAATGTCTTTTCTTTTGGGATCAAGCAACTTTTTCATCCACTTAAAAAAACATATTAGATGATCAATCACTGGTTAATATCTTCTGGATTGAATGAGCACTGTAGGTCTTGTACTCAGTGTGATGACTACAGCATTCCTTCTTAGTATATTCTGGCGTTTTGTTTTGTTTTTGTTTTGCCGTATTAAAGCTATCCAAAGACGTTGATGAAAAGGATGAAGTAATGGAGGATAAATAGCTAACAAGTAAGCTGACTTAAAGCATTCCATTAGTTTCAACTTAGAAATGAACATAGCAACAGGAAGATACCCTATTATGGCTGTTGTATTCATAAGCCAGTATTAAGACCAAAGTAATTTGGAGTTTGTTTGTTTTTTTTAAAAAAACTCATTCAATAGTTAATTTGTGATTTGGAAACCCTCTTCTGCAGTCTACTTCCATTTTCTATAGCTGTCTCTCCTCCATCATATGTGTTATATAGTTCTTAAACTGTAAACTATGTTTCATGGATTCCTAAATTCAAATTTTAATCAGATTTGGATGTTGTGTTTGCATGACAAAATTACTATAATGCAATGTAGTAACATACAATGTATGTTTTTAGCAAACAATTTATGTTTGTTAATACTGCCAGTATTTACTTACTTATTTACTTACTTGTTTATTCATTTATTTGTTTGTTTGTTTATTACATTTGTATGCTGCCCATCTCCCCTACAAGGTGACTCTGGGCAAAATGAGACAAATAGATTTCAACTGAGTTCTGGAGAGACTGGTGTCTTATTCCTTGGAGTCCAGTACATTGCAATCTTAATTATCTTGTCCTCCCAAAGCTGACTTTTACACAGATCAAAGTTTGCTATTTCAATGGAACTCCCTTCCTTGGTAGGTGTGGGGTTGTTGTTTGTGCAACTGGCCACCAAGTCTGGATCTGCTCACCACATTGGTTTATCATGGATGGGCTATTTTGTGGTTCCATGTATTTTATTTATTTTATTTTTATTTATTTATTTATTTATCATATTTATATACTGCCCTATCTCCCTAGGGACTCAGGGCGGTTCACAGGCAGATAAAAAAGTACAAATAAATACAGAATAAAATAACAATTAAAAAACTTATTCTACACAGCCGAATAATTAAAAAGCAATATAAATAATAAAACCCATTAAAACCAATATAAATTTAAAATCTAGTCCAAAATCTAGTATCATGTGAACAGATGTTTTGGGTTGCTTTAAACATGATGCTATCTTATATCTTTGACCCCATCCTCTCAGTTAACATTAATGCTATTTCTTCCTGGGTTTTGGACACCTCTTCTATTTTGCTGAGGAAAATACTTCACATTTTCTTGAATATTGCAACATAATTCATCTCTATCAACATCTGCAAGTTCTTGCTGGTTTCATAAAAATGATGAGTTTGGTCCCTTCAGAAACGGTGGTACTTGTGTCATGATGCCATGACAGGGGTTTTATCATACTGAACTTTCTCCTTCCCAGGTCCCAAAAGGTCCCAACTCTGACTCATATAGTAGACCTACTGATATTTCTCTAAACAGTCTCAAATGTAGCCACACCAGAGGTGGGTTTCAACAGGTTCTGACCAGTTCTGGAGAACCGGTAGCGGAAATTTTGAGTAGTTCGGAGAACCGGTAGTAAAAATTCTGACTGGCCCCACCCCCATCTATTCTCTGCGTCCCAAGTCCCAGCTGATTGGGAGGAAATGGGGTTTTGCAGTAACTTTCCTCTGGAATGGGGAAGGAATGGAGATTTTACAGTATCCTTCCCATGGAGTGGGGTGAGAATGGAGATTTTACAGTATCCTTCCCCTGCCATGCCCATCAAGCCACACCCACCAAGCCACACCACAGAACCAGTAGTAAAAAAAAAAAATTTGAAACCCACCACTGAGTCACACCATAATTGCTGGAGATGTTTTGATAACTTTGTTGGGGTTACCTTAAATGCAGCACTATGCAAATGGAATCACTGGGTGCTCCAACACTGGAGGTTTTTAAAAAGAGATTGGATAACCATTTTGTCTGAAACTTATAGGGTTTCCTGCCTGACCAGGGGGGTGGACTAGAAGACCTCCAGGGTCCCTTCCAGTTCTGTTATTTCTAGGATTTCTAACTACAACAAATTTGGAGTCATGGGAATGGCTTTCTATGATAGAACATCCCATGTTATTAAACTCCAAAAGTTTTTGGTGTGAAATAATATGGACGACCTGGGAATTAAAGCCAGGCCCATTGGCTCTTTTTCAGCAGCTCTGCCACCACTCAACCTAAACTCTACTGATCAGTCACTTGATACCTTTAATTGACAATATTGTACATGGAATGCTATAAACATTTGTGCCTGATATTAGCTCACAACTCATCATCCCAAGCTAGATGTTTCTGAGAAAGAAATTGGTGAGAGAATTGGTCCTCCGGTGCTCACTAGCTTGTAGATAGCTAGCTTTACCATTCTGCTACAAGGCAAGGAAGACTGTCTACTATTCTTTCTGATCAATTCCTTGCTATGTAAGGAAAGTATTTCTGACCACACTCCTTCCTGAACATATGAAAGAGGTTATCTAAGCATTTCCTAAAAATACCTTCTTTGAAGAAGAAGAAGAAGAAGAGGAAGAGGAAGAGGAAGAGGAAGAAGAAGAAGAAGAAGAAGAAGAAGAAGAAGAAGAAGAAGAAGAAGAAGAAGAAGAAGAAGAAGAAGAAGAAGAAGAAGAAGAAGAAGAAGAAGAAGAAGAATTGCACATGCAATGCATTTTAGCAAGGCTGTTATTCTTCTTTAAAAGGAAGAATTTAATCACCGCTCCAAATTCTTTCTGCAGGAACAGCCATGTAAATACAGTTTAACACACCATCTTCATACATTGCAGAAGATTATTGTGTTTGCTGCCATTTTTCTAAGGAATACTCAAAGGATATAGTATAGTATTTCTAGCACATACAGATACTGCCTCTCAAGGATTTGCAGTCTCAAAGCATTTATTCCTCTTAAATTCTTTAAATTCTCAGATGAGTGTGAGTATTTGGAGCGAACCTGCTCATGCAATAAACAGTCCTGCTTTCTTTTGCAGCCATGTTTTTTTCTATTGCATGAAACATGTTTCAGTGTTACAGCAGCTAAGAGGGGGATGGGGACAAATGGCATTCCGCTTGTGGTACAATCATTTTCTCTCTTTTCAGCTCCTTATCAATCTAAAGCATTTGATGCAGAAACCCATTTTTACCCCTACATTGACAAATACATTTCATTTCACAGAGGCTTCTGAACATCAAATGGAGATAATTAAAGCAAGATGATCTCAAGTAGAGAAGAATGCAATTCAGTTACCATTTTCAAAGTGATTCATTAAACCTCCCGCTGGATGCAAATGTTTATTTCAAGGAGAGAAAGAAGCAAATGCTTATCAAATTCAAATGCTTCTCTTGTGTCTTATTTTGATTTGTTACATTCAAAAGGACTGTATTTGAATCCTGTGCCAGCTGATTAGCCTATGCAGTGTAGGTCACTCATTTTTCTTTAGCAGTCCTCTCAGAAGTTGATATCAGATGCTGTCTTAACATTGTTAGCCAAGCACAAATTCCTTGATAGCTTGATAAATTACTAAAGTGTCGCTGTCACTGTTGCGTTTCCTTGCATAAAAACAATAATTCACACTAAATGCATTACAACATCAAACATTCTTCAAAAGAAAAAACTCTGATATTGTATACATACTTCAGATTTATCCAGCCAAATTTGATGCTTAGTTGGCTTTGAATTGTCTTTGAGATTTTGAACACAGACAACAGAATTAGGTACTCTTTAAGTACTGTCCTTCCTCTGTGGGATCTGCTTTTCCTTGTTCAGTAATGTTCCTCTTGAAGAAAAGTGCCAAAAGCAGAGAAGTATCACAATGAACTTTATTAATACCAGAAATGATGCTTGTTAGTGCATTTGTTGCTTTTGCTTGGAGTTCATTTTTTCCTGTCCTCCTTTTTCCGGTTAGTTCTAAAATCTGAACTGATTCACTTTTCTAACAAAACCCTGCCTAAGGTCTTGCCTAAGATCAGAGAGTGAATTATAACAAAATACTACAATTGGTGTGTGCAAAGTGGGACGACGCTTTCATGGTCTAAGCATATGGGGTTTAGCCATGTAGTCTGTCACCACCCAAGGCAAGTTCGATTGATATTGAAAAGCAGTTCACATATCAGTAGGACAATATTCGATGGAAGAACTGAAGCGAAGAACAGGCTCAAGCTCAATCCCTCCAAGACGGAGCGGCTGTGGATGCCGGCACCCCAGCTGCAGCCGCGGCTGACTGTTGGGGCAAATCATTGGCCCCAATGGAGAGGGTGCGCAACTTGGGCATTCTCCTGGATGGGCGGTTGTCTTTTGAAGATCATTTGACGACCGTCTCCGGAGAGCTTTTTATCAGGTTCGCCTGATTCGCCAGTTGCGCCCCTTCCTTGACCGGGATTCCCTATGCATGGTCACTCATGCTCTTGTTACCTCTCGCTTGGATTACTGCAATGCTCTCTACATGGGGCTCCCCTTGAAGAGCACCCGGAGGCTCCAGTTGGTTCAGAATGCAGCTGCGTGGGTGATAGAGGGAGCCGCTCGTGGCTCCCATGTAACACCACTCCTGCGCAGGCTGCACTGGCTACCTGTGGTCTTTCGGGTGCACTTCAAGGTTTTGCTTGCTACCTTTAAAGCGGTCCATGGCTTAGGGCCGGGGTACTTACGGGACCGCCTACTGCTACCGAATGCCTCCCACTGACCCATGCGCTCGCACAGAGAGGGACTCCTCAGGGTGCTGTCCGCCAAGCAATGTCGGCTGGCGGCCCCCAGGGGAAGGGCCTTCTCTGTGGGGGCTCCCACCCTCTGGAATGAACTTCCCCCAGGACTTCGTCAACTGCCTGACCTTCGGACCTTCCTCCGCGAGTTGAAGACTTATGTCGTGCCCCACTCCTCCGCTGACGGCCGGGTCAGGGAAATCCGAATCAGGCTTGCCTCTGCAGCTCTGCCCAAAGTCCTAGCAAAGTCCTCAGAGCAGGCAGGAGACCAATAAGTGACTTCAGCAAGATAAGTTCGACTTTGCCTGACTCAGAGACTGCCAGAAAGCAGATCCTTTATATAGGCCATGGGGTGTGGCTCCATGACTCAGCACTCATTAAGGCCTGCCCCTCCCTTCCTTCTGTTGCCTCCGCCTATCCAATCTTCTGATGCGAGGGTCACTCCAATCAGCTGTTGGAAGTAAACTTTCCTCAGGCTCACATGCTGTGGAGGAGGGGGAGGGGTCTAGCTGCTCCGTTTGCCTGGGCATGGAGCCAGGGCAGGGGTCGGGGGATGCTCCCTCCTCTGCAGCCTGCTTGGGCATGGAGCCAGGGCTGGGACCGGGAGGTGCCCCCTCCTCTGCAGCTTGTCTGGGCATGGAGCCAGGACTGGGGCCAGGAGGCATACATTCCTCCGTGTTCGGGAGCAGATAAGCAGACCCCGGCTGCAGTGAGAGTGGACAAGACACAACAACTTACCTGTTTATTCGCGCAGGACTGGCATAGAAATTTTAATAGTTTTTAATATTTGATATAAATTTTATGGGGTTTTTACCGTTTTAAATGGTTTTAATTTTGGCCTTATATCTAATAAGTTTTTTAACTATTGTTTTACTGTGTATATAATTGTTGTTTTATTTTGGCTGTGAACCACCCTGAGTCTTTGGGAGAAGGGCGGTATAAAAATCCAATAAATCTAATCTAATCTAATATTGTGAATGTTTAGCACCCTTCATGCCCAGAGATCAATTCAAAGTATAGTTTAGCATTTCAAATGATTAGATGGACTGACAGTTTTCATTCAAGGCAGTAAACTTGGCTTGTTAAAATATAAACCCATGAGTTCTTTCACTATTTGAGATTTCCGCACACATTCCCATTTACCAGGCCATTGTCCTCAGTGGACCACAAAGATTGAAGCAAGAAGTTTCATATACAGAGAACCCAGTGTATATAGATGGTGGGGCTCCTGGTTGTTCTAGATCTCTCAGACATTTCATCAGATCCTAGGTGTTGCCAATGTAGAGGGACTTCGTGATTTTAATCCAATATTTAGAGTAAGGGTGTCAAACTGGCAGCCCATGGGACAGATGCGTCATGTGCAGGCCACACCCACCCCAGTTCCGCAAAAGCAAAAAATGTTACAACATGTCATGATACGTCACGTGACATGATCGAGTTTGACACCCATGATTTAGAGGGTCGGAAACTGTCCCCTTCTTGTTTCTTGTTTAAAAGTGACACAAGGAAGGACTGAAATATGCTATGGTCAAGACAAGACATAAGGGTAGTACAGAGGAAAAAAAACTCCAAACAAACTAACCAAAGATATGGAGAAAGATAGGCATTTTGACCTTCTTTTTCTTTCAAGGTTCCATCTTGACTGCTCAATTCTCTCCACTTTAAACTTTTCAGTGGCATCTAGCCTCATGTACAAAAAAACAAAATGTCCTATTCATTGAACAAAAAAGTAACTGTGTAACCAAGAGTGCATTGTACACATCTCCCCTCCCCCTCCCCACAAATGCCAGATGTATTAATGGTAGGATCTATCTCACATATTATAGAAGGCATTAAAAAAATCTTTTTGGGTTTCCTAAGAGCCCAATGTAAACAGAAGACTAGGAATGGTAGTCAGTAAATCTTTGAATGAAATCGTCTTCCAATAGCTCTTGGCCAAGCCCTAAGAATATCTTAGCACTTGAGCAACAATCTGCTTATTCTAGTACTTCATTATCGGTAGTGGGGATCTTTGATTCTTCTGAAATGAAAAGGAACAGTTCTGTTCTGTTTTAGAATGGAAGAAATAATAAAAAGCTTCATAACTGGGGTAGGCCACCATCGGCAGTGTTGGATATATTTTGTTAAGGAGCAGAGTGGTTTCCAGATGTGAGAACACAACATTGACTTATACCATCAAATGTCTACAATAGCTGTTTGTTCAACTTTTCACATTTTCATTTTCAGGCTTCCCATAATGTAATTTGCAACTGCTGAATTGACAAAAACTCCAAGTCCAGAGAGTAAGACCTCTTTAAGATTTTGTGCCAGGTCGGAAAAGGTGGTTAGTAGGGATGGTTAACAGGTACTTTTATTGCTAATTGAGTCTGTAACTTATTAGGCTTTTTGACTTTATGCAGATCCTGAGAAATGGTTCATTGTTATTTATTGGAGAGGCAAGAAACCTGACACTAAGCTGGAAGGAATCCAATGTTGTAAGCATTTAGCAAGGTTGCAGTAAAAATAAAAGTAAAGTTTTAAAAGGAAATAGCTGCTATAAGTCTGATTTTAGGAAATTGTTTTTGTCATGGGGGCGCACAAAATATGAGCCAAGAAATGGGCTGTTCTTCAGCATGCTATGAAATTTTGCTTCATTGATTTATTTTATTTTATTTTTTTTATTGAAAAAGTTTTAGAACAACAATTAAATTTCCCCCCCTCCCCCACCTTCCCCCCTCCCTCCAAAACCCCCTCCCCCCCCGACTTCCCGGAGCAAACACAAGGTATAGTTCATTAAACAAACAGTCATACATTAAATTTTTAAAATCTAACACAATTATAATCCTTCTCTCCCACATAACCTGACTTCTTCCATTAAAATCAAAAACAACATCCTTCATTCAAAGGCAATCCGAAATTTCTTAATCTGATATCTATTTTGAATATAATCAATCCAGTTCTTCCATTCATTTAAATATTTTTCTTGAGTACTGTCTTTCAAGAAGGCTGAAATTTTAGCCATCTCAGCCAAATTGGAAACTTTCAATATCCATTCTTCTATTGTGGGTAATTCTTTTTTCTTCCAATATTGTCCAATCAACAGTCTTGCTGCTGTTATTAAGTTCAAAATCAACTTAGTCTCAATCACTGTACAGTCCGTTGTTATTCCCAAAAGAAAAATTGCAGTAGGAACTTTATCTTCTTCAGAACATTCTGCATAATCCACCAGATTCTTATCCAGAAAGACTTAATTTTCTTACAAGTCCACCATACATGAAAATATGTAGCATCATCACAATTACATCTCCAACATTTCGCTTGCATATCTGGATACATACATGATAATTTCTTAGGATCTAAATGCCATCTATAAAACATCTTATAAAAATTTTCCTTAAATTCTGCGCTATGTAAATTTAACATTTCTAACCCAAATTTTTCCCATGTTTCCAACATTATTGGTTCTTGAATATTCTGTGCCCATTTTATCATACAATCCTTTATTAAATCTCTTTCAGAATCTATTTCTATCAACACAGTATACAATCTCTTTATATGCCCCTGGGTTTGATTTCTAATTTGTTTAACCAAATTTTCTTCATTTTGAATAATACCAATTTTCTGATCTTCTTTCCATCTAGCCTTTAACTGTCCATATTGAAACCAAGTATAATTCCTCCCTTCTTCTTTTAATGTATCCAAAGATTTTAATTGTAGATTTCCCCTCTCATTGTATAAAAGATCTTTATAAGTAATCATTTCTTGTTCCTGTTCTATATTTATATTCTCTACTGCGTGCCGAGGACTTGCCCATATGGAAATTTTATAATTTAACTTATAATAATATTTTTTCCAGACACGCAGAAGAGAAATTCTCAACACATGATTCTTAAAAGCTTTATCTATTTTCTTATCGTACAATAAATATGCATGCCAACCATATAATAAATCATAACCTTCTATATTCAAAATCCTTTCCTCCGTCAAATTAAACCAATCACTTATTACCGAAAGAACAACTGCTTCATAATACAGTTTTAAATTAGGCATTTTTAATCCTCCTCTTTCCCGTATATCTTGCATTATTTTCATTTTGACTCTCGCTTTTTCCCCTTCCCATATAAATTTATTAATTCCAATCTGCCATTCTTCCAAATTTTTGTCTTTCTTAATTATTGGTATCATCTGAAACAAGAACAAGAATTTAGGCAAAATATTCATTTTTATAGCTGCTATTCTCCCCAACAAAGGTAATTGTAATTTTTCCCAAGTATTCATTTCCTTCTGAATTTTTTTCCATAACACATCATAATTATTCTTATACAATTTTACATTTGATGAGGTAAGAAAGACTCCTAAATATTTAACTTTTTTTACAATTTCAAATCCTGTTATTTCCTCTAGTTTTTCTTTCTGGTTCTTAATCAAATTTTTGGTTAACACTTTTGTTTTATTTTGATTCACTCTAAACCCTGAGACCCTTCCATATTGATTAATTACTTCCAAAAAATATACACTCGAATTTATAGGCTGAGTCAACATAACAACCAAATCATCTGCAAATGCTCTAACTTTGTATTCATGTCTTCTAATTCTAATACCCTCTATCTCCGTTAACTCTCTTATCTTATCCAATAAAGGTTCCAAAGACAAAATAAACAATAAAGGTGATAAAGGACACCCCTGTCTTGTTCCTTTCGCAATTTTAAAACTATCTGTCAAACTACCATTAATTATTATCTGAGCTGTTTGCTCTCCATAAATTGCCCTAAGTATTCGTATAAAACCATTTCCAAATTGCATTTTATCTGTTAATTTAAATAAAAATTCCCAATGCAAACGATCAAAAGCTTTCTCTGCATCCAAGAATATAAACGCTGCCGGAATCTGATTTTTCTTTTCCAAATATTCCAATAAATTCACTATCTGCCTAACGTTATTCCTCATTTGTCTCCCTTTTATAAAACCAGACTGGTCAGTATGAATCCTTTGTTGTACAATTTGCATTAACCTATTTGCCATCATTTTCGCAAAAATCTTATAATCATTATTCAAGAGTGAAATCGGTCTATAATTCCCAGGCTTAGTACAATCCTGGTCCTCTTTTGGTATCAATGAAATAAAAGTAGTCCTCCATGATGGTGGCACTCCTCCTCCCATCAGTATCTGATTAAATAACTCCACAAGTGGACCAACTATCTCATCCTGTAACTTTTTATAATATATTGCTGTAAGTCCATCTGTGCCCGGGGATTTCCCTATTTTTAATTGCTTTATTACCAAAATGATTTCCTCAGAAGTTATAGGCCGATTCAACTCTTCCCTTTGTTCATTAGTTAAACCTTTAACCTTATATTCTTTCAAATATTTATCAATATCCATATTCAATATTGTATCTCTGGCATATAAATTTGTATAATATTCCAAGAAAGCTTTTTTAATTTTATCCTGTTGAAATCGCACTTTACCCTTGTATTCAATTCTTTCAATAGTACATGCTTTCTGTCTTTTCCTTAACATATAAGCCAACCACCTCCCTGATTTATTGGCATTACAAAAAGTATTATGTTTAGCATATTGTATATTGGTTGCCACCTGATCTGCCATTAACATATTAAATTGACTCTGTAATATCTTTATCGCCTCAGTAGTTTTTAAATCATGTGGATTATATACCAATAATTGTTGTTTCCTCTGAATTTCCTCTTCTAAATCCCTACGCTGTTTTTGTAGTTTTCTCCTCTGTCTACTATTAATATATATCAAATTTCCTCTCATAAAGGCCTTGCTTGCGTCCCACACCATTTCTATCGAAGTTCCCTTACCCAAATTATAATCAAAAAATTATTTCATTTGTTTTTTACATTGATTTACATTATCCTCATATCTAAACAAATTTTCATTTATTCTCCATGATCTTCTTCCACCTTCATATTGCAACTCCATCCATACCGGACTATGATCAGTTAAACACCTTGGAAATATCTTTGTTTTCCTAACCCTAGAAAGCAAATCATTGGTAATTAATATAAAATCAATACGTGAAAAAGATTGATGCCTATCCAAAAAATAAGTATAATCTCTATCATCAAAATTCTGCCTTCTCCATATATCTTTCAACTCAAAATCTTCCATCAAATCAAAAAAAGATTTAGGCAGTTTTGCATGCATAGGAATTTTCTTAGAAAGAGTTCTTTTATCTTTTCTAATGTCCATTACACCATTCCAATCCCCTAATATAATAAATTTTTACTACCGGTTCTCCGAACTACTCAAAATTTTTCCTACCGGTTCTCCGGAACTGGTCAGAACCTGCTGAAACCCACCTCTGATTTAGAGGGTTGTTGAATCACTTGGAAGTTTATTTGTGTTCTCAGGGTCATCTGAGTAGAAAGTCCAGTTGCCTCTTGAAAAAAAACACAAACTTTTAGCTATACAATCTGGGATGAACACCCTTTGAATGGTGTGGAGGTAGGAATGGATTTCCAGAGAAAAAAAATTGCAGGCTACAGGGACCAAAAGCACTACTCAGGTGACCCTGAGGACACAGATAAACCTCCAAGTGCTTCAAAGTCCTTGCAAATGACCAGCTGTCTGCAAGGAATATAAATCCTTCCATTTCCCACTATTCTGTCAGAGCTGAAGACACTTCTTGGATGAGAAGTGAAATGTCTTCAAAGAAAAAAAAAAGCAAGAAAGTCCAGTTGCCTCCTATAAAAAGCACCTTTGGGACTACCAAGAGACTTGGTCAGGAAATACCAAAACCAAACAGGTGTCAAGAACAGGAATCCATGAAACACAAAGCCATATGCCAAAATTCTTTCTAGCAATAGAAGGCAGCCCTGAGCAGTTTCAGTCCTCTCCCCATTGATTGTGCACAGATAAGGCTTCCCTGCTCAGTGGTTGCCAGTAATGAGGTACTGGGCTTGCTTATAGAATCAGCATCTGTCCACTTGCTCACAAGGCACGTTGTCAGCCTACCCCAGATCAGTGTTTGAGAAAATAAAGACCCAACTCCATCATTTTGAAGAAATTGGTAATTTATACCAAACAAGTCTGTATGCAGTACAAGCTAATCTGGAACTGGAAGTAAATCAAAACCACAGAGTCATATTCTCTCCTGAACCCTCCCCCTACTAGAGGTCATACAGTAATAATCCAATGTCGTCTTCCTCCTCGGCCACGTGCAGTTTCACTTTCGATATTCTCCCTCTGTCAATCTTCTGGATGGAATGTGAAGGAAGCTGCTGCCGTTACATTCACGCACCAAAACAGTTCCAGTGTCTGTTTAAAAAGGCTGTCTCCCTCCCCCACACATGCAATGTCAGCCGAATGCTGGAAACAGTGAAAACCTCCCCCCTCCTCCATAAATCATGTAAGACACTCAGTAGAGCAAACTTTTAACAAGGTAATAAAACAGTCAGATAATCTAGTAGGAGAAATACACTTAATTAAAGCGGAGGCTGACACACGTATTTTGTCAGGGTGCTGGATTCTCAGGGTGGGGAAATTTCCCCTGCTTCTTGGATCCTGGCTCTAAGGTCCTGTTGTAACTTGCCAGCTGCCAGAGGAGCTGGCAGGAGACTCAGATGATAAGGAGGTTGGGAGGAACCTGGGCCAGTGCTGGAGTTTTGGGAAGGCTCTGGTGGATGCTCTGTGTCGGACACAGAAATGGAGCTGGGGCTGTCAATTTCAAGATACCAGAGAGGCAGCTGCCATTGGAGGCTGATATGAGTGAGGAGGAGGAACAGCTGGTGGCTGTTCCAGCTGCACATATACCCAGAGCAGTTAGAAGAGATGAGCAACTGAGGACAAGGAGTTGGGAAGCAAAACACACATGGACACTGAACGGCCCCTCCCTGGCTGGGGAATAAATAGAAGGAAAGGGGAGTGGTTGTCATAGGAGACAACAGTTCGTATTTCTGAAGATTTTGCTCCTTGCGTTTTGTGCCACAAAGACTACTTAATTTGCAGCCTTTCAGCTGGGAGCTCACAGCCTTGCAATTATCACAAGGAACTGATAAGGTCTGTTCTGCAGTTAATTCCTTGAAGGACTATTGCCTGGACTTTTCAGTGGATGAATGCAATTAATTCACGAGAGGTAAATAAAGAGGATTTTTTTGTGACAAGGAATCTGTTTCTTGTTTCTGCTAAGGCTGGGTCAGAACAGGCCCTGGCAGACACATGAGTCTCAGTTTCTAATGATTCACAATTCTTTTAATAGTCAATTAGGATGTAAGCAGGCTATTCAAGATTAAGGTGGCCCATCAATCTTACAGCAAATAGTCCTACTGTTTTTCTCACGAGAAAAATAGGAAAAGATGGTATTATTTATTTATTTATTTATTTTGTCACAACATCATACAAAAAGATTATATAGTATATACACATATAAACATATATAGGAAGAAGAAAAGAAAAACAATAGGACAGGAACGGTAGGCACGTTTGTGCGCTTATGCACGCCCCTTATGGTCCTCTTAGGAATGGGGTGAGGTCAATAGTAGAAAGTTTTTGGTTAAAGCTATTAGGATTATGGGAAGAGACCACAGAGTCAGGTAAAGTATTCCAAGCACTGATGATTCTGTTGCAGAAGTCATATTTTCTGCAATCTAGATTAAAGCGGTTTACATTAAGTTTAAATCTATTGGTTGCCCTTGTATTATTGCAATTAAAGCTGAAGTAGTCTTTGACAGGAAGGACATTACAATAGATGATTCTGTGAGTTAAACTTAGGTCTTGTCGAAGGCGACGGAGTTCCAAGTTTTCTAAGCCTAGGATTTCAAGTCTGGTGGGATAAGGTATTTTGTTGTTTTCAGAGGAATGGAGAACTCTTCTTGTAAAATATTTCTGGACACGTTCAATTGTATTGATGTCAGAGATGTGGTGAGGGTTCCAAACAGGTGAGCTGTATTCTAGAATTGGTCTAGCAAATGTTTTATATGCTCTGGTTAGTAGTGTGGTGTTTTGGAAAAGAAGCTACATAAGATTAGGTTTACAACTCTTAGAGCTTTTTTTGCTATGTAGTTGCAGTGGGCTTTGGCACTTAGATCATTTGACATGAAAACTCCAAGGTCTTTAACGGGATGGGGGTCGTCTGTAAGGTAATGTCCATCTAGTATGTACTTAGTTTTAGAGTTCTTTTTTCCTATATGTAAGACTGTGCATTTGCTGGTTGAAATTTGGAGCTGCCAATTTTTAGACCAAGCGGTTAGATGGTCAAGGTCGTTTTGAATGATAGAAGTGTTGTCTGTGGTGTTAAATAGTTTGACATCGTCAGCAAAGAGAACACAATTACTTGAGATATGGTCACAAAGATCATTAATGTATAGAATAAAGAGTGTTGGTCCAAGGACGCTGCCTTGAGGAACTCCACTCTTGACAGGAACAGGATTTGATAAAGCATTGCCAATTTTGACCACTTGTTGTCTGTTAGACAGAAAAGCAGATATCCATTTGTGGAGGGGTCCTGAGATGCCATAGGATGTTAGTTTAAGGAGAAGTTTATCGTGTACTACTGAGTCAAAAGCTTTGCAGAAGTCTATGTAGATTGCATCTATTGATTTGCCTTGATCTAGATTTGAAGTCCATATGTTTTTGCAGTGGAGAAGTTGTAAGTTACATGATAACCTTTTCCTGAAACCAAATTGTTTGTTGGAGAGTAGGTTGTTAGTTTCTAAGTGTGAGGTAATGGATTGGTTGATGATAGATTCCATGACTTTGCAGGTGACGCAGCAAAGGGAGATCGGTCTGTAGTTTTCGACTAAGCTGGGGTCTCCTTTTTTGAAGATGGGGATGACTGTGGCTAGTGACCAAAGTTTGGGAAGAGAACTGGTAGTGAAAGCTTTATCAAAGATAATACTTAGGGGTTCAGCTATATTAATGGAAAGTTTTTTTAAGAAATATGCACATAGACCATCAGGTCCAATAGAAAGCGATGGTTTTAAGTTGTGAAGAGCTTTACCAACGTTGTCTTCTGTGAAATCTATATGAGTTAAATCATCATAGTCATTGCTGGTTCGTTTGTGGAATGTTGGATATGTGTTATCGGAATTAACAAAAACTGAGCCAAAGAAAATGTTGAAGAGGTTTGCTTTGACTGTTTCGTCATTGCATTCTTTGTTGTTAGAATCTTTTAGTGGTGGGATGGATCTTGAATCTTTAAGTTTATTGTTGACAAAATTATAAAAGGCACGATTGGAATTTGTGCGTAGAAGGTTTTAACAATAGGCTGAGTATTACAAACCCCTAAAACAAGAATAGGCAAGTACCAGCCTTTATAGGATTTGCTTTGCTTTTTTAACAAAATACAATAATGAACAGCCAAATGGACAGTTACTAGCATTTAAAAAGGCTTATTTCTGACCACAAATTTATTTCTTTTCTCAGCTCTAATTTCACAGACTTTCCATATTAAAATAAAGGAGGAAAAAAATGCTGCTTAAAGAAGAGAACTTTTATTATTGCTGAGGTAAAGTAATTGTAAATTTAAAAAAAACATTATTGGTCTACTTTATTTTGGATCCCCTAGAGGTCAGTTGATAAATTCCAGTGAATCTTTTATCCCTTTCTAACCTAGGATTATTCACAAATAATAGTAGAGTAAAACTCAACATTCACCTCTGGTTAGATTTACTAAGAGAAAAATTTGTGCAAAGATTAAGAATAGAATAGAATAGAATTTTATTGGCCAAGTGTGATTGGACACACAAGGAATTTGTCTTGGTGCATATGCTCTCAGTGTACATAAAAGAAAAGATACGTTCATCAAGGTACAACATTTACAACACAATTGATGATCAATATATCAATATAAATCATAAGGATTGCCAGCAACAAGTTATAGTCATACAGTCATAAGTGGAAAGAGATTGGTGATGGGAACTATGAAACGATTAATAGTAGTGCAGATTCAGTAAATAGTCTGACAGTGTTGAGGGAATTATTTATTTAGCAGAGTGATGGCCTTCGGGAAAAAACTGTTCTTGTGTCTAGTTGTTCTGGTGTGCAGTGCTCTATAGCGTCGTTTTGAGGGTAGGAGTTGAAACAGTTTATGTCCAGGATGCGAGGGATCTGCAAATATTTTCACGGCCCTCTTCTTGATTCGTGCAGTATACAGGTCCTCAATGGAAGGCAAGTTGGTAGCAATTATTTTTTCTGCAGTTCTAATTATCCTCTGAAGTCTGTGTTTTTCTTGTTGGGTTGCAGAACCGAACCAGACAGTTATAGAGGTGCAAATGACAGACTCAATAATTCCTCTGTAGAATTGGATCAGCAGCTCCTTGGGCAGTTTGAGCTTACTGAGTTGGCGCAGAAAGAACATTCTTTGTTGTCCTTTTTTAATGATGTTTTTGATGTTAGCTGTCCATTTGAGATCTTGCGATATGATAGAACCCAGAAATTTGAAGGTTTCTTAAATGTGCTATTATTAAGTGTCCTATGAATAATATAGGTGTTCAAATCAACAAACATCAAATTCAAATTCATTCTGAAGAGTACGTCTATATTTGAATCAAATGTCTAACTCAATTGATTAGGATCTATTCAATTTGATAAAATTGAATGTGTGTGTGTATGTATATGCATGTCATTTGCACTCCCATATATACAAAAATCCATATATTTTTTAAATCCCGATCTATTCAAGGCACCTAATTAAATTCAACACAGTGAATCATTTTGGCAATTTGATTAAAAGTGGTGATTCTATTTAATCAACTTCATATCTAATTTTCAAATCAATTTTTGTACAACTCTAATTAATATGGCTGGATTATCTTCTTTCTAGTTTCTTGGATACCGAACTGACATTTTAATCTAAACGGACTACCCAGAGAGATATAGAGAAACTACTACCTTTTCGCATATCAGTCCTAGTTTGTATAAAGCCACTTTAATTACAAGAAAAAGAACAAAACCATTTTGATGCTTGCATAAAATTTCTAACTAGGAACAGTAAAAAGGGAGACTATTCAGTTCAGATAAGAATAGGTTTGTTTTCAGATTGTAAACCATTTGACCTAATGGTAAAATCATCATTCATTGATCACTCAACCTGCACTTCAAGATTTATGAAAGGTCATCCTGATGTCCTGCTTAAGAGAGACCATGATCTCATTTAAAGAGAAAGCAAAGACAACATCAAGATAGATAACCTTTCCTCCTTATACAAATGAGTGGCCTGCACCAGTGGTGGGATTCATTTTTTTTTACTACAGGTTCTGTGGGCATGGCATAGTGGGCATGGCATGGCTTGGTGGGCTTCAAGATTTTGGTTACCACCTTTAAAGCGCTCCATGGCTTAGGACCCGGGTACTTACGAGACCGCCTGCTGTTACCCTTTGCCTCCCACCGACCCGTATGCTCTCACAGAGAGGGTCTCCTCAGGGTGCTGTCCGCCAAACAGTGTCGGCTGGCGGCCCCCAGGAGTAGGGCCTTCTCTGTGGGGGCAGTGACGCTCTGGAACAAACTTCCCCCTGGCCTACGTCAAGTGCCTGATCTTCGGACCTTCCGTCGTGAGCTCAAAACACATCTATTCATTCAAGCGGGACTGGCATAATAGTGTTGAATTTTAATTGGGGTTTTGTGAATATTTTAAAATTTTAAACTTAAATTTTAATTATCAGCCTTTTATAATTTGCTATGTTTTAACTGTTGTTTTTAATTGTATATATTTTGTGTTTTACTTTTTGGCTGTACACCGCCCTGAGTCCTTCGGGAGAAGGGCGGTATAAAAATTTAATAAATAAAATAAATAAAATAAATAAATAAATGGCAGGGGAAGGATACTGTAAAATCCCTATTTCCTCCCGATCAGCTGGGACTTGGGAGGTAGAGAATAGATGGGGTGGAGCCAGTCAGAGGTGGTATTTACCGGTTCTCTGAACTACTCAAAATTTCTGCTACTGGTTCTCCAGAACTGGTCAGAACCTGCTGAAACCCACCTCTGGCCTGCACCAAGTCTTTAGCAATTTAAAGCAAGTTCTGCACTATCATGAATCTATGCAAATTGTCATCTTAGGCTGAGATAATTTGTATAGATCTCTCTAGAGAAGTTCAGGACAGCTAGCTGCCCTAGGAATAGAAAAGAAAAGTGATTTTAGTTGTATGGGATTTGTTGGGCTATAAATGTTTTTTTAAAGAATAGAAGAAACAGACATGCAATCTTCTCAGCAAGATCGGAGCTCATTTTTACTCTGAATCATCCTACAGTAACAGCAGAAATTAGAATGGGTTTCATTCAGACAAATATGGAACTGGTTACAATATGTCTAGTTTTGGACCCAGCCGATACAGTGAAAGACATAGTCCCTTCAACAGCTCTAATTGAATATTGAATGTAATTAAAACCTCTCACTATAACAATGACTTTTTGTGGCATATTACTTCAACCTAAAAGTCCTCCAGAACAATTCTGCCTACCAAAAAGCTACTACAGATGGCACCAATCTCACTTTCCAAGGGAGGCTGTTCCTAAAAACTGTCAACATCAATATGAAACACTACTTCCTGGCCTTGGTCTGCTTCATTCTCAAAAATAAATTACTACAAAAAAATTATCTCGGAATAAGGATCTCTGATAATTGAATTGCAGTTGGAGAAGGCAGCCTTGAAGTACATAGTTAAAATGCTTTATTTTCCTGCCCCAAAACTATAGTCCTAATCTAGATTAAGAAATCTTTAAAAGTAGAGGAGAAACACAAAACCAGGATTAACAATGTATTTAATCTTACTACTAGTTTAACATCAAGATTGCTTTTTGTCAAAAGTCAGAAATCCTGGTTTTACTTCCAAAAGCCAATGGCAACACTTTTTAAAGATACTTTGCCTGATTAACATAATATTCATGTTCAATCTATAAAAAAAATAAAATTGTCCATGCTGATGATGACCAAGAGAAATGGATCTCACATGTTACTCCCTCTGCCCTCCTTTCTTGCATGCATTCTGTACAGAATTCTTTTTATATATATATATATTTACATTTATATCCCGCCCTTATATCCCGAAGACTCAGGGCGGCTTACAGTGTGTAAGGCAATAGTCTCATTCTATTTGTATATTTTTTACAAAGTCAACTTATTGCCCCCCCAACAATCTGGGTCCTCATTTTACCTACCTTATAAAGGATGGAAGGCTGAGTCAACCTTGGGCCTGGTGGGATTCGAGCCTGCAGTAATTGCAGGCTGCTGTGTTTTAATAACAGGCTATCTTACAGCCTGAGCCACCACGGCTCTTCCTAGGATTGCAATGTTCATTCTATTCATATGTTTCAAATCCAGGGTTTCATTTTTAATGCACATCTAAATCAGCTTTCTCAACATGGAACAAGATGTGAAAAAAATTCCAGATGTGAGAAAAATTCCAGATGTATTGGTCTCTTCTGGAATTTTCCATCAGATTTCCAAAACATACTGAAGGGAATTTTGGCATTTTAGACATTGCACATATGGAAGGCACCTGGTCAGGAAAGAATAATCTAAATATACAATATACAACATCATCCTTGTTTTTCTAATTATAGGACATAAATTATGTCCCACATTTCATCTCTTCACCACTGGCTTTCTAGAATGACAAACAGCTATTGGTTTTTAAAAATTTGTGGATATTGATTGCATATATATTATGATGCTGAATTCCTCAACAAAAATTATAATCTACAGTACATGGATTTTTTAGTGAAAGCGTGAATGGAAGTACATTTAATAAATAAAAGGGTCATTTCTAGCTATGTGCATTTTCTGTCAAGTAATTATGGTTACTAAAAATAATATAACTCAAGAGGCAAACATAAATTAGGAAGGTCACTACCAACCATGATTGTGTTACCCTATTAGTTATATGAATATTCTCCAATGAAATATCCAGGGCTGTCTTAAATTACTAAATATAATTTTTTTTAAAAAATAATTGATAGCAAAACTTGCAGCATGAGTATACTTTTTTCCACACTACTCAAACAACAATCAGATTAAAGACACACATTTTAGGAACCTGAAACCTTATCAGATTTTTCTTCTGTGGAAAAAAATATTTGTGGCAATCGCACAACTGCTTTAGTAGAACCATGGAATAGACTTGGCAAAAGAGAGCACAAAAATCATTTTGCTACATGTGTGGAAATGCCATGCTTCAGCTACCCTTCACAGCTGTCATGGCATGTGGGAAATTTTTGGAAAAGAAATGTTAAAGAAGGGTCTGAGGCTGTGTGTAAATTAAGTCTTTGCTCTTGATTTCAAAAACTGTAAATTCTTGAAACGTACTAAATTCTGAGGGCATCAGATTGGGGATTTATTCATTATCCATATTTGCCTGCTTTCCTGTCAGTTTCTCTTACCAGTGCTCTGTGATGCAATAGCGTACAAGCAACTGATGGACAGCATAGTCTTGTGATACCATTCTAGATCTTCATGATCTTGAATGGATGGAGATAGTTTATATAGCACGCCTTATAAAGCAGAAACAAGAACTAGCAGACAAATGCTGATATGAGGAGAAGCATTAGGAATATCGTGAACAAGATTTGTGGAAGATTAACTTGGAGAGATGATTTCTACCACACCAAAGTGAACAATATCTACACCTAACCTAAAACTATAAAACTGATCTGAATGCTGCTTTGCATCACAATTCAATATGGAATGTCTAATTCACATACCCTTGTGGAGCTTCATCATCAGCCTGGCTTTCTGCATCATAGACTATAGGCAGCAATTCTTTTCCATCATTTTATTTACTTGTTTGTAAAATGTATAGGCCTCCCACATTGCCTGACTTTACAATTTTTCCATTGTGGCCTTGCGCTAGGTCACAGTACATTTTAACATCTTCAGAACTCAGCGAAGGATCTCAGAGCCCATACAAAGTGGTATGCGCTTCATTAAAGAGGTGTCTTTGGATGATGACGTGCAAATATTTATAAATCCCAGCCGACACGTATATCTATTTCATATCTTGGAGATGAGATCAGTGATGGAGTGAAAACAACCTCACTCTGGGTGGCTGTAGGAATTGGTCTCTGAGCTTCTTATCCACTCCAGCTAGGCTTACCTTTGGTATACATCCCACACATTGCCATGTTTTACTTTGACATATTCCACTGTACAAATGGCATGTCAGAGAGTGCTGGGCAGGGTCTAAAAGAGAGGTGGGAGGAACATTACTAATGAAGTGTGAACTCCCTCAGAAATCCTTCCACTGGTTTCTGAAGCTTTCTGTTAATTAGGTGAGACATGCTGGCATGAAATTCTTCTATCAGTAAAGCCAAGAAAATGTAAATATTTATAACCCTCCATTGGTGGCTGCTTACTTGTTTTCCTGGCAGATGTCAAAACTTTGGAAGAGCCGCACAAAAATTATGTTGGGAATGGGATTTACATGAAAGAGAAATATTCGGCTACCCCAGCTCTTTATTGACCTTGCATCATAAGCAGCACCCTATGAATCCACATACCATATAGCAATAGCAATAGCACTTAGACTTATATACCGTTTCACAGTGCTAACAGTTAGGTTAGGGTTACATTCAAGGAGGTTCTCAAAGGAAAGAGAACATGACAGCTTTTTGTTCAGATTATTTTGTGGACCACAATGAAATATATGGTTAAATCCCATTGACAATGAAAGTGAAATTGGGGTTAGGGTGAGGGGTAGGGGTAGGTCAGGGCTGAAAAATGGTTTTAGGGTTAGATTCATGGAGGTTCTCAAAGGTAAGAGAATATGAAAACTTTTCATTCCAACTCTCTGGCGGACTGCGGTGAAATACATGGGAAAATCCTACTCACAATGAATATGAAACTAGGATTATGTTAAGGGTTAGAGTTAGATCTCCTTGGAGACAGAGCTGAAAAATTGTGTTAGGGTTACATTTTTTTGAGGTTCTCAAAGGAAAGAGAACGTTACAGCTTTTCATTGGGAATTGTTTGTGGGCCGCAGTGAAATACATTGGGAAATCAAATTGACAATGAAAATGAAAATGAAACCAGGGTTAGGGTTAGGACTGTTTGGAGTCTGGACTGAAAAACGGTGTTAGGATTAGAATCTTGGAGTTTCTCAAAGGAGAAAAAACCAGGACAGCTTTATGTTCGGAATCTTATGTGGCCACAGTGAAATATATGGAAAAATCTCATTGACAATGAAAATGAAACTAGGGTTAGGGTTAGGGTTAGGTCTGTTTGGAATCAGTGCTTAAAAATGGTGTTAGCCTAAGATTCGTGGAGGTTCTCAAAAGAAAGACAATGTGGCAGCTCTTCATTCAAACTCTTTTGTGGGCCGCAGTGAAATACATGGGAAAAATCCCATTGACCATGAAAATAAACTAGGGTTAGGGTTAGGACTACGTCTGCTTGGAGTCAGGGCTGATAAACAGTATTAGTGTGTGATCAGATGTGCAGCTGAATTTTGCTTTGTGGCATAGCTATATCAGGTGGAAAAGAACTAGTCCAAACAGATATCAATCAAAATTATAACAGTATAAACTGCTTGTAACAAATTGATTGAATATGCTATGAAAATATGAGCCAATATGGGATATTAGTTTGTGCTGGACTATATGAGGTGAGATTCAGGTTCCATTTTTTCCTTGAGCTTGGAAGCTTCCTTTGTATTAGTCAGTGTGTCTCTAATTTCTAGGTGGGAAATTAATAAAACAATTTTTAAAAATTAATAAAACATCTGTCTACCATCTATCTGGCTGATGATCCATAATCTTCAATGAAGAGGCTGTTTGGCCAATCCTTGGATCATTTAAATCACTTTAACATAAATTTATCAGTATGCATGCAACATTGTGTACACTAAGCTCCCAGCAAAACAGTTTGCTGAGTAGCCCTGAACAAAGGCTGAACCATAAGTCATAGTTCTTTGGCCCACCAACATTTCAAGAAACAGGACAAAGACATAGCAGACATAGTGTAAATTACAGCATGGCAATGAAATATTTTTTGATAAACCCACACGGATGGCCTTATTTTTCTCTTTCTACTGGGTTGGCCTGCTAACAATACCATCTCTGAGATATAGTCAGTTAATATACACAGTTTGGTTCACTGGGCCAAGGTTCCAGATTGAGTCTTCCCTGTGTCACCACTCAGGGTCAATTTAGCTTGCTCTGAACATTTCCTTACAAGGCCACTTATATTGCTAGTGAACACAACTCACGTGTATAGGGTATACCAGAAAGTCTTCATCCTGAAATGGTTTGATTCAAATTGATGATGATGATGACGATAATGATTTTTCATGTACATACATATATACAAACTTTCATAAGAACCCCTTACTGGAAAGGCAGAGCATATTTAAGGTTAAGGCTTATGCATCTTCTTATATTAGAATAGAAGTGTTCAGACAGTCAATACAATAAAGAAACATCAATATTTCACAGTGAAAGTATCATTTAAAATGAACAAAACAAAAGAATGCAGATAATTTTTTGCATGCATGATTAGTTTTAACTGCTAAAATACATTCATTTTTGAAACTACAGTAAAATTACTGTATCTCTGCAATATATACTGGCTTTTGAAGTCAATCTGGTTTCCAACAATGTCACTTCATTATGTCTTTGAAAGCTTTACAAATGAAGTGGAAGGTTCAACTTTTTCCAGAAATATTGTTGTTTTTATTCTTCAGGCTTTGTTTCCCTGAGAAAAGACAGAGAGGTTTCAGCCTTTTTGGCAATTCCTCTTTATATTATTAGGACACCCTCCACAACAGTGAGGCCTGTCACTGTCATAAGAAAAGTCTAAAATGGCAGCTATGTCAAACAAGGAAAGACTTGGCTGGGAGCCAGATGGGCTGAGTAGTGATAACAACAATATATGGGTCCTGCAGTCATCCTTGAAAGTTCAAGTTTCAGCAACATGATTCAGCTCACAAGCCGGTAAGACCTGCAAAGCTTGAATTTAAGCTTCCATTCCCATGTGGTTTCTATTTTCTGTTATTTCTTGTCATTTGCCCAGTTTTCATGAATCCATAACTGTTTACTAATCAATGACTCAGCTGAAAAAATATTCTTATGCTTGTTTATCAGTTCATAGCAATTTGCCTGCTTCCCCCCCCCCCCATAGTGCTAAAGGAAGACATTGGACCACCAGGGACATTCTCAGTTTAGAGAGTCAATTATAAACATGGTAAACATGTAAGAATTTCCCAGAAGACAAACTGACTTGGTTAAAATAAATATATGTTCCCCAAAAAGAAAGACCAGGGAGCAGGAAAAAAATCCTACAGCCAGTGGTTCTATGGTGGAGATGTCAGCCATTTCAAGAGCCAGACCTTGGTATCAAGTCCAAAAATAGTCTATAAAATCTATGGAAAGATAGGAAAGGGCATGAAGCAAGAATGACAATTTTAAACTGCTGTCGTAAGGAATGATGTCATAAGGAAACTGCATCCTCATGTGGGCAAGGAACCATCAGCATGGCTTCACTGCAATTTACAATAAAGATTCTTCTTAACCACACAGTATCATGCATTTGAGAAGGTTCTGCCTAATAGCCAAGCTAAGTGTGTGAAGTCCCAGGAGTGAACTTTATTTTGGACTCCTGATCTGGAAAGCCTGACAAGAGAAGAGTCAGCTGTGTTTTCTTTACCAAAGCTAGCCCCATTCCTTTGTCACATCCAATCAAAGTCAAAATCTGACTCTCCAGTGATTTTGCAGTTTGTTGTAGGTGTCTCTCCAGAAAAGTGAGTAAATTCTTCACTCTTCCCTCTTAAAATACCTTCATATACCTGACATATGTCTGAATCCAAAATACCAAACCAAAAATGTATGGCTACAGCATATGCCTCCATTCACAAAAAATTGGTTTCTGTGCTTCAGTATACACACACATTAACAAAACTCCCATCCTGAAAAAAATGCCTATCTGAAAAAAAGTGACTTATGGCCATTTGTCACACTTGAGACCATTGCAGCAGCCCTATGATCACATGATCAAAATTCAAATACTTGGCAACGAACTCATATTTATGATGGTCACAGTGTCCGGGAGTCAAGTGATCATCTTTCATAACTTTCGGACAAGCAAGCCAGAGTCGGTTAAAAAAAAATGTGTCAACAATTTCAGCGATTCACTCAACAACTGTGGCAAGAAAGGTCATAAAATGAGGCAAAACTCACTTAACAAATGTCTCACTTAGCAACAGAAATTTTGGGCCCATTGTTAAGTTAGTAACACATTTTTTTTTAAGTTCCTGTTTTCAATAGGCCTTTTTCCCCCTACCTGGTATGGTCAGTGCATTAAAAATTGGTGAAGCTTCTACTGCAGCATTGTGGACACCATCTTGACTGTTTTGGCCACACCTTGTCAATACCCTTGATCCTTAAAATTTTCCTTCCCCCCTTCCACACACACACAAAATAGTTCCCAGGGATTTTTTTCAAAGTTCTCCAGAATTTCTACTTCTTTCTGAGAGTCTGGGTACTATCAGTCATCTCTTTGATGTGTTACACATATTAGTGTGCCAGGTGAAAATGAGGGGGAAAGCCTATTGAAAACAGGAAGGACAAGCAGCATGGCCATAATTCTGAGGTGTATTTTGTTTTTTGTACAAGAGTTTGAGAAGGCATGCTTTTTCAATCAACCTGCATGATTGTAAAGTTTTGTTTCCTTTGAACATTTTAGCCAGGTGAGCATTTTGCCTGAGTGCATTTGTTTCCTGCAGGTGGATTTTTGGGTTGGCTGGGTGTCTTATCTCTCTGCATTTTTCTGGATATCCCCCGATTTCCCTTTGTGAAGTTAGCATTTTTCTTTTTTTTGTGGGAGTAAACAGGTGACCTGATATTATTGATAGATCCAGCTTGACTATCATTGTATCCTATGACTATCATTAAGTGTTGTACCTTATATTTTTGATGAATGTATCTTTTCTTTTATGTGCACTGAAAGCATATGCACCAAGACAAATTACTTGCATGTCTAATCACACTTGGCCAATAAAAAATTCTATTCTATTCTATTCTACTTCTGCCTTTGACTTAAGAAAGACTTCGACATGGAAAGAATGTTGTTGTCAGGGACAATGACAAATCCTGGAAGAAAAAAACATGAGGCTGCATCAGCCTCTTTTGGCTGTTTTGCATTTTGCTGGACAGGCACAAATACATCTGAAATAATCCAAAATCCTTACTTTAGACATAATGATTGCTTTGTTGAAACAAGTTGGAATTTTCAAGCTAACTATTAACGATGTTTTCTGGTTGTGATTTGTTGCCAAAAGTATACAATGGTTTTAACTTAGGTGTGGGTTTGAATATTCAAATAAACCCCTAATCCTGGTTTGGCAGTACTGGACACAAGCAAAGCCATCACATCTCTCATTCGCTACATGTATTCATCAAATGCAAGACCGCAGGCAGCTTTCGTAAGAAGAATTAAGTTAGATGAAACCAAATATTCACTAAACTAAAATTCAGCTTCCTATGATGGCCAATCAAAGTTAGATCCAATAGCACATTGCCAATGGTACTTGAAAAGACATTGTACCTTTTAAAGTCTTGTGCTCCACTGATCATTCTCCATAGCACATTTCCATTTTCTCCATTTTTCTGCTTGTATTTTTTTTTAAATGAAATTTTTGCATAAGTGGGAAAACAAGGTAGCCCTACACTTCTCAGAGGGATTCAGATGTGGCAGAAATATTTTTCTGACCAACTGTAAAAGGAGAAAAGTCTGAAAAAGTATAATTTATTGCTTGACATTCATTATTTTTTGCGGAAAATTAGTTGCACAAAGATGTTTAAACAAATACTGTCAGAGGAAGTAAAAAGATCGTTCAGGTTACCCTTAAGTGGTGATTTACAAGATAACATAGCATCAGTTTCAGTTTCATATAAATTCAGATAATAAGGCTGTGCGTCTTAGTAACAGAGATGTTAATTTGCTGGTGACACCATTCAGCTCTAAGTTGGGAAATATTTTCCAAAAGAATAGTTGTTTTGAAGGCAAAGAGCCTTCAGAGTAGGCATCCAAATAAAGACAAGGGAGATTCCATGTTCCATCACTTCAAATACTGGAATAGTCATACATTTATGAATATATTCATGGATTCAGGGTAAATTCCCTAATAACCCTTTTCTAAGCTGTCCAATGAATAAAATTATTGTTAAAATGACAGCGTTTGAAATGATAAAAACTCCACTAATTTGTTTCTGGTATTCCATTTGGCCTTGTTAGGACTTGCTATTTGTTATTGCAGTACACATAAGTTGGTAGGTAGAAGATCTGTCATTTGAAATATATAAATTGAGCCGTGGTGGTACAGTGGTTAGAGTGCAGTACTGCAGGCTACTTCTGCTGACTGCTGGCTGCTTGCAATTTGGCAGTTCAAATCTCACCAGGCTCAAGGTTGACTCAGCCTTCCATCCTTCCTAGGTGGGTAAAATGAGGACCCAAATTGTTGGGGCAATATCCTGTAAACTCTGTAAACCACTTAGAGAGGGCTGTAAAGCACTGTAAAATCTAAGTGCCTTTGCTATACAAGCTAAATGGCCAATTGACCAAATCAATTATCAACAGCAGCTAAAACCCAAGGACTATCTCCATGCTGTGGCAGCACCAGCTACCTTCAAAAATGACTGGGTTGGATTGGGAACAGGCCTTGCATTCCCTTCACAATGTTACAAACGCTATCAGATCTACTCCTGTGAATTGAAAGAGAAACACAGTCTAAAGTTTTATGGGTATCAAACTTGTGGCATCACGTTGGCATCATGTGACATTTCACGATGTTTTTCCCATTCACGGAGCTGGGGTGGGCGTGGCCTGTGCAGTGATGCATCGGTCTGTGGGCCGCCAGTCTGACACCCCTAAATCATATGTCAGGAAACAGCAGATTGAATCAAGTGGATGGTGAGGATTATGAGAGACATTACAGAGGTGCGATTGTGAAAATGCAAAATTGCAAAAAGGTCAAAGATTGGAAGGCCGAGGCTAGAAAAAGCCCTGGTGCACTATACGCTACTTAATGATGCTGCAAAGGAGTAAGAGGAATGGCGAGAGGGAGTAGTAGAGTGGAATGAGCAGAAGGACTTGTAAAAAAACTGTAAGTAGTAGGCTAGAAAGCGGTAGAGAAATTATAGTGGAAGTCTGGAGCAAACTCCCCGTTTGTTTATTTTTCACAGTCTTTCATGGCAGTCTGTGTGTTGGTATTGGAGATACAAATTATATCTGGAGCTGATATTCACAGGTAAGAAACCCTCCCTGAGATATGGAGAGGGGAAAATCACCTCCTTTAATCTTCTCTTCTCCCATATTTACTTGTCCCCCCACCAGTTTTTCCCCCTGATTCCATGCTTTCCAATAGCCCCCGTCTTTCTGCTCCAGACAGTAGCACAGTGAGGCTGTGATGACATTTTGAAGCCCTTGCACTGCAAAGCTGATATCTATGAGTGGGCAGAACTGTCAGTCCAGAGATGTTGATGGTGTGTTGCAGATGTAGTGCAGAAAGCAAGTTGCCACCCTCCTTCATGGTTTGTATAAAGCTGTATATTTAATGCATGTTCTCTCTTATCTCTGGTTTTCAGCACCACATATTGTAAGCATTCATTCTGCCTGCATTTCATCCATCACCAGAAACCCCAGTGGCAGACCCAGTCTACTTCTTATTATTTATCAGCTGTAATGCAGTATCCAAAGCATGGCCTTCTCCCAAACAGATCAGTGGGGGGTGGGGTTTGTCTGCAGAGTAAATGCATGTTGAATGTGTATGAATTGTACTTTCTTGGTACTGATGGATCTGGCTTGCAAAAAGGTCATGGTGCAATTTTAAAAGCTGCGTTCAAGACTTATTATCATGTGTAACACCATACACTGCCGGTTCTGCTGCTACTGTAGGAAAATGTCAGTGTGCAAAATGGAAATCCTTCCAAGCATGAAAACTTATTTTCTTGAAAAATAAATTAAAATCTACAAACCCCAGTTTAAAGGGGAAGCCCTCCTTTTCATCAGGAGCAATGACTTCTTACGACTAAGGGAACAATTAAACAGTTTGGTCTGAAAAGGGATCTCTGAAATCTTAGTCTTGTAGTTAAGGTGAATATTAAAGTAGGGAGTTTCTTCTGGAAAAAATAACCCTCCTGCATTTTTCTCCTTGTTTTTTGTTCCTCAAGCATCTGATTCTTTCAGTGGAGCTCTGTAATTGGATAAATAATAATAATAATAATAATAATAATAATAATAATAATAATAATAATAATAATAATAATAATAATAATAATAATAATAATAATAATAATAATAATAATTTAATTTGTATACCGCCCTTCTCCCGAAGGACTCAGGGCGGTGAACAGCCAAAATAAAATACAAAAGAAACAATACATACAATACTAAAAAACAACCCTTAAAAAACTTATTCAAATGGCCAAATTTAAAGTGTAATAACGCCCTATAAAATTGACAGAAATTTCAAACCCATAAAATCAAATTAAAAGTTTTAAAAATCAAGCCAGTCCAGCAAGGCGGAATAAATAGGTTTTAAGTTCGCGGCGAAAGGTCCTAAGGTCAGATAGTTGTCGAAGTCCAGGGGGAAGTTCGTTCCACAGGGTAGGAGCCCCCACAGAGAAGGCCCTCCCCCTAGGGGCCGCCAGTCGACATTGTTTGGCTGACGGCACTCTGAGGAGTCCCTCTCTGTGAGAACGCACCGGTCGTTGGGAGATAGAGGACGGCAGTAGACGGTCCCGTAAGTAAAAGTTAAAAAGTTCAAAACGCCCTATGTAGAGGGTATTGGAAGGATTCTTCCATCCTTTGCACCTTCCAATAAAGCAGAATCTCTGCGGACATGTTGACACTCCCAGATGCTATATTGGGAAGATGATCTCTAAACTATAAGCAATTTCTGAGCAAATAAACCTGTTTTGGTTAGTAGGTCCATGAAACCTCCTTCCTGCTTTGAGATTTCAAGGTTCCATCAAAAGATTCTGATAAGTCCTAAAACTGATCTCATGTTCAGAAATATTCAGATAGAATACAATCCTTGCACATTGTCCTCTGACTCAGAGAATAAACCTCAATCTAGTCATTCTCATAAAAGCTGAAAACTGCAAAATGAAATCTTTAACTCTCAAGACCGCACCTCCAGGGAAGGGGAGCTTATCTTTCTATAGATACCTGGTTACCTTTCTACAGCTTCAATTGGCTTTAGCTGGCTGTTGAAACAGGGTCTGTTGTTTTAGTAGAGAGATCTGGGTTCAGTGCTTCTTTATATAAGGTTCTTGCTTTTGCTAAGTCTAATATATCTAACTTACTGACTTAGGCTGGATTTCAGCTTTGGGCCTAATCTCAGCTGCCTAAAATTTGCCTGATCTGCCTGGTGTAATTTTTCTTATCTAGATCTGGCTCTGTTAGATGTTGTTGGTTTAAGATGTTGGAAAAAAATGTGAGGCTTCGAGAAAGATAAATATTTGCAATGCTAGATTATTTCTGGAACATTACTTTTTGTGCTTCTTTCCTGGACTGTCTGCCTTTGACTTTTTTAACTTTCAGCAGATTGAGTTGCTGTAACACCTTTATCTGTCATTAACAAGAATAGACCAGAAGAGTATAAGCCATATATGCTAGTTTACATTGAGTGCCCATGGTTTTAAAGTGATTTCTCCTTCTGGGAAAATCTTAGAAATTGTAGATTTAAATAGGGCAGTATGAAACTCCATCAATATTCTCAGAATATAATTATTTAGGAAAAACAATGAGAGTCAAGTGTGCTTGTATTTAATTTATAAACCATTAGAGTCCTTCAAATGATGTTACACAGGATGCAAATGTTGTTCCAATGTACCTCTAACAATGACTGGACAGGAAAGGAGGAAGGGAATTTTTCTTCAAAAGGCACAATATGCTATATCAGGAGAGTCAAACTTGCAGTGTCACATTGTTGACACTTTTTTCCCCTTCACTAAACTGGGGTGGGCGTGGCCAGCACGTGACACATCCAGCCCACGGGCCACAAGTTTGACACCCCTGTGCTATATCCCTCACATCATCATTGTAAGAAAAGACCAAAAATCAGTGGGAGTCTGACAGCATAACTCATACCTCAACCTACTTAAAGACCTTATTAGTAAGCTACTGCTCATACTATACAACAACACTGCATTTTCTTGGACACTGGGTTGCAAGGCCTACTTGAACCAGGATAGCCACTCAGCTGGAAGCAGATTCTCACAAGCAGTGAGAAACACCAGAATAATAATGTTACCATGAGAATCAGATGCAGATATTAGTTTGCCTTCATCATCTACAGTACACCAACAGCATCATCATTGGCCCCAACAAATAGACACACAGGATTAGAGGCATCTCCACATATACTTCCTCTAATCATCATCTATCAACAGTGCCCTTCTGGATTGTATGTAGAACAAACTTTGTGCAAAATGTACACAAGTTTAGTATCAGGAACCCTGAACAAGGATAAAGTAATATCAGAGTACTTTAATCTCCCTGAATATTCTATTACATATCTCAAACTAACCCATTCGGAGGGTGGGGACGACTTTAGGAGGACAATTGAGCAAAAGATTCCTGAACTCATATGTATCAAAAAGTTTCAGGTCTCAGCAAATACAGCAGTTTTTTAAAATATTACAGTCTCACATGTAATCCAGGTAATCCTTGCCTCTTCCCCCTCCTTCTTCTCTCCATCTAACCCCAATTTAAATCCTACATCATTTTAGCCACTCCATGCTGTGGCTCATAAAAACTCTTGCCTTTTAATAGAGTCTTAGTTTAAACCAGACTTTTTCTATTTTTGCATTATCAATTAGTTTTTAGATTTCAGATTTATTGATGAATGGAATATCAATTGCAATTTCAGATCTAAAATTTAAGTAGATTGACTGTGGTATCTTAAAGAGTGCGTATCTTATTAATTAACAGCAACATATTTCTTTTTGTGAACAGCTTCATGCTGATTATCCCAGATATGTAAAATTTTGGAAAAAAAAATCCCTTCACACCTTGATCTTTCCCCAGCCTAAAGCATAACACCAAATGTGAGGCTCACAGGACCAAAAGCAGATTTTTTTTAGATGTTGTGTCAGATTCAGGGTAATATGTTTTTTAAGGCATATTGGATCTCAGTGCCCTTCTGCGCTTGTACCTACCCACAGTACAAAATATTTCTTAGCAATCTCATTTCTCTGTTGGGTCTCCAGGTACTGCTTTCATTTCATCTCCTATCAAAGAGTTGATCATGTCTTAAGACAGTCTTGGTGATACCATTGTTGAAGGAGTAATTTCATCTTTAGTCGAACTCTCTTCAAAAGTAGCCTCAAAGTATATATAATCAATTACCTTGGGGTGGGTGGGTGGATGGGTGGGGATGGATTGGTAGTAACTTGGAAGATGGACAAGAAAGGAAAGAGGGGATCCACCCCAGGGTTGGCAGATTTCATGCCACTATTATTTTCTGCTGACTCAGGGATAGGGGGAGAGCCAGGATAAATATTTTCAACCTGAGATCAAACAACCTGAGATCAAATGGCAGAGCTCACATTGCAAAGCAGAATGTAACAAAACTCTCAAGGGTTTGGGTTGCTAGCCAAAGTTGACACCTCTCAACTTGCTAAAGGTGAATTTCAAAGCAAAATACTTGTGTTTTTCAATTCTGCTATGCAGTAATATATGTATGTTTATATACTCAGTGGAATTGTTACCTTTGATTCTGTAATTGAATGTTAACTAAACTTTAAATATATGGTTTGTATTTAATGTTTTAAGGTTTATAACGTATTTTAATTTATATGACTATAAATCGTCTAGTCACCTCAGTGAGAAAGGTGGCATGGAAGTTTAATAATAAATAAATTTCATTTTTAAAAGAAAATTCCAAAAACAACCCCCAAGTTAATTAACATGTCCTGCGGTTGAACCTCTTACTAGATTGGGAAAGCCCTAATTTTTTTTTCATTTTCTTTTCAACAAAAGGCACATTTTGCCTTATACACTGTAAGCCGCCCTGAGTCTTCGGAGAAGGGCGGGATATAAATGTAAACAAAAAAAAAATAGTCCAATTGGTGTGATTAGTCATACATAAATACATTTTCATAAATACATAAATACATTTTCATTTGCACCTCTATAACTGTCTGGTTCGGTTCTGCAACCCAACAAGAAAACACAGACTTCAGAGGATAATTAGAACTGCAGAAAAAATAATTGCTACCAACCTGCCTTCCATTGAGGACCTGTATACTGCACAAATCAAGAAGAGGGCCGTGAAAATATTTGCAGATCCCTCGCATCCTGGACATAAACTGTTTCAACTCCTACCCTCAAAACGACGCTATAGAGCACTGCACACCAGAACAACTAGACACAAGAACAGTTTTTTCCCGAAGGCCATCACTCTGCTAAACAAATAATTCCATCAACACTGTCAGACTATTTACTGAATCTGCACTATTATTAATCATTTCATAGTTCCCATCACCAATCTCTTTCCACTTATGACTATATGACTATAACTTGTTGCTGGCAATCCTTATGATTTATATTGATATATTGATCATCAATTGTGTTGTAAATGTTGTACCTTGATGAAGGTATCTTTTCTTTTATGTACACTGAGAGCATATGCACCAAGACAAATTCCTTGTGTGTCCAATCACACTTGGCCAATAAAATTCTATTCTATTCTATTTTATTCTAATTGTGACTGGGGTAATCAACCAGAGGAAGCAACTGATGAGCTGATCAGGATTCCAGTGATAGTCACAGGGAGGGGACATAATGCAGAAAGCCTGGAAGGCAGATTCATTCAGGGACACAAAGTGAAACAAGATTATAAATGGACATATTTTTAAATCAAATGAAGGAAAGGATAGTGTCAGGGTTCCAAGGAACACCCCCAACGAAATAAAGCTCTGAGGCTTGAGGTTCCTCAAAGTTCCAATTTTGGAATTTTGGGGAGGGAACAAAGGAACTGATTAATTGTAAGCAGTCTGTCTATACAGTACTAGTACTTTAAAAAAAAATCAATAGGCCAAAAAATGTACAGGTAGTCCTCAACTTACAACCATTTACTTAGTGACCATTCGAAGTTTCAACAGTGCTGAAAAAAGGGACATTACCATTTTTCACACTTACGACCATTGGAGGATCCCCATGGTCACATGATTTATATTCAGATGCTTGACAACTGACTCACATTTGTGACAGTTGTAGGGTCCTGGGGTCACCTTTTTGTGACCTTCTGATAATGGGTAAACCAGATTCATTTAACAACCATGTTATTAATTTAACAACTGCACATTCACTTAACAAATGTGAAAAGAAAAGTCACAAAATGGGGCAAAACCTGCTTAACAAATTTCTCACTTAACAACATAAATTGTGCTAAGTAATTGTGGTCATAAATTGAGGACTACCTGTATATCTATAACTATAGGCACAAGCAGTAAGGTGTCTACGTATTTCCTTTGCAGGCTATCATACGCATGTAACAAAGTGCTAGATTAAATATAATCTAGTAGAACTTTCTTTGAATTTTAATTTGTTACCAGCCCTGGAAGGGAAACTAATAAAAGAAAGGGAGGAGGGGCAGATTTTGCTTGGGCTTTGGCCTTCCTCTGCTCTGCCTTGACTCATCCAAGGTTTCTACAAGTATCCAAGGTTTCTGTACGATTCTTCTGATTTTTTTAAGGTCAACCTATATGAAAAGTTTTGACTTTTCAGGACTTTGTGTCATGCATGAAGCAGCAGGTTTGGTATCACAGCACGGAAAAAGTAAATGTTAACTCTTGCTCATCTCCAGCTCAGTGCCTTCCCTCCTCCCTGAAAAGTTGTTTTTGAGAACTTTTAGATGTTTGACAAGAGCAGCAAAAGGCAAGGTATGTATCACATGTGCTTCTTCCTCACGTCATGTATTCCAGGAGGAGAGATTCATACATCCGCAGTCAGGAATGAGGAATGTCTCTTTTTTCCTGACCTTCTCCCACCGTGCTAATCCAGGGCATTGTTTAGGATATCAGTTGGGACCCAGCTATGCAATTGCTTCTCTTGCTAATTGCTCCTCCAAGAAGAAATGTCTATTTATTTTATTATTTATTTATTTTATTAAATTTTTATACCGCCCTTCTCCCGAAGGACTCAGGGCGGTGTACAGCCAAGATAAAACACAGGAATATATACAAATTAAAACATTTAAAACCTAGCAAATTACAATAAAGGCTGATAATTAAAATTTAGTTTTAAAAATTTAAAAATATTAATAAAACCCCAAATTAAAATTTAACACTATTATGCCAGTCCCGCTTGAATAAATAGGTGTGTTTTTAGCTCACGACGGAAGGTCCGAAGATCCGGCACTTGACGTAATCCAGGGGGAAGTTCGTTCCAGAGCGTCGGTGCCCCCACAGAGAAGGCCCTACTCCTGGGGGCCGCCAGCCGACACTGTTTGGCGGACGGCACCCTAAGGAGACCCTCTCTGTGAGAGCGTACGGGTTGGTGGGAGGCATAAGGTAACAGCAGGCGGTCTCGTAAGTACCCGGGTCCTAAGCCATGGAGCGCTTTAAGGTGGTAACCAAAATCTTGAAGCACACCCGGAAAACCACAGGAAGCCAGTGCAGGCTACGGAGTAGTGGTGTTACGTGGGAGCCACGAGCGGCTCCTGTTACCACTCGCGCAGCCGCATTCTGGACTAACTGCAGCCTCCGGGTGCACCTCAAGGGGAGCCCCATGTAGAGAGCATTGCAGTAATCCAACCTAGATGTAACCAGAGCGTGAGTGACTGTGCATAAGGCATCCCAGTCAAAGAAGGGACGCAACTGGCGGATCAAGCAAACTTGGTAAAAGGCCCTCCTGGAGACGGCCGCCAGATGTTCATCAAATGACAGCCGTCCATCCAGGAGGACACCCAAGTTGCGAACCACCTCCTTTGGGGCCACTAACTCGCCCCCAACAGTCAGCTGCGGATGCAGCTGACTGTACCGGGGTGCCGGAATCCACAGCCACTCCGTCTTGGAGGGATTGAGCTTGAGTCTGTTTCTCCCCATCCAGACCCGTACTGCTTCCAGGCACCGGGACAGCACTTCGACCGCTTCGTTGGGGTGGTCCAGGGTGGAAAGGTACAGCTGAGTATCGTCAGCGTACAGGTGATAACTCACCCCGAAACCACTGATGACCTCACCCAGCGGCTTCATATAGATGTTGAACAGGGTAGGCGAGAGAATCGACCCCGAGGCACCCCACAAGTGAGGCGCCTCGAGGACGACCTCTGCCCCCCCGTCAACACCGTCTGCGACTGGTCAGAGAGATAGGAGGAGAACCACCGATAAACGGTGCCCCCCACTCCCAATCCCTCCAACTGGCGCAGCAGGATACCATGGTCGATGGTATCGAAAGCCGCTGAGAGGTCTAATAGGACCAAGGCAGAGGAGCAACCCCTGTCTCTGGCCCTCCAGAGGTTATCCACCAACGCGACCAAAGCCATCTCCGTGCTATAACCGGGTCGGAAGCCGGACTGGAATGGGTCTAGATAGACAGTTTCCTCCAGGTGCCAGGGTAGCTGCCATGCCACCACACTCTCTACAACCTTCGCCACAAAGCGAAGGTTGGAGACTGGACGATAATTTCCCAAAATAGCTGGGTCCAGGGAAGGCTTCTTGAGGAGGGGTCTCACCACCACCTCTTTCAAGGCGGCAGGGAAAACCCCTTCCACCAAAGAAGCATTTATAATCCCCTGGAGCCAGCCTCGTGTCACTTCCTGAGCAGCCAGCACTAACCAGGAAGGACACGGGTCCAGTAAACATGTAGTTGCATGCAACCTCCCCAGCAACCTGTCCACGTCCTCGAGAGCCACAGAATCAAACTCATCCCAAATAACATCAGCAAGACGTGTCTCTGTCATCCCAGCTGGATTGCCGCAATCTTGGTCCAAACTATCCCGAAGCTGAACGATTTTATCGTATAGATAACCGTTAAACTCCTCAGCTCGTCCCTGTAAGGGGTCATCCCGTACCTCTTGATGAAGGAGGGAACGGGTCACCCGAAACAAGGCGGCTGGGCGGTTATCTGCCGATGCAATGAGGGTGGAAATGTAAGAACGTTTCGCCTCCTTCATTGCCACTAGGTAGGTCTTAGTAAAAGACCTCACTAGTGTCCGATCAGCCTCGGAACGGCTGGACCTCCAGGTGCTCTCTAGGCGTCTTCTCTGGCGTTTCATCTCTCTCAGCTCCTCGGAGAACCAGGGAGCCAATTGAGATCTACGCCGGGTCAGAGGCCGCAAAGGCACGACACGGTCCAAAGCCCCAGCCGCGGCCCGTTCCCAGGCCGCAACCAGTTCTTCAGTCGTGCCATGGGTAAGATCCTCAGGAAACGGCCCAAGCTCCTTCAGGAACCTCTCTGGGTCCATCAGGCGCCTGGGACGGAACCAACTTATTGGTTCCATCTCCCTGCGGTGGTGGGCGGCGGTCTGAAAGTCTAGGCGAAGAAGAAAATGATCTGACCATGACACCGATTCTTTCACTATATCTCCTAAAACCAGATCATTAACCCACTGACCAGAGATAAAAATCAAATCTAGCGCGCCTCCCCCGCTGTGTGTAGGGCCATCAGTTACTTGAATCAGGTCCAAGGCCGTCATGGAGGCCTGGAACTCCTGAACCACCGTTGATGACAAGCCGGCCGATGGCAAATTGAAATCACCCAAGACCATAAGTCTGGGAATCTCAACCGCCATGCCAGCAAGCACCTCTAGTAGCTCAGGTAGGGCTGTAGGAGCCAGGTACGCGATCAACAGTCCCATCTGATTCTGATGGCCCCACTTCACAAGGAGGGATTCACAAGCAGCTATCTGAGGAACAGTGGACTCCCTCGGCTCCAGACTTTCTTTAATCACAACCACCACCACCCACCACCCCTACCTTGGGCCCTCAGCTGATGAAATGCCCGGAAACCCGGAGGGCACAGTTCAACCAGGGGTACACCCCCTTCTGTGCCCAACCAGGTCTCCGTAATGCCCATAAAGTCTATGCTACAATGAATGATGAATCAAGGGTAAAATCTACCCCAGCAATGGGATGCTGCTTTCCTAAAGGTCATTTGTGAACAGTCCTGATTGGAGCAATATCCAAGAAAAACTAAAAGTTTAAAGGTTTTCCCAGTCCAGTCATGACCGATTCAAGGTAGCGGAGCTCATCTCTGATAGTCAACCAAGGGAGCTTGCATTATCTGAGACATATTTGCATCATCATGTGGCCAATATGAAAATATAGAATACGGCAACCTTCCCACCAAAGTGGTACCTATTTATCTACTTGCATTTGCATGTTTTCGAACTGCTAGGTTCAGTGGTGGGATTCAGCCGGTTCTGTCCGGTTCGGACGAATTGGTAGTGGCGACTGCAGGAGGCTCCGCCCACCCGCCTGGATGTAATGCATGAGCAAAGACCATGTGCAGAAAGTCATGCAATGCATAGAGGAGATGCTGGTGAGCGAAGTGAGCACACAAGTGTGCACGTTCACATTTGTGAACCGGTAGGGAAGGTTAGTGAATCCCATCTCTGGCTAGGTTGGTAAGAGTAAGTAACCAGAGTTCACTTTGTCACATGACACTCAGGTCTTGAACCCAAGCTGTTGATTTTCCAGCTGATAAGCTCACTGTCTTAACCACTGAACCATTGGACCCCTCCAAGAAAAAACAATGTGAGCTCAATTTAAGTACCAGGATTACAAAGCAAGTTAGGACTGGGGGTGGAGGGTTAAGGCATCAGGTTGGAAACCAGGAGATGGTGAGTCCTAGTCCCATTTTAGGCATGAAAGTCAGATGGGTGATTTTGGGCCAGTCACATTCTCTGAGCCCAACACACTTGACAAAGTTGTCATTGTGGGGAAAATAGGAGGAGGAAAGAGTATTAGGTATGTTTGCTGCCTTGAGATATGTATACAAATAATAAAGGCAGTGTTAAAAAAAATCTTTAAAAAGAGAAGATACTTGAACCTTAATTAAAATAGGCAGCTAGTAATAGGCTTGCTTATATTGAAAAAATACATTTAAGGTCCAGGTTCATTATCCAGGTTTTCACACTATATATACCAATAGACATGTAAAGAAACCATCCCAACCATATCATCCTATAATACGCTCCGTATTCAGAAACCACTAACAGCAGTCACTGATTTCTCTAGGGATCTTGCTGGGTTCATGCTGCTAATGGTATGGAAACAGAGTGGGTGGGATCGAGATCCAGTATAGAAATAAAGGGAAATTAGGCTCTTGAGAAGATTTCATCTTATCTAAGCAAAGCACAAAATCCCCATCCAAGGTTATTTTGCTGCTTCTGCAATAAAAAGCCATCTCAATCAAATATCGGATGGTAAATGTCACTTTAAATTAAATAACCTAGTTTACCAATGATGAAAATTATTCAGGACAAAACTCCTAACTGGGACAAGTTGCTCTTTAGAGCAGAGCAAAGCTTTGGTTGATAGGATAAAAAGCAGCTGTCTTCTTCATAAAAGCTAATAAAATACTCGGGGGATAATTAAAATTTTAATTAAAAATGTAAAATCCAAATAGCATTTTATGACAGGAAGGAAACTTGTTTTGACATCCAGAATTGCTGCCTAAGCTGGATATCCCTTACATTTTCTCCAGGCTATAGAGAAGCTGCCGTCTTCTGCTCGAAACCTTCCACTCTATCCAAAAATGTCAATTCTTAGTGAGCTTTAAAGGGTAATAGGGGCATTTGCTTTACAGCTACATTCAAATTATTAACTAAGTGTAACAGCGGGCTTGTTTGCATGCCAATTTTTGCAGGTTGTTTCCCCTAAATATATAGAAGAGAAATAAATCACCTTGAAGGAGTATAGTATGGTCAGGCTAATGCATACATACCGGGAGCAAAAGTAGACATGTATTCTATTTAAGGCAATGCTGGGTGCCTGGGATTGGCAAATTGCCATGACAGGAATTAAAGCTGCTGAATAGCCAAATAAGATTGTGTTACATTTCCCTAACAGCTTGTCCATATGTGACAAAGCTTGCCTCTCTCATAAGCAAAATTGCCCTTTGCCACTTTCAAAGGTTTTTTTTTTCCTCTCAAAGTCCCCACTCAAAGAAAGAGGGGTAGCAGGGCTCTTGCTTACTGAGCCCTTAAACCCATCTGTCATCTGTGGCATTTTGAAAGGTATGTCTAGATAGATGGGCTTCCACCAGGTTAAGAAGCCTAGTCTAAGTAAAGAATCTGCCACTGATTCCCTGCCTTGATAGAGCCTTTCAAAATGATCTTCTTGGTAGCCCAGTTAAAATAAAGAAAGAGACAGAAAATAGCAGCAAAGTAGAAATTTGGGGAAATGTGACTCTTCCTATTCTTACACTTATTCTTCAGAGCTGTAATTAGTATCTCAAAGGCAACTTTTTTTTTTTTTGCATTTATATCCCGCCCTTCTCCAAAGACTCAGGGCGGCTTACACTATGTTAGCAGTGATACCAATGGAAGCAATCACTTAAAGTGGAGTTAAATATTTGATAAGTTCCTATGAGGAAATCTGCCATCAAGCATCTCTAAACAGTTGAACTACTACAGCACAGGTGTCCAACTCTGGCAACTTTAAGCCTTATGGACTCTCAGAATTCCCCAGCCAGCATGAGGAATTCTGGGAATTGAAGTCCATAAGCCTTAAAGTTGCCAGGGTAGAGCATCCCTGTTCTACATTCTATTTCACCAAACTCTATCTGGATTCTTGGTCTTCACAATCCAAACATTCATCTGGCAAGTCTCATAAGGAGAGGAATTCACATTTCACAAGCTGCTGGGGAGCATCCCAGATTCTGGGTGGATTTAATAGTTTCTGCTGTTCATGTAGAGTAGAGGCAAACACTTCTTAATTAGCTGATGAAGGAAAAGTGGTCTTGACACATTGTGTGGTGTAAGGGGAGTGAACAAGGTCCAGGGATTTGTGGTAGAATGGCTTGAAGAATAAAAGGCACAGTCTTATCCTATCATACTAATAAGTTTTCTTATTAACTGGCTTACATAATTGAGCTATCACAACCACTACAATATTTGGCCATAGCAATGTGGTTATAAACAAATAGATTCTGGGTGGCATAAAACAACCATGTAAACAATTTTAAAAGCATTCAAAAGTACAAAAATGTAACATTATAAAAGGCGAAGAGAGAGAAAGTATCAGATTATAAACAACAGAGAAAACTAATCAAATTACTATTCCTTTGCAAGGTGCCTGATGAAGGGATTTCTGGAAGCTCAGGAGAGATGAGGCTAACCTCACTTGAGGATTGGTGATGTTCCACAGGGCAGGTGCCATAGCAGAAAAGATTTGTTTCCTGGGACCTGTCATGTGTAACTTCTTCATAGATGGGACCTGCGATTTACCTCATCTGCAAGACCTGATGGGAAGCGCACTTACAATCAGGAAGAGGAGGTTACTCAAGTAACTAACCCCATGCTATGAAGGACTTTAAGGATGAAAATAGCACCCTGAACTGGAGCTACAATAACCTCAGCTTACTCTGAAGTCCTGCGGATCATCAGTCACCTAGGATGGATTGGTCTCATAGGTCCTACCTCCCTGCAGTAGATAGTGGCACCCGAGAAGTCCATGGTAATCAGCGTAGGAGTTCTCTCAACTCCAGAACACTTGCCGTTGTTCGGACAGAAAAACCAGATCAGGTGTCAGCCATTGTCCCATGTCAGGCTCTGGATAAACTGAGATTGGCCCTTGGCTGTCATTGTAGCCATGAACCCCTGAACTGCCTCTGACTATAACATCAGAGAAAGCAGACGGAAGTCCCCCAAAGCCATATGTCTGGAAACTCCACCACACGCCCAGCCACAGAGTCCAGCAACTCAGGCAGGGAGGTTGCTACGCAGCAGGGAAGCCGGTATAACAGCAACAATCCCAACTGCTCCTTAGAGCTCAACTTCATGAATAGAATCTCACAACTGGCAACCTGTGTGGTAGTGTCCCTCAAAGCTTTAAGAGATCTCAGGATGTCAATCGCCAAATGTCCACCCCTACCCTGGACTCTCAGCTGATGCCATACCTGAAACCAATTTATTGTAAAACCATTTTACATAAGAATAACCACTTAAGATGAAATGTACCCCAGGGACTCAACTGATTGGAGGGGGAAGTTGGATAACTGTGTAAAAATTTTTCAAAATATCCTCTTCAGTGCTTTTGAAGTTTCATAACCTTTTAAATATATAAGAAAATGCAACTTAATCAATCAAAGTGGGAACCTCAGTGGAATTTAGAAGATGGCCTTACGGCTTTCAGGGATCACTCCATTTTGTGTCTAGAAGGGGCCTGGACATTACTGCTGCTTTTCTGAAACAGCCATTTCCTCCCAAACTAGCATCTGGATTTTGACCCAATTAATATTTCCAGAGCCATTCAAAGAAAACATCACAAATAAGGGCAGATGCAGCCTAGTTCAATTGTAAACTGAGATTGGTGTTCTTACAGCCACATTTGATCTATCCTGAAATAGATGCAGTTTCTGCCACCTAAGCATTCTGGGCTCAAGAGAAATGCAGGTGCCCTTTTCTGGTATAAGCCAGATATTTTAAAAAGGAAGATGTCACTCCATACCATATCATTTGAATTCCAGTTCTTTTCTTGAGCACGGATATTTAGAATAAACTTCAGTTTATTAGCCTGAATACATGCCTGAAAAAAAATTGTGATCCATTCAAAAGCTTTAAGGTACATTTGAACATGCATAATTTGCCTTCTAAGGCACTGAAATACAAATTTCTCACATTTTTGTTTGCAATTAAAGCAAGTGTATCTAATTATTATGGCACAACACTGCCCCCTTGTGGGAAAGAACTGAGTTATTAGGCCTTCCTAAATCTTCCTAAAATGCTACTTGGGCTGAAAAAGAATTAGCTAAAGATAAAATTATATTTATTTATTATCAGCGTTCAATTCATTTAGTGACATATTAAACAAATATCTTTTGAGCATTTATAAAAATGTTAGTTTAAACCCAACTTTTTGATTATTCGTAATTTGAAGGTTTACTGAGATCATTTGTTTTTTATCACTTTTTAAACACATTCTTCATTGTTACTCCTTATCAACAATCCAGCCAACACAAATGTATCCATTACAAGGCTATCTTGGAAATGAATAACTCCATTTATAAAAGCTAATCAGTTCACCAATCCGAAACTTTGCAGAATCTGATTAAGTCAGAATAGAAACAAATAGTAACCGAAACCAAACATTCTGGCTTAAGAGGGTTTTAAAAATCAATAGCGAGTGCCAACTTGTCATTCCAACATTAAGAGACCCTTGAAAATATCTGAAGCAGTAATATGGAATTACAATTACATGTTAGTAACAGATTTCTATAACCAGACAAAATAGATATTCTAAATAGAGCCTCCTTTATAGTCTTCTGCACTGATTGTACGCCTTTGCTGCATGTACACATCAAAATGTCATATGATTATTGGAGAATTTAGCTGTGTTCCCAATATCAGGCAGTTTTGTTCTGGCACCACCTCCATGCTTGTGTCATAGCTGTAGACATCTAGATAGATCTACTGTAGACATATGCTCATAATCCTCCAGAATCTTCAATCCTAATTGTTGCAAACATCATATGTGTCACAATACTGACTGGCAGTGCTAGAAGTTTCAGGCTCATACAGCAAGACAGCATGAAGACAAATAATAATGAAGCTTTGTAAATAATCACGAAAGATTAAGCACCCAACATCAAAATAACAACACTCATCTGAGCTAGAGCGCCTAGAGACGTCACTGTGATTTGTTCCTTAAACATTCAAGGAAAACAAGTTTATTGCTGATATGGTAGACATTTTTAACTTTCATAGACATTGACTAGTTCAGATAATAAAAGAGCTAGCTCTATGGATAACTGAACTGTTAACTGGTCCTTAAATATGCACATTGAATTCTCTCTCTTTTGCTGTAAGTACAATATAGGATATAATATACATGTGCATTCATTGGGATACAATATACTTATTGAGCAAAGGAAACATAAATATAAAAAAGATACAAAGAAGTGGTTTCTGATCTTCTTTACAGTAAGTACAATTCTAAATTTATTTCATATACTATGGTTACAACATGACCCTCTTCTTTCTATAATTTATTCTATCTAATCATGAAAAACATAAGTCATACATTCATTTTTTTTCTGCCTTACACAAAAGGCCATAATAGGTTTCCAATCAGTAATAAATATAGATAAGTATCTTTTCTCTGATCAAAGAAATTAATTTAGCCACCTCAGCAAGTTCTATCATCTTCACCAACCATTCCTCTATTGTGGGTAGTGCCGATTCTTTTTATCTTTATGCATACAATTATTTCCCTACTCTCAAAAGTGATTTGAGGACACCAATTGTTCTAAAATCTGATTTGATCAATACATGTGACTTGTACTTTCTATAGCATAGGCAGTACAGGGGGATTAAGCAAGGAGTGACTGTATATATATAGATAAATTGTCCTTATTCTTTCAATAAATAGCAGTGTTATGCTAACAGCCATTTGGTTTTTATTTTGAATGCATCCGTTAGAAGTTTACAGTCAGAAAGCAGTTGGTTTTGCAAATAAGTATTTTCAATACTTTCACTTAAAAACAGGAAAATTTTTATAGTTTAACTCTTTTCTCTCTCAGTGAGAGGTAATATTCACAGAGGTAATATGCAACCTGAAGTATATAAAACACACTTTTTCAATAGGATTCTTCTACAAAGAGTCCACAACTGACCAATGTTGCCTAGATTGCATAACAAAGATAATAACTAGGTTCTGAGTTAACAGTTTCAACTGTGCATTGCTTTAGTCATGTGCCTCTAAACTACTGGAAACCGATTCTCCTGTGGAAGGAAGAGAAGCTTCTGGATCCTGCTCAGCTGCTTCTCGCAACCTAACAATCTGAATGCTGTTTTCCTTCTTTGATAGCCAGAAGGCCGGATATAAAGGCTCATTAAACTTGCATTCAAAAGTATGCAAGACAGTCATTGAGTCAGCAGTGATCCCATAAAAGGAGAGTGTCCCTCTAGGGTAATCTAGGTAGACCCCTATTCTGCTGAATTCCTGGGATTTCAAAGGCGTCTCCACATCAACATGCCAAGCTGAGAAATCCTTGCCTTTCCATTTAATACACCAGGAGAAGTTATTCCCTGAGATGCAACTGTTGCTCTCTGAACCTTTCCTGTCAATGCTCTTATTTGTCATGCCAATGTAAATACCAGCTCCAAATATCTCGACTTCAAAGTAATAACGGCCCATATATAAGCTTTGATTGGACAAGACTTGGCGCCAGTGGGCAAATCTTTCTGGGTGATCTGGGTACGGGTGCTCCCAGGGCGTGGTGTTGGAGATCCTGTGGTTGTCATCCAAAAGCCTCAAATAGCGATGAGCAGTAACTTGGTCAAATGTTAGCAGGCAAGCATCTGCACAAAAAAATAGATACATTTTTTTAAAAGCTAGAAATAATTAATTGAGCGCTAAATACTGCACCTAAAAAACCTAATTAGATTTTATAACAGGAGTAAGGCCAGGATATATTTTGTCTAGAATGTATAGAACTTGGAAGAATCTCACTTTTTCTTTACCTTTGTCAAACAATATTTAGGTTGTAGCCAGTGGTGAAATCCAATTTTTTTTTACTACTGGTTCTATGGGCATGGCTTGGTGGGCGTGGCTTGGTGGGCGTGGCAGGGGAAGGATATTGCAAAATCTCCATTCCCACTCCACCCTGGGGCCAGCCAGAGGTGGTATTTGCTGGTTCTCTGAACTACTCAAAATTTTCACTACTGGTTCTCCGAACTGCTCAAAATTTCTGCTACCGATTCTCCAGAATCTGTCAGAACCTGCTGGATTTAACCCCTGGTTGTAGCTATATCTGCTGGTTAAAAATATTAAAATACACATGATGGTTAGTATATTTTTCCACTGGTTCTCGGTCATACTGAGTCCTTTGGGAGATAGGGCGGTATATAAATATAAACAATAAATAAATAAATAAATAAATATATTGGACAGAGGTGGAAACTTAGAGAACATCTTGGCTTGGTCTGTGAAATCACTATGGTTTTTGCATACTTGCTTGGAATAAATAAATTGCTTGCTTAAGTAATAGTTCCGTATATTTCAGTACTGGAAAAAGCAATATTCAATAACTAATACTAATACTAATATTTATTTAGTTTTTTAAAAAGTTCTTGACATAATTTAATTGACCATTTTAGAAAGCAAAGAAAAATGTTCTTTCCTCCAAAACATTTTCCTAGGATTTTTGTTCTAATACTGATTCCTACAAATGTCTGTATAAAGCTAACCCTCTGGGTCCCTTGAGCTTCCCTTGATTCCTTGAGTTGGAATGTTTTGTTTGCATCAATATACTTTGAGATTTATTCTTTTCAAATGCTTCACACAGCCTTATTACTTGTGTTTACTGCTTATTATAATGATTATGTTTGATATATCAAAGTGAGGTAACATAACAATAAATGATAGCAGAAAATAAAACATAAGAGGGAATTGATCAGAATGAATCAATGGCTGCTCTTATAGAAACTATATATTATGCTCAGTGTTCAGCGTGCCCCTGAATTTTCCGAGAAGGCATAATTGTACGTATCTCCTATTTGTCAGTTTCCCACAGATGTCTTCAGATAAGCCAATATTGTTGGTCTGATCCTGCAAGGCTTTCTTAATTCTTTCAAATTTTGTACCAAAAATGGGACAATAACTTACAGTTTAAGAAGTCATTCCTACTTTGAGGTTCTGGAGCCGACAGGCGATGTTTGGATGGAACAATTGCAGCCACCGTTGTTTTTATCCCAGCATCTTCTATACAGATGTAGGGAGGGAAGGAAGGAAATAATTTTTTGGTATGACTAAGAATTATTGAATTGTTAGGATCAAAACTGTTGATAAGTGAGTAGCCTTAAAATTGATCAACATGAATAAACATGTAAATTAAAGATGGATGGATGGATGGGTACTCACCATCATTGGCAAACTTCTGCAATTTTTCTTTATAAGAAATTTGTAGTAATTGTAAAAGCTGTTCAGTGGATTCAGAGATCACTTTTTGGATTCCTGATAATTTGTCTTTCAAGCCAATATACACACTGGGCAATGTATCATCTCCCAGATGCTTCTTGAATTCACAGTATTCCTAAATATGCACAGATATATAGAAGACATAAGAACATTGCTTGGGCAATGGCTGGGAGGAAAGCTAGGAAGAAAAACCCTGTGCATTGTGTTATCATGATATAACACCCCCCCCCCCTTTCATATTTGCATTTCAACATCCAATGAAAATATTCAAATCAAGAGGTTTGGTTCACAACACCACACCATGGTGTACCCCTCTTCTATTCCCATTGGCCAGTTATAGATTCAGAGCAGCAGCTATGTCTTATGTGAACACCAATAACTGATTATATCAATACAGGCCAATTAGTGAAAAGGCAAAAAATAAATTAATCCAAAACCACCTTTCCAAATGATGTACAAATCAGATGTGGGTTTCAGCTCCCATAACTTTCAGTGAGAGAACTTTGGTGGTTGAAACCCAAAATATTCAAGAAAGGCAAACAGTCATTGAAGGCTGATCTAAACATTTTTGCTATCATTATTTAAGGTACCTTTAGAAAGATGATATCATTAGTGTGAGTGGCCATCTTCTGCAATCTTTTCCTACATTCCTCCATCGTCACTTGTTGGCTCTGAAGGTAGGTCTTTATTCCATTTGCATGATTAACTGCAGCACGCTCTTTCTCCTCCAGAAAAGTGAGCACAATGGCATGGGTTGCCTTGACAGCTTGGAGCAGCTCCTCAAACTTCTCTTCCACCAAGAGTTTCACTTCAGATACTGAATTCTGCAAGAACAGAAGCCACCATTTTTGCAAAGCCTTAAACTGATCTGTTTGACATTTTAAATTGACCATACAGTAAACCGTACAGCTGTACCCATAACCATGCAGTCCTTCCAGTCATGTTCCACTCCAAACATTCTTTAGATGTATAAGATAGGTTGACAGGGGGAAAAAATGAGCCACATCCAAGAATAAATTATTCTATGTAAACACAGCAGCTATTTCCAAGTATTAACTTACTATTATGCATGCCATCATTATAGTATGTCAATTCACTTGTAACATCCCACTAAATGAGAAAGAAAACTATTATTACTCTAATAGTATCTTATGTCTTGGGGACACGGTGGCTAAAACGCTAAGCTTGTCGATCAGAAAGGTCAACAGTTCGGCTGTTCAAATCCCTAGGGCAGGATAACAGAGTGAGCTCCCGTTACTTGCCCCAGCTTCTGACAACCTAGCAGTTTGAAAGCATGTAAAAATACAAGTAGAAAAATAGGGACCACCTTGGTGGGAAGATAGCAGCATTCCATGTGTCTTCGCCATTTAGTCATGCTGGCCACATGACCACGGAATTGTCATCAGACAGCGCTGGCTCTTTGGCTTAGAAATGGAGATGAGCACCACTCCCTAGAGTTGGGAACAACTAGCAAGTATGTGCAGGGGGAACTTTTACCTTTACCTATCTTATGTTTGGGTTTATTATAAAGAATAACTCATCAAATGCTAACTTGCTGTAGCAAGTAAAGAGAACTTTCAGCCTGTGGCTATAATAACAACCCTTGGATGTTCTCCATTGTGTCTGCAAAATTAAAGTTTCTCAGTAGTTCTTTTAAATTACAAAGTAAATCCACCCTCCATTTTGCAGGAAGAATAAATTGTCTTTTACTCTGCAGTAGAAAACTTAGAGCAATCACTCTTTTTTTTTTTTTTTTTTTTTTTTTTCCAAAAAGTTTTTATTGGTCAAAAAAGGTTTATACAAATACATATCAGGTATGGTAAATTTTCATTTTTCTTATACAAGATAAGAATTTTACTCAAAATTTTAAACACATACAACAGCCATATGGCAAGCAGGTGATACGAAGTAGCTAAGTTTATCAATCTTACATACGCAATAAAGAAGGGTCAAGAATAATCAAAATATCATACAAAGGAGAATAAGGAAAACCAACACAATACCAAATATCATTGTCACTTCCTAGTTTTGGATCTCAGAACTCTGGGTTCAGCCTGACCCAACTCCAGGGCGCAACAGCGGCAGCCGCCTCCTCCCATGGTCTATAACCTCCCTTCTTCAACTCCTGGGTCATCTAATTCCAGGAGGGCTTTGTGTTCCTCCACGTAGGCCGCAGCCTCCATAATTGTACTAATTTTTTCGTAATGCCCTCCCGGAAAATCATCAATCCTCTGGCATCAGCCATCTGAAGCCTACTCCTTCTGGTACAATTTGCTTGACAAAAGTAATATTTCTTTCTCATTTCACGTACCTGTCTGGGAATCTGCCTCAGAATGGCTATCTCCCTGCCCCTATAAGTCAGTGCCCCACTCCTATGTTTTCTAAGAATTTCATCTCGCCTCTTCTCACAAATTTGACATGAACCTCTCTAGGAACTGCATGCGTGCGTGCATATTTTGAATTAACTCTATAAACTCGATCCACATCCCAATTCATAAAGTCAACACCTCTCCCAAGAAATTCTCCCAACAGTTAGTCACAACATCTCTCAAGTCTTCTTGGACCACTTCTTCCAGATTTTGAAACCTAAGGAAATAAGACATTTTATCCATCTGTAGTCCAAGCACAGCATTGCCTGTCGTCTCCTCTCTTTTCTGCACTGCCCGCATCTCACCCTCCAGACCTTCCACTTTCTGCTTGTTTTCTGCTGAGACTTGTTGAGTGTCCTTTAAATCCTTTTGGATAGTCACAATTTCTGCTCTTATTTCATCCAGTTTCTTATCCATATTAGATAACTTTTCCAAAATTCTCCATTTCTCCAGCAGTTGGTCTCTGACCTTTGCCATTTAAAAAATTTTTAAAATCCTCAGGCAAGCACAGTATCCTTGTAATTTCCTCCGGATCCACCAGGGGCACTCACAGGAGCAACGAGTCCAGAGTACAGTTAGTCAACCAGGAAGTCAAGGGAAGTGATGTCATCAAGATTCTCATAGTGAAGGCGGAAGCTGGACGCCACCATTGTTCCTCAGAGGAGGGGCCTCAAACCCTCCCTCCTAAATTTCTCCATCACCTCTTCTCCAGAGCTCCACAAAACCGGTAATCTTGTTATTTTAAGTTCTCCTCTCTCCAAAGTGATTCGTGCTCCTTCCAGTCGCAGGGAGAGAAACCCCCGCACTCGGAGCACTCCACCACATTTGCCGATATCTCCTTCCCTTCTCCCTTCCTCAATTCTTCTCCGTTCCCTGTTCGCCACCAGGCTGCTGCAATTATAAATCCAAAGCCCCGGTGTCACCGGGCACAGCGGCCCAGGCGACGACCAAAGTAATGGCCGCGGCCTGAGGCCTCCGAACCCCTCCGAGCCTAGGACGCGCCAGCATCGGTCCCCCCAGTCCTGTATGTCGGCTGGGAGACCCCTGGCGAGCCGTCCGTGCGGCAGGTGTCCTTTTCGGAACACCTGGCCCCTAAGGGCCTCGGAGGCGGCCGGATTCGGACACTGGAGGCAGGAGAGGCACCTCCAGATGTCCGTTGCCGCCGGATACCGGAAGTCGTCCTCCAGAGCAATCACTCTTGATGTTCTTTGTAGTAAAGAAAGAAGCTTATTCAGTGACTGAAAAGCACAAGCGGTGGAAAATAGTGGGAAAGACTTGCCTCCCTGAAGCCCTGATCCCTGACAGCTTCCAGCACCTCAGAAAGTAGCAAGGAATTCAGTCTTTGAACTCTAATTTGTTTGCTATCTTTGTTCTGTCATTTGGTAAGCTTGCTCTACAACCAAAAGACATGGAGGATTTGATCATATACACATTTATATAAAAAATCAGAACTGAAGAGAAATACCCTGTTTCCCCCAAAATAAGACATCCCCTGATAATAAGCCCAATCGGGCTTTGGAGTGCATGGCAATAAGGCCAAGTGCTTATTTCAGGGTTCAAAAAAATATAAGGCAGGGTCTTATTTTCGGGAAAACACAGTGGGAATATTGTAAAATGTTCAATATCCACAACACCAATTATCAGATACTTATTGCTACTTGTTAACCAGTTTCTGTTGTTCCTTTCTGTTCTAAATGAATGTGAATTCTACAGCAAACCTACAGCCAGATCCAGAATGTCTAATATATTGTACAGCAAAATAACCCAAAGGGTCATTTCAAAAGGCAACTGGACTTTCTGTGTTATTTTTGTTTTTTGGAAGATGCTTCACTTCTCATCCAAGAAGGAGTTCTGACAATTCTTCAGTTCTGACTGAATTGTGGGGAATGGAAGGATTATATTTCTTGCAGTCATCTGGTTGTTAGCACTTTGAAGGTCAGTCATTAGCTCTGTGGGAGTCATTGAGGCCACTTAGGAGCTTTTATGTACCCTCAGGGTCATCGGAATCAGAATGCAAATGGGTATGAAACCTTCGTCCCTTGGGAGATAGGGCGGTATATAAATACGATTAAATAAATAAATAAATAAATAAATTCTTGGAACTGCTGAAAGCACTGTGTTGTAAACAGGGGATAAGTGGGTTGCTACTGGTTCACCCCAGATCAGGTGAACTGGTAGCGGTGGTGGCAGGAGGCTCTGCCCACCTGCCTGGACACTTCTGTGCATGCACAGAAGCATCACACATGTGCATGAGTGTCAAGCTTGCGTATGAATACACACACACCCATGAGAGAACCGATAGTAAACTAAATTGAAACCCACTACTGGATAGGTGGTGTCTCTGTTGAGAGAGGGTTGTTCAATTTTAACATAGATGGCCTCCTTTACCTGTTCTGTCCCCCCCCCCAACCACAACCAAGAAGACACACGAGCTGACTATATCTGCCAGCAATTTATTCCTACGACAGATATCAGTTCAGGCAACGAACCTGTGATTGCCTGCCAAAAACTGGAGTTCGTTGCTGGAGCAACCAAGAGTTCAGAAATAAACAGAAATCCAGAAGCCAAATTCTTAGTCTCAAAATATTGCAGCCAAAGTTTCCAAGAGTCAGTTTTTGTCCATCACAAGAAGCTATAGAGCAGTTCCTCCTGCTTTTATACCCTGTGGGGTGTGGCTCCGTGACTCAGCACTCTCTAGGCCTGCCCCATCCCTTCTTTTGTTGTTCCCGCCTCTCCTTTCTGCAATGCCTGGGATTTAACCAGGACTGATTGTCAGCAGCTAGCACTTGAGGCGTTGCCTGGGAAGGGGAAGGTGCGGGAGAAAAAGGCCTCATCATCTCCTCCACCTGACCTGCCTCTGGAACCTGGAGCGGAGCCAGAGAGGAAGTTCCTGCAGAGGGAAGCCCTGTCGGCTCTTCCCCCTCACTCTCTGAGTCACTCTCTGCCAAGAGGCCAGGGTCGGGAGCCAAAGACACAACATTACTCTCTTTCAAACCAGTGGTCCTCTCTGTCCAGATTGTGGACTTCAAAAGAGTGACCTTTGTTTTTCAAATGTAGATGGACTGCTGAATCTTGTCCTGATGAATTTGTTCTCCTCCTGTATGTAATACCATGCATTTATGAAGGGGTTGCTTTGTTTCTCCAGTGTACAGACCTGCACATGTCTCACAGCATCGTACTACATACTTCACATTGCTCAGTTTTTTATGGATGCCATGACAAGCTTCTGTCTTAGTGCATTCTTAATATATTCTTAGTGTATACAGTAAAACAATTGAACATGGCTTCCCAGTTTTTCATCCAATTTGCAAGATGGAGTGTTATTCAAAAGAAATCAATCAATGGAAAATTTAGCCTGACTAGAATTGTTCCATCCAAACTTCTAGTGGCAAACAGCTTCTTTATTTTCTTAGCTAGACTTTTCCTACATTAAATTCTCCTACATTACTCCAGACTATTAGCAGCATGTCATATAAATTGCAGATTTCCCTAGTATGCTTCCTTCTGGCAGCATTTCCTGAGGATGGATGCTTGTATTAGTGCTTGGGCAAAAAAGATATCCTGCCAGTTTGTCCTCTTCTGTAGAAGAAAAGATTCTGCTTTTAAAAATCGAGGACAAAAGTTAAGTCCTAGGACTAGGAAAAGGAGGCAAGAAGGATTGCATGTGGTTAAAGGTTGGCATCTGGAAGAATCTGGTAGACCAAGGAAGCAAGCAGGAAATGTTTGCTACAGTGATCCATTTATCTCTAACAGGTAAAAAGTTTTTATAGACCTGCATACCTGCATACATATATAAAAATATAATAGATAGGATGGACTGGTTTCCCTACTTACATACCTCAAAATTCTAGAGCCTGGAAAGGACAGTGTGAAATATATTTTCATCATTTATATTTTTATCATTTTTTTCCCCTTTATGTTTGCCAGTCAGGCACACAGGATTTAGCAACCCTATTTTTCATACAATGGAAATATGACGGAAGATGAAAAATAAAAGCATTCCTTGGAACACAAATGTTTGCCACTGCAACTACCAAGCAACTATATCATGGCAGGAAGGGTGGTTAGAATGTGTAGGCCCAAAAAATCTTCAGAAAGGTGAAACTTCAGCTTTTCACCTATTGGGCCCAGCTTTCTGTTAAATGCCTCACAAATGACAATAAAGTAGGATAGTTGGTTCAGATTTTTAAAAATTGAAGTTTGGTACTTGCGATTGGCTAACCCTGGAAATCCCCAAAAGTTGCTATTGTGTTTTCCTTTTTAGAAGATTGGGATTAAACTGCAGGCTCCTGAAGGAATAAAATATTTCCACAAATGCTGATTTCTTTTTTCAAAGAAAGTTGTTATAAGTTTTCTGTTTTTCATTACAGTTAGGTGACATTAGACGATGACTGCAGAAAGGATTGTGCAAACTGTGAGATAAACTTTACAAACTGCATAAACATCAACATTGCTCTAGAGGAGTCTTTATAGAGTTGGAGGTGAAAGGTTCACTCATTCCTCACCTCGCGTGGAGGAATTTAATGAGAAATTCCAGTAAAAACTGCAGATATTGTACAGATGAATCTTGTAAAGCAATGCAAGGGTAACTATAAAATCCTTGTGCTAAATGTCATTAATGTTGACTTTAGAATGTAAAGTATGAAACTAGCCTTAAATATTCCTTCCAGAAAAACTAAATGCAAGTTTTTAAAATATGAAAACTTGCATTACAAAAGGGCACAGAGAAAAGAATGACATATAAATCAGTTTCCTTTGTGCAAAACACTGTGAGAGTCCCCGATGAACCCTATAAATAACCTTATATTAATAAATATCAGTGCAAATAAAAGATAAATCTGTTAGTCACCCCCGTCTCTTCGTCTACCCACTAGCTTCTTTCCTGGCACTTTCTATATGGAGAAAAGAAAAATAGTGTTTTTTCAAGCCTGTTAGCTGGGTTCATATGTCATGCTAAACTGTAATGTGATTTGTTTATAATTTGGCACAACAACAATATTTACCTATTGTCATCACACATGCAAGGCTATCTATTAACTACATTATGGGATGTTTAACAGTCTGTAATGATATAACCATTGGATTAGCAGATAAAAGAATCTAGTAATTATCTGCAGCCTTCAGAAGTGTTTAGTTGCTTTCAAGATTTCATAAAAGTCTTGATTCGTTTTTGTTCACACATGATGGAGAACCTTAGTTTGGCGTGTAGAATTGAAATCACACAATTCATTTTGGGATTTGGTACAATCTAACACATGTCCCTGGTATATTGCACTGATGTCTCTCTGGCTGAACATGTAAATGAATATTTTAAAATCCTTCAAATGCTTCCAAGTAGCCAGAGGGTTCTGAAGCTTAAAGATCTTTCCAGAAGTTGACAATCAATTCATTGGTCACTCTTAAATTAGTTTAACAAGAAATAATCCAAAGGGAATCTATGTAAATAAAACTAAGAATGACTAGATGAAATCTTCAAATGGTTTAATAATCCCCCCTCTTAAAAAAAAAACCTACCCAAAGTTTATGTTCACTATTTTTATTACCAATTTAAAGGTTTGGGGAATTTCTAATCTTTAAGAATTAATTCAGATAATTCAGAAAGTATGTTTAATCAGTTTAAATGCTAATTTGGCTTTCTTTATTAGTAGCTACATACAACTCTCAAAATGTCTGCACAGAAATAAGGGAATTATTGAAATGAAGAAACTCCATGAATTGACCATTCTCAACCAGCCAAAATACCAGCTGTATTTTGCACACGTGGGCCTAGTGTTCTCAACAGTAAATGAAAAATTCCCATGTTTTCTTTTTAAAGGGTTCAAGATATAACAACAGTGCTTAAATATGGTCTATTTTTCTACAAGAAAATATTCAAATAATGTCCCCATCCTCATCAGATTTTCTAGGGAAGTCAACAGAGGTCTTTAGAGACCACCAGCACTGAAGTCTCATCCGAGGCTGTCACATAAGCCTGAATGCAAGCACTGTAATTTTTAATAATGCCTTGGAGAGTGTTATGCCCAGCTCAAGAATGACCTGGAACAATCCAGCCAAAGTTCTTTATTTGCTTGCAACATGTAAATAGAATTTTGCAAGACTAAACCTATACCACTCTAACTCAAATGGATATTCCCTGGGAGATCTAGGGAATGGCTATCCTAAATCTCTGGTGCAGCAACTATAATCTTCAAACTAATTCATATCCAACCTATCTGTGGGGCAACTGGATCTATTAAGAAACCACCCTGTCTGCAACAGGGATGGGTTCTCAATTTTTTTACTACCGGTTCTGTGGGCGTGGCTTATTTTGTGGGCATGGCTTGATGGTCATGTGACAGTGGGTGTGGCTTGATGGTCATGTGACTGGGTAGGCGTGGCCAGCTCAATGTCACTCACGTCAAGGAGTACCTTGCCTGGCCCCTCCCCTCCCAGCCATTCCTTGTCACACCCAGCCTCAACATATCTATAGTTCTGCAAAAATGTTGTTCACCTTTTTTCAACTTTATTATTTACATACTATAGATCAGGGATCTCCAAACTTGGGCTTGTGGGCTTAAGACTTGTGGACTTGTGGACTTCAACTCCCAGAATTCCTCAGCCTTTGCTGTCTTAAAGTCTTAAAGTGGCCAAGGTTAGAGACCTCTGTTATAGATGCACTTTCATGGACCACTGAAAGGAGGAAATGGCTCACATGCTTTGCCCAAGAGTGTGATAGGCAACGGGCTTTAAGGGGCTGCTAGAAAGAAAGTGGGGGGCAAAGTATTTTCCAAAGCACCAGAAGGCAAAACAAGAAGCAATGGATGGAAACTCAACAAAGAGAGAAGCAACCTAAAACTAAGGACAAACTTCCTGACAGTGTGAACCTATAATTTCACATATAAAATAGCTATTCATGTAATACAACCTGCATATTGTTCAAAACAGTCATTAATATTAGGGCTGATGTTTGACAGCAAGCCTAAAATCCCCATTCCCTCCCCACTCCAGGGGAAGGTTACTTCAAAATCCCCATTCCCTCCCCACCCCATTAATCTGTTCTGGGAAGGAATCAAACTCCCCCTTCTTCATTTCCCAAATAAAATATTACTAGATAATTAAGAAATAATTAAGCTGTTAACAAGGAACCTGCCTGGAATTCCACATTCCTGCCAGCTGCATAAAGGAAACTTTGTAAGCAGAAAACAGCTACCGGTACTTAGAGGTGGAAGCTGGAAGTTCGGCTCCATTTACAAGCAGGAAAAGAACTCATTCAAGACAGGATACTTCACAATGGAAATCGCCCAAACCTTTTTAGAAACACAAAGCACCATGCTGCACAAATCCCAAAACTTCAAAAACTTTGAACCATATAAGAATTCCTCCACTTATCCAATTTGTTGTTCAGCTGACCCAGAAAAGAGCTTCCAGCTCTGTCAATTTAAAGCAACAGCGTTTCCCCGCCGCTTCTTCTTTGCCAAGTGATCTCCTGGCTGAGAAGTGAGTCCTGATTTTTTCATTGTAGCCGATCAGTTGGGAGGCTTCTTAGCTTCTCAATTTAAAGCGACGGTGTCTTGCGTTTTTTTTTTCTCTTCTTCGTCAAGTGAGCCCTGAGTTTTTTCCTTCCGGCCGATCAGCTGGGAGTCGGGAGGCAGCAATAGATTGGGGGTGGGGCCAAGCAGAATTTTTACTATCGGTTCTCCGAACTACTCAAAATGTTTACTACCGGTTCTTGTGAACTGGGGAGAACCGGTAGCAACCCACCACTGGTCTGCAAGCATACCTTTTGCCAAGCAATGAGTATAGGGAAGACTTTTTAAAGCATACCAATCATTTCTACCATTGCCAAGGGCTGAATCTCTAATGAACAGAGATGCTCTGTTTTAATTCTTACCACTATAGACTCTGAGTTCTTCTCCAATTTAACAATTGCATTTTCAGCTGACTTCAATTTCCAATCATATTCTTCTTGATGATGAAGAAGTTCACACTGTTGACAGATAAACCAGATATTTATTTATACATGGAGAGAAGTCACATAACAGCTGTTGAAATCATGAATGAGTTCATTTTTTTATAATAATAATTTTTATTAAACATTTTTTAAAAAACAAAAAAGAATCTTTAAAAATTGTTTCTTTCCAACAATTTTGCAACGGTTAAACATTTCTTACTTGTCCATTTTTTCTCCCTTATTTCAATGAATCCTTTATAAATACAAGTCTAATATTAATTCATTTACATATGTACATATAAATAACAGTGTACCCAATTTCATTTCTACAAATTACATTTTTTCTGTTTCCTTTTACTTGTTGTTACATTTCTACTCCTATATCTTCCTTATTTGATCTTTCCTTGCCTTTTAGCTCTCTTCTCTAGCCAATCAAGTTATCTTCGGTTGGTATGTTATTGTTTTTCCAATTCTGTGCGTATATTATTCTTGCTGCTGTGATGATATGGATGATTAAATATCGTATTTTTTTTCATAAGACCCTGGGAGTATTCCTAATAAAAATGTTTCTGGTTTCATCTCAATATGTTGTTTGGTTATTTCTTATAATTGTAATTTAATCTTACTCCAATACTATATAATATAATAATATGAATGAATTCATTTTTGTTCATGAACATTCAGACTGAAAACTGCTTCTGTATGGAGCCAGACAAGTTAGATAAAGTGATGGGTAATAAACCAACACTTGTAGACAAGACTGGGGTGTGGTTGGTCTGTACGAAACATCATCCCTGTTAGTCACTCTGAATGAGGTTGTACTTCCTTAAAAACTGTCCAAAATCCAGTAGAATTGAGGTGGAGTATAAATTAATTCCCTTAAAATTAATTTGTTGCAATCCAAAACTTACAATTTGATGATACTCCCTGATCAAGCCTTGCTACTGGAGTATCATATTTAATTAACTGTTATTGCAACCATATTATTTGATCAATACCATGTGGCGACTGGAAGGGCATCCGGCCAGGGAACACTCTGCTAGCTCCATTTAATTGCCCAGACTCCACCCCATAAAAGATTATGGGGTCGGAAGGAGGAGGAGGAGGAGGAGGAGATTATTTGATATCATGAAATACTTATCAAAATCAAAGGATTGTCATCCAAACCAGCAATTAGACAACAGGAACTAACATATATTGGTGACTTAAAACTAAACCATCAACAGTAGGTGGAAAAATAAGCCACTACAACCAATTTTATATTAAAACAATTCATATCCTTTGCAACCAAGTATCACAGCTGACATTCTTTTATATGTGCAACTGCATATGTCACTACTTGCTGAATTACAAAATGTTCTATGGCTGCTAAAAGAAGCACCTGATATAAACTCCAGCTTTGCTGCTTCAATACAGAGTAAAAATGACTTTTAAGTGCTGTGTGCACACATAGATGTATCATAGAATCATAAAGTCATTCTGATATCCCAGGGGTGTCAAACTCGATTTCATTGAGGGCCACATCAGGGTTGTGTTTGAACTCAGTGGTCCAGGGTGGGTGTGCCAGGGTGGGCATGGCCAGCTCGTTGTCACTCCTGTCGGGGCACCTGTGGTGGCTTGAGCACTCTACCAGTGAAAACAGGCTCCGAAGCTCCGTTTTCGGCTGCCATGGCCTCCTGCAACCCTTTGCCAATGAAAACGGAGCTCAGGAGGGCCATGTACAGCCCTCCTCAGCTCTGTTTTCACTGGCAGAGGGTTGCAAGAGGCCATGGCAGCCAAAAACGGAGCTCGGGAGCCTGTTTTCACTGGCAGTAGCACCACAGGCTGATCCTTCACTGTTTCCAGGGTAGTCCCGTGGGCCAGATCTAAGTACCCCATGGGCCAGATCCGGGCCCCAGGCTTGAGTTTGACACCCCTGCTCTATCCATATACATTAATGGCATAAATAGAAAGTGAGTTCTTTAAATTCTTGCTTCAAAGCTGGGAGTTGTAACACAGTGATAGTTAGAGATTCCAATGGTCCAGAAATGAGTAATAATCTCCAAAGTAAACTATGAAAAGTATCCAAGCAGTAATTAGAGTCTGGTAGAGGAATAAAAGTAGGGGATGAAAAAAGAGAATGAGCACCAGAATGCCTCTTTTATTCATTTTTGTTTTTTACCTTTTAATTATTTTTCTCAATTCCTTTAAGTATATGTATGTATTCTTGTTTTCTTTTTGCCTTTTTTGCTCGTACATTTTATTTAAATGAATAAAAGAGACATTTTTTAAAAACCCAACATTTCAACAGATTTTCATATCACTTTTTTTTAAATAAGAAACAGTATTGCTGAAACGATCATAACGATTTATGTTTTTGGAGATGGAGAGAAACGAATGCTTGATTTAAATATATTGTTCCATTTCGGTAAGAAGCAATTACCGTATATACTCGAGTATAAGCCGAGTTTTTCAGCACGTTTTTTGTGCTGAAAAACGTCCCCTCGGCTTATACTCGGGTCTATACGGCTTATACTCGAGTTTTGTTTTTTTTTAAAGCCCCTCGGCTTATACTCGAGTATATACGGCTTATACTCGAGTTTTTTTTTTTTCTTTTTTTCACATTTTACCGGACGGTGCAGTGAGAGGGCGGGGCGGGGGAGCCGCCAGCCTTCTCAGCTGAGGGAGGGAGGGTTTCCCCAACCGGTAGGTGCCTCATTTCCCACCCTCGGCTTATACTCGAGTCCCCAGTTTACCCCAGTTTTTGGGGTAAAATTGGGGACCTCGGCTTATACTCGGATCGGCTTATATTCGAGTATATACGGTACATGTATTAACTCAATCTTGAGATTTATCTCGGGAGGTGACTTTTGGACAGAGAAAATGAACACATAATCAAAAGATGTATTGTTCGACGTTGGAAACACAAACATATGGCTCCAACTATTTGGTGGCTTGCAGAATTGATTAACTTACATCAACCATGAAAGTAATGAATCACAGTTTCCATTTATTAATAAATAAATGTTGTAAATATTACATTTTTGTCCTTTTCCAGGTTTTTTTTCCTCCTTTTATAATTTTCTTTTTGTTATTTTATATTTAGCTAATTAAAAAGAACACAAAAATATTTCTCTGTGGAATTTAATCAGGACAAACCATGCAGGATAATCTGAAGTAAAGATTGTGTTCCAGTCCTTAAAATTGTCTGTTAATGATAACTAAATTCTATAGTTTGCCCTTAGAACTTGGAATTATAAACATTATTCACAAATAGGTAATATAGTTAAAATGCAATAAACAGGATTGGTCCTTCTGCTTCAAAACATTTCCGGAAACAGTGACCAAAGGAAAATCTAAAGTATTGACAAACTCTACAAAGAAGAAGAAAATGGATTTTAAATGCTCCCTATTATGCTGATCAAGTTAGCCTTCTTCCATTTTCAATAAGCCATGAAGATTATCAATGGAAGAGCCAAAACTGTTTTTTTTTACCTTGATTATTATCCCATTTGTAAAATGTCCAGTTTTCCATTCCCTGTATTTTCATTCCATATAGCAATTGGGGAATAACTTTTCTACAGAAAATATTTTATTTGTTGAATGATAAAAGAAAAAGAAGGGACACTGATCTCATTGCTCTCAATATCACATTTATGATACACAAATTCCAGATCAATGTTTGAAAAAAATATATAAATGAAGGTATTGCCATCCCAAAATCCTGTATTAATAAATGTTATTACAGGAATTTTCCCATTCAGTTAATTGGTGAACAGATTTGTTTTAAGTCCTTTAAAAGCTTAAGGCACCCAGCCTTTTAAACTCCCTAAACTTCAAGTTTAAAAAAGTAATTATCTGGAGAATGTCACCAGACATATCTACTACCGTCATTGCAAGCCAGTTAAAAAAATAAACTGGTTGACTGCTCATTGATTTAGAAGGTGATGCCTATTTGTTCTCTAATACTTTGCAGTCTCTTCATGTCTATTCCTCCCATTTTTTTCTTCCAGTTGATTTCACTGTGATCCACTCAGTCTAATATGTTAAGTATGAGTAACAGCTCCTTTCCAGTTGCACACAAGAAGCTCGTAAAAAGAATAGTAGGTTGAAGGTCCTACTGATCATTATTCTGTGGCATCTTATAACCAACACAATGCAATGTAGCTACATTTTAGCTCTTTTAATTCTTTTACATTTACTTTTAAATAAGCATAATCAAAATGAAACAAAAGTCTGTCCCAAACAGGATTGAGACATTGTAAAAAGGGATTTCCTGTCAGGTTTTACTCCCTTAAGGTGAAAGACAGCAAAAGAAGAGAGGTTAAGACATGATAAAGTGGAGGAACAACAGTGAATATTACACAACTCTGCTTAGTATGAAATAACTGGTATAAGTAATTTTATCCTGCAGAACAGGAAAATTAACAGAAAAAGTAGTAAAAAGTTTATACCAACAAAAGGTGTTTATTTATGACAGCTATAAATGCCTGATTTCTCCACCTAAGCTATGATTCATAACCATTTGGAACTATTTTCATATTATCTATGCTTCAGGCATGAAATGTTTCACTGTGGAAACTGAGACATAAAACGGAACACCCTATAGGAGAAGGAGACATGCTACCTGCTTGTTTGTTCAAAACTGAATTCAAGTTCGAGCAGAGGGGGGAAAAAACACCTCAGGAAGAAATTATTTCAAACTCCATATTTGCAAGATAGTGAGGAAGTTTGTTCTCTGTTTGCTTTTGCAATGATGTAGAGATGCAAAGGTTTGTTAAGAAAAATGTGCACTCAGTTGAAATGCATAGCCAGGTGAGGGAAAAAAATACTGAATTGCTTTTCAAAAAGGGAAATGAGCTGAACTTCTATAAATTTGGAAATTAACCAGGATCAGGTATCTCAGGTAGGGAAAAATAAACCATGGGAGCAGCTATGACAAACCACTCCCATATCTTTGCCAGGAAAATTGCGCAATTGTATCTCTGAAGTCACCAAGAGCTGTGCTCGGTTTTGACAATTTTTGAGGGCATTTTTAGCTTTTCTGTACAAAGGAAGAATTTATAATGATAGGGCAAGAACCACCAGACGTGGACATAATTCCAGTGTTCTCCTACAGGAAATAAAATGGGCTATAATCTTTGGTATTAGTCCCAAGAAGTATCATAAAATAGTTGAATTCCTCCACTGTGCCTCAGAATCAGTCAAATGCCAATTGCCTGAGTCAATAGTAACTAAGCAAACTCCAGGTGTTTCATAAGTAGTCTGAATATTCCAGATGTCATGCTTGGCAAGACAGTCAGTTTCTCATAGAAAGTAGGAAAGTCCTTTTGCTCATCAGGATTTCTCCCTATTAAAAACCCCCAATCCTCTTTCACTAGGAAGCTTTTATTTCATAATACCCCACTTGCAAATTCATGAAATCCCAGTATAACGCAGTTCTCTTATGTTCATTTAGGAACAAGCCTAAGTGCATGCTAAGGCATGATTCACGGAATAAGCCAAAGAGGTAGGATTTATACATAAAGCTGCATAAAATGCATAAATCGGTACTTAGATTCACGTGTTCTGCTAAGCCACAACCCAAGAAACAATAAGGAAACTCACTGTGACCTAGTCCCTAATGTTCATTCAAATGACCTTATGAAAGGCTAGGTGTGAAAGTAAGAACTCTCTGACCTCTTATTTCCAAGCACTGAACAGGCTGTGACAGTTCTCCTACGTATCATATTAACAATAAACTTATATTGAATCGTTACCTCTTTTTCTTTCCTGGCTACTCCACAGATTACAGCTTGGTGGTTTTGATGTCCATCAGAAAGACACTCCTCACAGATACAGATTAGGTCACTGTGGCAGAACCAGCTGAGATGTCTTTTGTGGGTCTTGCAGCTCTGTATGTCAATTTCCTTTAGTGGATCCATAAGCTTATGGCTCTGTAGTTTGACATTCTCCAGGTGAGGCCTCAAGTGATCCTGGCAGTAATTTACCATGCAGGTCAAGCAGGATTTTACTGCCTGCACCTTCTCTGCTAGGCAGAAATCACAAAGCACTTCTTCCTCCTTCTCCTTCTCTTCTGGGTGACTTTCTGTCAAGATACTGGGTGAAGGATCCTTGGATGATTCGTTTTCAGACAAGTAGTCTCTCAGGCCTGGTTCACAGTGGTATGGATCTTTGCTTTCCATAAGGGTTCCTTCATTTTTCAATTCTCTACTCCCACATTTTTCTTCATAGATTGGTGAGCCATTTACTACAGGATCCTGAACTGCCAGGTCTTCAACCAGCTCTTTGGGACAACTTGAAGCGGAGGCAGCCATTACCTGTCTGTTATTTCCTGAACAGAACCACCCCTCCAATGCTAACAATAGCTCTAGGTTTCTAAGGTGCTTGCTGTGTAACTGCACCTTCGGAAGAAATGGAAAAAAAAAAAAACCAGTCACACCTGAATGTTCCTGAGCGACTGTGTGCTTTAGGGGATTAACTCTTTCTTTCCATCTCCTAGAATGCATGGTCTGAAATTACGCAATAGGGGATCAGGTGATATAAGCAGTTGGCATATATTCAACCTCTTTCCTGTTGGTGTTATTAACCAGCCAAATCTTGCTTTCATGTGTCTGTGTTATAACATACATCCAGGAAATGTATGAATCATGTAGAATGTGAATGTATGTGTGTGTGTCCTGTCATAATTTCATGTTGAGCTATGTTGATATGTTTGTTTCTCTCATGAATTTTTTAGAAGACACTAGCAATCTCTGGGACCATCATAAGAACAGGCTGAAGGCTCAGGGACCATCACTACCTATTTCCATAACTGCCATAACTTGCACTTAGAAAATATTGTGCATATTTTTTTAAAAAAATAAATAAAGGTGGCTGACAGACTTATAATCTAATACCCATATTCTCAAAGGATAAAGGGATAAAAGAAGAAGCAGGAAATATATTCATATCCATTTTTTTTATCAATTGAACTAAATTAAATGGTATGTTTAATACTGCAGTGACTTAATGACAAATAATTGGAATAAGGATTTAATTATTTCAAATTATTTCTACTCTGTGACTTACAATGTATTGCTAGTGGGGGCCCTTATAGCTACTGCTGTATATTGGACTGAAATATTGCAGTTTTATCAAGAGGACATCATAAACATATTTAGACACAGCAGGTCTCTCACCTTGACAGTTAAATTGTCCAACTATCATGGCACTTCCACATGGAAGGAAAGAGGAAGACTTTGTCATGGCAATTATGAAAATAGCTAGGGATGGACAACCTTTGGAGCCACACAGGGCTCTCAGCTTGTTCGTATGATGAGCCCCCAGAGGTTGCTGGCATCCAGTTTGTTTTCTTCTTTATTTTTCCATTTCCATTCTTGCGTTCCTTCACATTTCACATTTCTCCACTGAAAAGCAAATAAAGACAACTCTTCTTCCTGATCAGTGTATTAGCAGTCACCTTTTGGGGAGATAGGTAGCATAAGAATTTATATAATAAATATTTATTTCTAGGAACTATATACTCCTAGAAATCACAATTTGTAGGAATGATGGCTGCTTGAAATTATTACACAGTCAGCCATAAATTATTATACTGTCAGCCACATGTTTAGACTGGATTTGGCAATTTTATCCATTAATCAAGTCCTTCTATCAAGTCCTTCCCAAGGACTTGGCATAGGCAGATTTGATGGTGTTAAATCTATCATCACAGAATGTAAGCTGCTCCAAGTAAAGCTACCTCTTGCAAATGACTGATAGGGATTTTGTCAATGCCAGTGATGTTCAAGAGGTGCTACAGATATCTTGGGATTGAAGGACTTATTATCATTGGTGCTTATTATCACTGGTACTATCTTTGCTTTTTTTTGCCACAGTTATTCTACTTCTATTTTCAGGTATTTGTAGTTTGTGATTTTTCTCCAGTTCTTTCCCTTTTATTCTGCTGTCTCCAGGTACTGCCATGTCCACTATCCAGAGTTTGTTTATTTGTTTTTTGTCTTCCTTATCAACAGTTGTTAAATCTGAGGTGTTATGTAGCAAATGCTTTCTATATGAATTTTAAAATCCAAGAGCTTTTTAGCTTCTTCCATTTTCTATTACTTTGTCTGTTTTGCAAACCCACCAGTTCTTGTTTGAGGGCAATTGGTATTTCTGGCAGATATTCCAATGCACTGTTGTTGCCTCTTTGTCAAAATATTGTTTATAGTTAATCTGTGCAACCTTCTTTCAGCAGCTAACTAGGTGCTCTGCTGTTTCTTCGGCTTCTTTGCAGAGAAGGCATTTGCTGTCTGCTACTGTCTTCTCAATTTTGGTTTTGTATGCATTTCAGTGGTGGGTTGTCCCCGGTTCGCTCCGGTTCTGTAGAGCCGGTAGTAAAACTCTGCTGGCATTCGGAGAACCGGTGGTAATGGCTGGCTGGCCACGCCCCCAAACCGGTTCCCTGATCATCAGAGGTTTGGTTTTTTTACATTTAAAAGCCTCTTTTCTTCAGTCAAAAAGGGGCTTTTAAAAGAAAAAAAAACCTTCTGATGATCGTGTGGCTGAGCAGGGATCCTCAGAGGAGCATTTTAAAAACTTTTTTTCTCTGGCCCACCCAATCCCCCCTCCTCACTTACTTAATTAAGCAAATTCCTTTCGGGCTCGCTTTCCTCCGGTGTTTCCAATCGGTTACATTGTCTGGAAGGCGGAATCAGTTGCAGCTAATGTAATTGATTGGAGTTCCCCAGGAACTCTGGGAGTTGAAGTCCATAAATCTGCCTGGAATCCATTGCTCTGCTGGCTGAGGAAGTCTGGGAGTTGAAGTCCACAAACTTTAAAGTTATTAGGTTGGAGACCCAGATCTAAAAAAATTTAAATAAAATAACAAAATATTTGTGCAGCTTTCTGAGATTTGGTGTGTTTCTGTAGTGTTTCACTCTAACTACACAAACACACAGAATCTCACAAACCTGTATGTGGCATTTTGTATGTGTGAATCTGTTGTGTTGTGTTGTGTTGTGTTGTGTTGTGTGTGTTTATAAAGTGTGAAACTTGGTTTTTGGTACCTCTTATTGTTTTTTATACTTTGTTTATTATTTTTATTATTTATTGTTATTGGCCACGCCCACCCAGTCACATGATGGCCAAGCTACTTTCACCCAGTCACATGATCACCAAACCACGCCCAGTGTCACATGACCACCAAGCCACGCCCACAAAATAAGCCATGCCCACAGAACCGGTAGTAAAAAAAATTAGAATCCACCCCTGATGCATTTGTTCTGAAAGGTTGGTCTTCTGCAACCAAAATTAGCCTTTTACTTCAACTTTTCTTCTCTTAACCAATGTCATGTCTTCTTTTTATCTTCTTGGCCTGCTGTTTTGTTTTGTTTTTATGTACAGGTCATGTATTACTTTGCTTTGTCATGTCTCTTTTCTTCATTTGGTCTTTCTTGTAGGCCAGTGTGGTCTCTCCATTACTCAGTAAGCTTTCATGGTGTACTAGCTTCAGTTCCTTCATTGTCCCACAGAAATCCTTCCAATGCCATTTTTTCTTCTTCAAATGTCTGATGAATTTGCAACGTTCCATGCCCACTTAAGCTACTTGGTAAAGGGCATGATTTACTGACATTATTTTTTTTATATTTTTCCTAGAAGCAAGGTTTTTAGTTCTGCTCAAGTTCAGTCTACTATGTCAGTTTAATATCTAATGACTGGAGTTGCCCAAGTGTTAAATGCCTTGATGGCATTTCCTCCACTGACTTTGGACTTTAAAAGTTTCTTCACTCTTGTGTTCTGTTCATTGCTAACTTCCTTCTTGACTTCAATTTGCTTGATGTTGTCGGCTTGAAGCATGCTTAAGTATTTATAATGATCTTCTTCATCCAGACTCTTGATGTTATTTCTATAAAGCATCTTGATTCCTTAATTTTCACAAGTTTTCCCCTATTGATGATAAAGGTGATACATTTGTCCAATCCAAACTCCACTGCGATATTCTGGCTGATATAAGGACAGTGTTGAGCACCAATTCTATTTCAGATAGTGTTGTTCTATACACCTTCCAGTTGTCCATATAAAGGAGGTGAGATAGACTGCAAGATGTTTTTGATGTTTGATAGCCATGACCCAACTTGTTCAAAATCAAGAGATATCAATGGTAAATAAAATAAATAAACAATGGCAAATAAAATGGTGATAGTGAATTTCCTTGAAAGATTCTTCTCTTGATATTAACCTCTCCTAGTGCATCACTCCCATTCATGGATTACTGCCTTGTTGTGGCAAAAGTACATAGCTCAATGAAGCTCTTAGCTATACCATGCAGGGACACCCAAGACAGACAGGTCATAGCAAAGAGTTCTGACAAAACGTGATCCACTGGAGAAGGAAATGGCAACCCACTCCAGTATCTTTGCCATGAAAACCCCATGGACAGTACCAAAAGGAAAAAAAATATGACACCAGAAGATGAGCCCCTCAGGTCGGAAGGTGTCCAATATGTACTGGGGAAGAGCGGAGGGCTAGTACTAGTAGTGCCAGAAAGAATGAAGCGACTGAGCCAAATCTGAAAGGACTCTTAGCTGTGGATGTATCTGGTGGTGAAAGGAATGTCTGATTCTGTAAAGATCTTTTCTCCATAGGAACTTGGAACGTAAGATCCATGAATCAAGGTAAGCTGGATCTGGTCAAACAAGAGATGACAAGACTGAACATTGACATCTTAGGAATCAGCGAACTAAAATGGACAAGAATGGGTGAATTTAATTCAGAAGACCATCAGGTATACTATTGCAGGCAAGAATCCCTCAGAAGAAATGGAGTAGCCTTCCTCCATTTCTTCTGATCAATAAAAGAATAGGAAAAGCAATACTGGGATACAATCCCCAAAATTACAGAATGATCTCAGTTTGAATCCAAGGCAAACCATTCAATATCATAGTAGTCCAAGTCTATGCCCCAACCACTGGTGCTGAAGAGGATGAAATTGACTGGTTCTATGAAGCCCTACAGCACCTTATAGAATTAACACCAAAAAATGATGTCCTTATCATCATGGGGGATTGGAATGCTAAAGTAGGAAGCCAAAACATAAATGGAATAACAGGGAAGTTTGGCCTTGGAGTACAAAATGAAGCAGGCCACAAGCTGATAGAATTTTGTCAATAGAATATGATGGTCATAGCAAACACTCTTTTCCAACAACCCAAGAGATGGCGCTACACATGGACATCATCAGATGGTCAACACAGAAATAAGATTGACTATGTTCTCTGCAGCCAAAGATGGAAAAACTCTATATAATCAGTAAAAACAAGACCAGGAGCTGACTGTGGCTCAGACCATGAGCTTCTTGTTGCAAAATTTAGGCTTAAATTGAAGAAAGTAGGGAAAAACACAAGGTCACTTAAGTATGAACTAAAACATATCCCTGATGAATATATAGTAGAGGTTACAAATAGATTTAAAGAATTAAATCTGATAGACAGAGTGCCTGAAGAACATTGTACAGGAGGTAGCAACTAAAACCATCCCAAAGAAAAAGAAATGAAAGAAAGCAAAATATCTGTCTGAGGAAGCTTTGCAAATAGCTAAAGAAAGAAGGGAAGTGAAAGGCAAGGGAGAAAGAGAAAGATACACCCAACTGAATGCAGAATTCCAGAGAACAGCTAGAAGAGATAAGAATGCCTTCTTAAATGAATAGTGCAAAGAAATAGAAGAAAACAATAGAATTGGAAGGACCAGAGATCTCTTCAAGAAATTTGGAGATATGAAGGGAACGTTTAATGCAACGATGGGCATGATAAAAAACCAAAATGGCAGGGACCTAACAGAGGCAGAAGAGATTAAGAATAGGTGGAAAAATTACACAGAAGAACTATACAAGAAAGAACTTAACATTCCTGATAACCATGATGGGGTGGTCACTGATCTCGAGCCAGACATCCTAGAATGTTAACTCAAATGGGCCTTAGGAAATCTGAGCAACAACAAAGCTAGTGGAGGTGCCAGTATTCCAGTTGAGCTATTCAAAATTTTAAAAGACAATGCAATAATAGTGCTACACTTAATTTGCCAGCAAATGTGGAAAACTCAGCAATGGCAATAGGATTGGAAAAGGTCAGTTTACATTCCAATTTCAAAGAAAGGCAATGCCAAAGAATGTTCAAACTATCGCACCATTGCACTCATATCACATGCTAGTAAAGTTATGCTCAAACTCCTACAAGCTAGGCTCCAGCAGTATGTGGATCGAGAACTATCAGAAGTACAGGCAGGATTTCGAAGAGGCAGAGGAACTAGAGATCAAATTGCCAACATACGCTGAATCATGGAGAAAGCTAGGGAGTTCCAGAAAAGCATCTACTTCTGCTTCATTGACTATGCTAAAGCCTTTGATTGTATGGATCACAACAAATTGTGGCAAGTTCTTAAAGAGATGGGAGTACCAGACCATCTTATTTGTCTCTTGAGAAACTTGTATGCGGGTCAAGAAGCCGAACTGGACACGGAACCACTGATTGGTTCAAAATTGGGAAAGAAGTCCGGCAAGGCTGTATACTATCACCTTGTCTGTTTAACCTATGTGCAGAGCACATCATGAGAAAGTTGGAATTAAGATTGCCAGGAGAAATATCAACGATCTCAGATATGCAGATGATACCATTCTAATGGCAGAAAGCGAAGAGGAACTAAAGAGCCTCTTGATGTAGGTGAAGGAGAGTGCAAAAGTTGGCTTGAAACTCAACATCAAGAAAAATAAGATCATGGCATCTGGCCGTCTCAATCCCTGGCAAATAGATGGGAAAGAAATGAAAGTAGTGGCAGCTTTTATTTTCCTGGGCTCCAAGATCACCGCAGATGGGGCCTGCAGCCAAGAAATTAAAAGATGCTTGCTCCTGGGGAGGAAAGCTATGGCAAATCTAGATAGCTTACTAAAAAGCAGAGACATCACCCTACCAACAAAAGTGTGTATAGTCAAAGCTATGGTTTTTCCAGTCGCAATGTATGGCTGTGAGAGTTGGACCATAAGAAAGGTTGAGCGCCAAAGAATTGAGGACTTTGAACTCTGGTGCTGGAGAAGACTCCTGCAAGTCCCTTGGACTGCAAGGTGAACAAATCTGACTACTCTTTAGAAGGCCAGATCCTGAAGATGAAACTTAAATACTCTGGCCACCTAATGAGAAGGAAGGACTCACGGAGAAAAGCCTAATGCTGGGAAAGATTGAGGGGAAAAGAAGAATTGGACAACAGAGAACAAGGTGGCTGTATGGAGTCACTGAAGCAATAGGCGTGAGTTTAAATGGACTCCAGGGGATAGTAGAGGACAGGATGGCCTGGAGGAACATTGTCCATGGGGTCACAATTGGTCAGCCACAACTTCACAACTAACAACAAGTGCATCACTATTAACCATACGCTCTGCGCATGCGCAAGAATGGCAGCTGTTTAGAGGAGCCCGAATCGGCGGTGGCGGCTTCTCCCTGAAATGGTGACTTCGGGCTGACTTACCAGGTTCCTCCGGTCCCTCGGCATGTGGTACGATCTGTCTGGCTGCCGCTGGAGAGGTTTGTAGCCTCTCGGATATGCGGCAGCTAAGAACGGGCCGAGGGACGGAGCGGCGGTATGGAAGAGGGCGGCCATTTTTGGGGATGCGAGGACGCGAGGGAGGCGAGGGAGGCCTGCTGTTTGTTGCGGGCTCCGGCCTCGACTCCGGCCCTGCCCCAGCGGCGATCCCGGCGATCCCGGCCAGGCTCCAGCGGCGTGAGATCATCGGCGGTCCTGGCCTGGCTCCAGTGGCTTCGCGGTGTGGATTCGGCCTGGTTCCAGCTGGCGTGAATCCCGGCCCACTTTTTCGCCTACCGGTAGGCCCGCCAGTTCCATCGGCGCCAGTTCTATCGGCGCTGGTTGCGCCCGGCGAGGCCTTGTGGACTGCGAGGCGCCTGTCCAGCGGCGCCCTGTATTTGGCAGCTCCACCGGTGATGGGCGTGGTGAGGCCTCGGTGGGAGAGGAGGCCGGAGCCGTGGCTGAGGTTTGTCCCCTCTTCTGGCCTGTTACATCGCATTTTACATCGCGTGTCATCAAAAGGCCCCTTGTGGCCTGGCTTGTTCCATCGTATTTTCCACCTTCCCCCCCCATACCGGACTTTGGGTCACCTAAACTGGGTGGTCATGCATGTTCATCTGCGGGTTTTGGAGTGGATTGGACTGGATTGGACTAGTTTGGACTGGTCTATGGACTTTGACAGACCGATAGCCATTTCTACTTGATCAAGAGCTATTGTAGAACTGTTTTCCATAGGCTCACTATGGAGACTGCCGGCCTGTCTGTTCCTGCTTTGTCATCGTTATCTGGTTCCTGCTCCATCCGTCCTCCTACCAACTGGACAATCTGCTGGAAGACTCACCATTTTATTACTCTGGGATTTTACCATCTTAGCATCCCTCGCCGATTCGCACTTTTCTATGCGCTACACTGTACATGAACTCTTGCACCTGCGAGGTGCCCCCGCCTCGCAGGAATGGCCCACGTCGCTACCAAGGGCCGGCCTCAATGACGGGTCTTGGGACCCACAGAGGTGGCATGCGAGAAGAAAGAGCCTTTGGGGGTTTTTAGACAGGGTATTTTTAAGGGGTGGGAGGGTTAGGGCGGGTGATGGGGGTAGCCCGTCGGGAGGGAAACCAGTTCCAGCGCATGCTCGTGGCGACTATCAAATGGGTTCGGAGGTTATGGGGGGGGAGTGTGTTCCTTTGTGTGAGGGTGAGTCCATCTGCACGGTAAGTGGGAGGGGCAGATATGGCGGAAGGGGGATCGACGACGAGGGGTCACGTTCGATATATGCAGGCGATCGCGTGCCCCGATCCCCCTGACTTTTCCCGTTCCCCGGATGGTCAAGACCCTCAGAGCCTGGGCCTTCGTCTGATGTTATGCAACGCACGGTCCGTGGCCAATAAGGCCCCCCTAATACATGATCTGATTCAGGGGGGTGCCGCGGATATTATAGGCGTTACGGAGACCTGGTTGGGCACTGAAGGGGGTGTGCCCCTGGTTGAGATGTGCCCACCGGGTTTCTATGCATTCCATCAGCCGAGGGCCCAGGGTAGGGGTGGAGGGGTGGCGGTTGTTATTAAAGAGAGTCTAGAGCCGAGGGAGACCACTGTACCTCAGATTGCCGGGTGTGAATCCCTCTTTGTGAGGTGGGGTCATAGATGTCAGATGGGCTTGCTGGTCGCGTACCTGGCTCCTTGCTGCGTGACAGCCGCCCTGCCCGAGCTCCTGGAGGTGCTTGCCGGGGTGGCAGTGGAGACCCCCAGACTTTTAGTCATGGGGGACTTTAACTTGCCATCTGCCGGCTCGTCATCGACAGTAGCTCAGGAGTTCCTGGCCTCCATGACGGCCTTGGACCTGACTCAAGTAGTGGATGGCCCCACTCACATCGGGGGAGGCACACTGGACCTGATTTTCATCTCTGGTCAGTGGTTGAAGGATCTGGACTTGAGAGATATAGTCACAGAACCTTTGTCATGGTCAGATCACTCTCTCCTTCGCCTGGACTTTCTGACCGCTACCCAACACCACAGGGAGATGGAACCATTACGTTGGTACCGTCCCAGGCGCCTGATGGACCCAGAGAGGTTCCGGACGGAGCTTGGGCCATTTCCTGAGGATCTGGCTCACGGCACGGCAGAGGAACTAGCCGCAGCCTGGGAACGGGCTGCGGCTGGGGCTTTAGACCGTGTCGTGCCTCTGCGGCCTCTGACCCGGCGGCCTCTGACCCGGCTCCTTGGTTCTCCGAGGAGCTGAGGGGGATGAAACGCCGGAGAAGACGCCTAGAGAGTTCCTGGAGGTCCAGCCGTTCAGAGGCTGATCGGACACTAGTTAGATCCTATACTAGGACCTACCTAGTGGCACTGAGGGAAGCGAGGCATTGCTATGCCTCCTCCCTCATTGCGTCGGCAGATAACCGCCCAGCTGCCCTGTTTCAGGTTACCCGCTCCCTCCTTCACCAGGGGGAGCAGGATGACCCATTGCAGGGACGTGCTGAGGAGTTTAACGGTTATCTATACGATAAAATCGTTCAGCTTAGGGACGGTCTGGACCAAAATTGTGGCGATTCGGACGGGGCATCTGAGGGCGGTCTTGGTGATGTTGTCTGGGATGAGTTTGACCCTGTGACTCCCGAGGACATGGACAGGTTGCTGGGTAGATTGAATGCCACCACGTGTTTACTGGACCCGTGCCCCTCCTGGCTGGTGCTGGCCACTCAGGAAGTGACACGAGGCTGGCTCCAGGGGATTACGAGCGCTTCCTTGTTGGAGGGAGTCTTTCCGGCCGCCTTGAAAGAGGCGGTGGTGAGGCCCCTCCTCAAGAAGCCTTCCCTGGACCCGGCTGTTTTAGATAATTATCGTCGTCTCCAACCCGCTCATGCGAAGGTTGTAGAGAGTATGGTGGCATATCAGTTTCCCCTGCACCTGGAGGAAACTGTCTATCTGGACCCGTTCCAGTCCGGCTTCCGACCCGGTTACAGCACTGAGACGGCTTTGGTCGTGTTGGTGGATGATCTCTGGAGGGCCAGGGATAGGGGTTGTTCCTCTGCCCTAGTCCTATTAGACCTCTCAGCGGCTTTCGATACCATCGACCATGGTATCCTGCTGCGCCGGTTGGAGGGATTGGGAGTGAAAGGCACCGTTTATCGGTGGTTCTCCTCCTATCTCTCCGACCGGTCGCAGACGGTGTTGACGGGGGGGCAGAGGTCGACCCCGCGGCGCCTCACTTGTGGGGTGCCGCAGGGGTCGATTCTCTCGCCCCTTCTGTTCAACATCTATATGAAACCGCTGGGTGAGATCATCAGTGGCTTCGGTGTGAGGTACCAGCTGTACGCTGATGACACCCAGCTGTACTTTTCCACACCGGGCCACCCCAATGAAGCTATCGAAGTGCTGTCCCGGTGTTTGGAAGCTGTACGGGTCTGGATGGGGAGAAACAGGCTCAAGCTCAATCCCTCCAAGACGGAGTGGCTGTGGATGCCGGCATCCCGATACAGTCAGCTGAGTCCACGGCTGACTGTCGGGAGCGAGTCATTGGCCCCGATGGAGAGGGTGTGCAACTTGGGCGTTCTCCTGGACGAACGGCTGTCTTTTGAAGACCACCTGACGGCCGTCTCCAGGAGGGCTTTCCACCAGGTTCGCCTGGTGCGCCAGTTGCGCCCCTTTCTAGACCGGGATGCCTTGTGCACAGTCACTCACGCCCTTGTGACGTCTCGTCTGGACTACTGCAATGCTCTCTACATGGGGCTCCCCTTGAGGGGCATCCGGAGGCTACAGTTAGTCCAGAATGCAGCTGCGCGGGTGATAGAGGGAGCCCCTCGTGGCTCCCGAGTGACACCTATCCTGCGCAGGCTGCACTGGCTACCTGTGGCCTTCCGGGTGCGCTTCAAGGTGTTGGTGAACGTTTTCAAAGCGCTCCATGGCATAGGGCCGGGCTATTTACGGGACCACCTGCTGCTACCAAATACCTCTCACTGACCCGTGCGCTCTCACAGAGAGGGACTCCTCAGGGTGCCGTAAGCGCGACAGTGTCGTCTGGCGACGCCCAGGGGAAGGGCCTTCTCTGTGGGGGCTCCCGCCCTCTGGAACGAACTCCCCCCAGGACTCCGTCAACTTCCGGACCTCCGAACCTTTCGCCGCGAGCTTAAAACTCACTTATTCATCTGCGCTGGACTGGGTTAGTTTTTTAAATCTATGGGTTTTTAATGGGTTTTTATCCTAAATTTTTAATCTTAGCCAATTTAATAAGTTTTTTAATTGTCTTTTAATTGTATTTATAATGTATTGTGTATTTTTTATCTGGCTGTGAACCGCCCTGAGTCCTTCGGGAGAAGGGCGGTATAAAAATTTAAATAATAAATAAATAAATAAATAAACCAGCAACTGTGTCTTCCATTGTTCCATTGATCTCTGTATAAAGCTTTTGATGTTTTTATTGATTATTGATGTTTTATTATTTCTAGGCACTTAATTATTCAATCATGTGGCATGGAGTCAAATGCCTCTTTGTAATCATTCCAAGCTAAATTCAAGTTGGTCTTCTTTCCCCTGCAGTTTTTCAATTTCATCTTGTCAATTAGGAGCTAATCTTTTCTTCCTCTGCTCTCAAAAGCCAGGAAAACAGCCATCTTTTTAAAAAACAAACAAACCAAAAAAACCCTTTTGCTATACAGTAGACAACAACAGTGTTTAGCTATGTTATGGTTTTTATTCAGCAACTAAGAGTAAACACAAGGACCAAAATACAGCACTCAATTGTATCTGTAACCAGTTGAAATTAATGGGCTTCAGCACAGTTGGCTCTCCACTGGGTTGTGGTGACTATATCCAGCCCATCCCCAGCTTTTCCATATAAAAACTATAAAGTACAAAATCGGTGTTATTTGTATGTATGGAAATGCTTATTGATCATGGCTTTCAAGTGGAAAGAAAATGAAATGCAGATTGCTAAGTACATTTTCCAAAACCACAATGAACTGGATTTTATATATATATGTCTTAAATCAAATCCATACTACTCCCCTCATCCTAGTACTGTAATAATAGCTTTCCTTTCATTTTATAAACCATCCACTTCAGAAAGCAGAAATCTTTATCTTTTCTTTTATGTACACTGAGAGCATATGCACCAAGACAAATTCCTTGTGTGTCCAATCACACTTGGCCAATAAAATTCTATTCTATTCTATTCTATTCTATTCTATTCTGCTAATAACAATCGAAAAAGATGGAAAGATTTAGATGCATTTGAAGAAAGCCATCCTTCCAACTTCCTTTTCCTTCCAGATACAATAACTTCTCAGTTTAGCAAACTTCAGATACAGCAGACAGAATGTTTGTCCAGATAGTATGTTGAAATAATTATTGATGATTATCTGGGAAAGTTAAGTAAAGAAATTAAGCTAAAGAAAAAAAAGAAAGCCAGTGAGTTTCCCCAATATGATCTTGATCCTTTACCCACTATTGTTAAAGAGAAAATTAGCAATTACTTTGAAATCCTGAACCGCATTGATAGGGAACTATGGAATGAATTCAAAGAAGCTGTTAAGGGTAAAATGAGAAAAAAGACTGCCAAAAATGAAGAAACAGAAGAAACCAAACCGGATGTCAGAACAAACCGTGAAAATTGCCAGGAAGAGAAAAGAGGCCAAAGGCAAGAAAGACAACCATCTCAGAAAGGAACTTAACAATGATTTTCAGAGAGAAAAGACAAGAAGCAGTATTACAATAACATCTGTAAGCCTTTGAAGATGGAAACAGACATGGAAAAGCAAGGAAAGTCTTCCAAAAGAGCTCTGAACAAAAAAAAAAAAGACATTCCAATGTTGAATTGGTATGCTAAAGGAAACCGGTAGACAGATATTAAATGATTCAAAGCAAATAAAATAAATATGGAAGGCGTATACTCAAATACTGTACAGCAGAGACGTCAACATTCAAAATGCTTTAGAATATTGCCTATTTACAAAATTTCTAATACTAGTAGAAAGGTTATATTAGATCAGCAGCATGGTCCTTACCAACTTGGAAGGCTATAGGTACTGATAACATAACCACATAAATATGGCAAGAAGCAGAAGAAAAATCTGGAGAATGACACAGTGGCCAAAAAATTGAAAGAGGTCAATCCAATAGCAAAAAAGCCAGCTTTTGTAAAATATCCTTAATTTTACATGCTAGCAAAAGAATTCTTAAAATCGTTTAATGTAGATTAGAGTCCTACATTGAAAAAGAGGTACAAGATGTTCAAGGTAGCATTAGAAAAGACTGAGGAATATGAAACATTGTTGCTGATGTGCACAGGATTATTAAGAAAGCCAAGAAATATATTTTAAAAGAAGTTTATATGTACTCCATTGATTATAGAAATGTGTTTAATTGTGTCAATCACATCAAGCTTTGAAATATGCTTGGTAAATTAGGAATCCCAGAATATTTCATTGTCTTCATGAGGTATGAGATATATACAGGCCAAGAAGCCTCTGTGTAGACACAACATGATGAAACAGACTGGCTCCAGGTTGACAAAGATGTAAGGCAAGATCTCTCCTCTTATTTATTCAACCTATATTTTGAATTAGGAAATGCTAGATTGGAAGAAGATGAGCACGGTTTTAAAATTGGAGGAAGAAACATTAATAACCTGTGCTATGTTGATGACATTATTCAGATATCTGAAAATGCAAAGCATATGCAAACTCTAGTAATGAAAGTCAAGGAACATTTTATAAAATGGGACTAAAATTAAATATAAACACCAAATGAATGACAACTGATACAACAACCACCCATCAATAGAACTGATTATAAATATAACCAAGTGTAGATCGCTTCTTCCTTTTAGGATCACCCACCAACAGTGAAGGAAGAAGCAGTCAAAAACACACCACCAACTAACACTCAGGAAAGCAGCCAGGAAAGCTTTGGAAAACACTATACAGATGCTGTGATGTGATGTACCTCTAAGAATTAAAATAGTGCTAGCTATGGTATTCCCCATGACACTGGATGGAAATGAAAACAGAATTTTGAAGAAGCAGAATACAATGTGAAGAAACAGAAGAGTATTGATGTATTTGGCATTGAAGAAGACTCCTGAGAACCCAAGGACAGCCAAGAAAATAAATGATTTATTGAACAAATTGGTCTAGTTTCTTTTTTTTTGTTTTATTTCCATTTTTCAACAATGTACAGTCTCTTATTCCACATTAATCATTAACTTTCATTTGTTACTTATTCGGGCCTGCTCAGCTACCACTTCCTTCCTTAACAAAACCTTTCCTCTTCCCTTCTCTACCTTCTTCTACTTTCTCCATCCTTCCTCTCCTTCACTTTTCTACTTTCTCTCCTCTTTCCCCACTCCTCTCTTCTTCCACCCTTTCTAATCCTCTCTCTTTCCCCTTTCTTCTTCTCCTTTCCTCCTCTTCTACCTCTCTCTTTTCCTACCTACTTTCTTCCTTCGCTCTCTCTACTCCTCTCTCCCTTTCCATTCCCTTCTGAAATGGCAGCTGAGCAGCCCCGATTTCATTTCAAATTATTTCTATTTTTTAATTACATATCTTCAATCATTCCTGTACATTAATAATCCTTCAACTTCCACCCCCTCCCTTCCCCTCCCTCTCCCCTCTCCCCCCACCACCCCCCGAGACTTCCCAGAACAAAGTACAGGGTATAAAATTAACAATCATAAATTAAAATACAACATAAGTCATAATCCATAGTCTCTCTAAAACCTTAACTCCCTTAACTCCCCTTCCAGAAACAAAAAAGTACATTCTCCTTCCAGTCCATTATATATCAGTCCATTCCACTCCTAAAGTCTTCAGAATCTTCCAATTAAATTGGTATTTCCAGTTCTTCAATAAAGTACATAGTTTTTAATATCCAGTCTTCATCGATCAACACCAAACAACGTTCCATCTTCCAGTATTCATCAGGAATTCTTCTATAATATACCTTTCTTCCTTAAACAGTCTCTCAAAAATAATTCATATTTCCACCTTAAATTCTTAAATTTTACTGTCCAATCTCCAAAAATAAACAATATTCTATCTTCTCATATCTTTAATATCACTTACATACATCAAATAACATTGCTAATATTAATATTAAACCTATATTGTATCCAAAATATGTCAATTGTAACAATTAAAATCTTCAATTTACCTTACATATGTCAAATAACATTATTAAAATTACACCTATAACTTATATCCGAAATATATCAATTATAACAATTAAGTTCTGTTTAACCAAATAACAACATTACATCCATAAACAATCTCTCAAATATAATATTTAGTCCAAATTCATAAATGTTACTGTTTATCCTCCAAAATTAAACAATATTCCATCTTCCCATTTCTTTGTACCTCACATATATCAAATAATACCCCTAAGATTACACCTATAATTTATATCCAAAATAAATCAGTTGTAAAGATTAACCATAATCAAATAACATTATTAGAATTAAAACAGTCTCCCTCCCCTTGTCTTCTATCTTAAACATTTTTCACCATCTGCTCATCAATCAACTTAGCATCCAGCAATAAAGGATTTCCAATCTTAATACATTGGTATAGAAATCTCTTGCTTTAAAAACTGTATTAAGAAAATACTTTCTTCCTTTATAATTCACTGTTAAGCCAGCTGGAACCTCCCATCTAAAATATATCTGATGTTTCTTAAGCTCATTCACTAAAAAGGCAAATTCTTTTCTCTTTCTTAACATTTTAGGAGGAATTTCCTTCATCATTATTATATCTTGTCCTAATAGTTGAAATTTATTTTTATAAAATGCTTGTAAAATTCCATACCTAATCTTCTTAGTTGTAAAATAAATAACCACATCTCTCGGTAATCGCTTCTGCCTTGCCAGCCAAGAATTAACACGATAGATCAAATTGGTCTAGTGTCTTGACACACAAATAAATAGGCTCAAATTATCCTACACATTATGTGAAGGCCTAACTCTCTGGAAGAGTTTCTAAAGCTGGGAAAGGTGGAAGGAGGAGGAGGAGGAGGAGGAGGAGGAGGAGGAGGAGGAGGAGGAGGAGGAGGAGGAGGAGGAGGAAGGTGCATGAACCTAATTACAATGTCAAAACCTTTTTTCCATAAATGCTTGTTGTCAATTTCCAAAGGGAAAGGACAAAGAGGGACAACTTTAACAGACATTTAGATTTGATACACACTCCTTCCCAAAAGTCCCATGATATCATGACAATGTTCATGTTATAGGGGTATATATAGTTCAGATATAAGCCAAACGCTAAATGAAATTCAAGAAATTTGAAATAACTCTGAAATAAGGTACTAGTGGTGACAGTGGCAATGGTGGTGTTAACTATAAGGAGGATGACAATGGTGATAACAGTATGGAAATTCTTCAGTCCCTGAACTGCCTTACACTTTCTCATGTTTCACACATTTCCCGGATTATTTACTACCCCAAATGCACTTTTATTATCTTGTCCTGCAACTTCTTCCTTTTGATTATCTTGCCGTTCCTCAAAAGTATATTCTAAAATTCCTTGCCACAAATACTTCAAGTTCTCTTTATTGCTTTTTCACAAATTCTGAAATGTACATTTGGTTATATTTCTTCTCTCTGCAGTCTTTCCTATTAATCTTGTGCACAGATATTTGTCCACAAGCCTAAATTCCTAGAATTTTTACTCTTTATTTTGAAATCTGCTCTAAATCTGCTATTGTGTATATTTATCTCATCCCCAAATCTGCAAAATCACCAGTGCAAACACTTATTTGATCCCACAGTGATCTGCTTCCTCTCTACTTTCTCTATTACTAGATTTTCATATTAATTTAGTAGTATAAACTCATTGGGAAGTTCCATAGTGCATATTCATGCTGTATTTTCCAACTATGTTTTATGTGAGCTAGTACTTGTCTTTCCCAAAGACTAACTATCTGTTGTGTCTTGCCCGCCCTCAGAGCAGCCGGGGCCTTCTTATCTGCTCCCGAACACGGAGGAATGTATGCCTCCCGGCCCCAGTCCTGGCTCCATGCCCAGACAAACTGCAGAAGAAGGAGCACCTCCCGGCCCCAGCCCTGACTCCATGCCCAGGCAAACGGAGCAGCTAGACCCCTCCCCCTCCTCCACAGCATGTGAGCCTGAGGAGGGTTTATTACCAACAGCTGATTGGAGTGACCCTCGCATCAGAAGATTGGATAGGCGGAGGCAACAGAAGGAAGGGAGGGGCAGGCCTTAATGAGTGCTGAGTCATGGAGCCACACCCCATGGCCTATATAAAGGATCTGCTTTCTGGCAGTCTCTGAGTCAGGCAAAAGTCGAACTTATCTTGCTGAAGTCACTTACTGGTCTCCTGCCTGCTCTGAGGACTTTGCTAGGACTTTGGGCAGAGCTGCAGAGGCAAGCCTGATTCGGATTTCCCTGACCCGGCCGTCAGCGGAGGAGTGGGACACGACACTATCATTTAAGCCAGAATAGAATAGAATAGAATAGAATAGAATAGAATAGAATAGAATAGAATAGAATAGAATAGAATAGAATAGAATAGAATAGAATAGAATGAGCTGGAAGGGAACTTGGAGGTCTTCTAATCCAGCCCCGTGCTCAAGCAGGAGAACCTATACCATTTTATATAAATGAATGTCTAGTCTCTTCTTAGAAACCTCCTGTGATGGAGCACTCACAATTTCTGCAGGCAAGCTGTCCCACTGGTTAATTGTCCTCACTATTAGGAAGTTTCTCTTTAATTCCAGATTGCTTCTCTTTGATTAGTTTCCAAGCATTGTCCTGGTCTCTGGTGCTTTGGAGAATAATTTGACCCTCTCTTCGTTGTGGCAGCCCCTCAAATACTGGAATACTTCTGTCATGTCACTCCTAATTCTTCTTTTCTTTAGACTAGCCAGACCCAATCCTGCAGCCATTCCTTGTATATTTTCATCTCCAGGCCTTTGATGCTCTTCTCTGAACTTTTTCCAAAGTCTCATCATCTTTGGAATTGTTACATAATTGTTTACAGATTTATCCTTGCTAGATATGATTACTTCTCTGTTTGCTTGAAAGTGATCTATTTACTTTGGGATGTGACAGGTACTCCTGCCTCCAGTATGTACTTTAGTAGAATACAAAGATATACTCTTAAAATTATTTCCTACTTAATGGATTATATTATTGACTTTAAAGATCTGTGTTGTCTATTAACATTTGCTCAGTATCTCTTTATTTTAATTTCCTGAATATATGATTTTCATCCCCTGGTAACAAACTAGAGGCCTACATATAGAAAGCACCAAGTCCCACTTTGTGGTTTCCAGAATCCTCCAGTATCATTCTACTGAAATTCACTAACAAATCACTGATTTTCTTCTTTTTTTTCCAGTACAGCAATGCTCTAGTCTCTTAAAAGAGAACCTAAGGGCAAAGGGATAAACTGCATATCCTCTTCAAGTGTCAAGATGCAGTCTATTTTATTTGGAAATCCAAATGTACGAGGGAGATCAAACTTGAAAATAGGTTTATTTTTATTTACCAAATTTACATCCTATTTTTGATCATTCAAGCATTTTATGTGGTTTATAGTGAATTCAAAAATACATTTAACATAACCATAAAATTAATACAATTAAAATAAAATAAAACATTAAACTCAATATCCATTAACTACCACTAAAATATTATCCATTAAAAGCTCAGGGAGAGACACTTTTTTGCCATTATATTGTCTGGGAATTATACTGTATAGCAGAAGGCCCTTTGTTCTGTGCTTGATAGCTTCCAATATTAGAGTGATTTTCAAGAGGTCCTTCCTCCTCATCTGAGTAAGCAGGAAGGTTCAGGGTAGGAGATATGGTTCCTCCCTTATTTAGGTCTTAAATCATTTATGACTTTGAAGGTCAAAAAATCTTATTTCAAATTTATCTGAACCATTAGTCTATTTGTAACTTTATAAAATCAAGATTTTATTCACCCTTGTGCTGTTTATTTCAAAAGAAATTCTCTCCAAGTTCTTAAGTTTGTAGTAAAAAAAATTCTTCCATCAATAATTGAAGGCATACTCACCCAATGTTTTCAGACTTTTGATCCGAAGGTTTCTAATAGCAAAACGCTAGTTAATGAGCAATTTCCAAACATGATTAGAAAAGGAATTATTAAACTTAATCCTTTCAAAGGTTCCAACCACTGTTTGAGCAAGATAATTATTCCCTAATCTTCCAATGCTTAAAATCCACCATAGACCAGTGTCTTGCAATCTCCTCATGCAGACCAAAAATCTAGAACATTTGTGGATGGTCTCTTGTCCCTTCCTTTATCTGGGGGGGGGGGGTTTTAAAGAGCTGGTCTATTCACTGGATTTTTACGGTAGTCCAGCATTTCTTGTAATACAGAATTATTCAGGGCAGGGAATGAGTAGACTAGACTGTTGCTTTTAGAAGGTATTTGAAAAATGTGAGACTGTGAGAAATAAAATTTACTGCATATAATAAAAAGTTAATTATAGAAAGTGTATGAAAATCTAGTTGAAAGTTGGTTGATGAATATAATAACAGCAGTGTATGATAGAACAAAGCAACAAAGAAAATAAATGGTCTGCTCAGCAGTTGATTCAATACTAAGCAGTAAATAAGGCAAAGATGTGTAATGTCTTTTGGTATTTAATATATTTACAGATGTACATATAAGGAATACTTGTGAAGGTAGAAGTGTATCTGATAGATGTATATACATGTGCATTTTGTATACAAATAATGCCATATGGTTGACTAAGGTTTTGAATAAATTGCAGCAAATAAAAAGTGTATACTTCAATGAAGAATATGGCTCTAGAAATTAATAAATCAAAGACCAAGATGTTGTGTTTCACAGGGAAAATATAGTGAGTACTTGAAAGTCATGTATAAATGATGCAAGAAAAAAGATGAACTTGTGTTCATTGGTAGAATATTTACTACAAAAGGGAGAAATGGATAGGGAAATGTTAAGATGTGCCAATCTACTGGATAGTAAGTAGTGGCTAGTCTATTGTGAAGAAGGAATGTTAAGAGAAGTAAGATGGCTCTATATAAAAGAATGAATAAGATCCCACTGTGATATGGAATTAAAAGTTGGATATGTGAGGAAAAGCACTGAAGTTGAATGCAGGGGAAATGGAGTATTTAAGAAAGTATTAAATGGAGTACTTAAGAAAGACGTTCAATAAAATCAAGATTAAATATGGTAAAATAAGGGTTGTATGACAAAGATGGGTTGTCATATAAATAGAGTGAATGAAGATCAGATAGCAAAACCAATGTATGGAAGAGGAGTAAATATCTGGAAAACACCTGGAAGTCCAGAAAAGTTGGGGTTGAGTTCAGTGGTGGGTTTCAAATTTTTTTACTACTGGTTCTATGGGTGTGGCTTGGTGGGCGTGCCTTGGCTTGGTGAGCGTGCCTTTGTGGGCGTGACATGGAAAGGATACTGTAAAATCTCCATTTCCTCCCCAATCCAGGGGAAGGTTACTGCAAAATCCCCATTTCCTCCCAATCAGTTGGGACTCAGGAGGCAGAGAATAGATGGGAGCAAGGCCAGTCAGGATTTTTACTACCGGTTCTCTGAACTACTCAAAATTTCCACTACCGGTTCTCCAGAACTGGTCAGAAACTGCTGAAACCCACCTCTGGTTGAGTGGCATTCATGAGAAGCCCAAATTGAAAGAGAAAAGAAAATTGAAAGAAGAAAAGACCATGCATGAATAAGTGCATTGATAGAACGGAAGCAATGATGGTTTGCAAAAACAGAAAGCTCTGGAGAAATATAGCGAATAATATTAATGTCATTTCTTACTCCAAAAGGTAGCTCTCTATATACTGTATGAGCCTCAATTTGTGCCACAAATGTCTATCACAGATTACATTTTCAGTGTTCTTTGAAAGCAAACCACTAGATGTCACTTGAAGGCCAAGAAAATAATATTGCTTCCATCTTACATTGTTTTAATCAGATCCCTGGAAGAAGGGAACAACAAGGATAATAATCGAAAGGAAAGTTTTTAAGACTCATATACACTTTCCATGTAGAGGTGTGTGTGTGTGTGTGTGTGTGTGTGTGTGTGTGTGTGTGTGTGTGTGTGTGTGTGTGCACGCCTGCACAAGCATTCCCCCTTTCTTTTCTATTACTGCATGCATACCAAGTATTAGTGTTATGCAGTGAGGGGGGTTGAAATCCTGCATTTTTAAACAGTTCTCAGACCATTCAAATTCAAGAGACTCTAAGAGATTTTCACGGATGATGGTGGTCAAAGGTGGGCGTTATTGTCTTGTCTTTTGTTGTTCAAGTTCTCTGCTCTGTGCTCTGCAGGGAAGACATCTGAGAAAACTCCTCTTTTTGAGCTTTTTCAGACTAGGAAGAGTTTTAAAACCTGATGCGAATGTCCCTGCTTAGCACGAAATTGATGGGAATCTGTTCAAACTGATGGGAAGATCCCTGCTTAGCACAAAAGCACAGCGGCATTTGCATCCTCTGGCAATCCAACAGATCCAAAAACATCCTAAAGAAATCTTCAAGTATTCAGAGTATAAAAGAGTCTCTTTCTCAGAGGAAGAAAACTGAGGCAACGGCCAAAGAAAAGTTAACACAGTATTAAAAAGTAGGTCTCTTTTTTCTATTATGGGTTACCGGCCTGTTTTGTTAATGGCATGGCTTCCCGCCCCCCCCCCCACCTTTATTTGCACTGATGATAACCACTACCTGTTTAAGGAAGCATATTGCTGTCTCAGTGTTGAGAAGACTCCCTATATGCAGGTAGTCCTCGACTTACAACAGTTCATTTAGTGACCGAAGTTACAACAGCACTGAAAAACGTGACTTAAGACCCATTTTTCATACAACCATTGCAACATTCCCATGGTCACGTGATCAAAATTTAGATGCTTGGCAACTGACTCATACCTACGATGGTGGCAGTGTGTCCCGGGATCACATGATCACCTTTTGCAACCTTCTGACAAGCAACGTAAAAGCCAGATTCACTTTACAAGTGTGACTAACTTAACAACTGCAGTGATTTATTTAAGAACTGTGGCAAGAAAGGTCGTAAAATGGGACAAAACTCACTTAACAACAGTCTCGCATAGCAACAGAAATTTTGGGCTCAATTGTAGTCAGACGTTGAGGATTACCTATAATGCAATGAGTAAAGCTAACATATCTTATCGGGGTGCTCAGACTATAGGAAGAAACCAAATTTTATTTTTTTAAATCACCCTTCCAACTGCTGATTTTTAAATGCTATGTAGGAGGACACAATATGACTAAATATGGGACAGCCAGGTGAATTTCACTGATAGCCTCCTTCTTCCCTCTCCTAATAATTCTGGCACTGTTGTCCAAGCAGCATTTGGCATCTCCAGGTGCGTTTCTGCAAACTCACAAAGGAAAAGTGGTGAAATTGTAACCGTAAGCAATAAAGCAATCCTTTGGCGTTTATGCCCCAATTGCAACTTTTTATTTACTTGTTCCTTCCACTGCTTGGTTGAGCAATCATGTATCCCCAAAGCTTCAGGCAAATGTCTTTTGTACTCTGCAGCTATTTTACTTTCTTTCTGATTAACAATCTTAAATGGAATGAATTCTCAGCTAGGTCACGGCTGAGGCATTTATCAAAAGGAGGGTTTTTTTTTTCCTTATTATTTTTATTTCTTCCTCTCCTGCCTCTTTGGTTTCTGTTTTCCTTTCTTTTCTTCCCCAGATAAAATTGTCTCCTGAACAAACTGACCTTTCGGGACACAGCTCAAAAGCTCAAACAGGATCAACAGGAAAAGCCACCCTCGCCCCCCCACCCCAATCCCTGTCTCCGTTGACATAGTTTCGGTCTAGTTCTTGATGTCAAAGAAGTTATTCACCTCACCATCAATTTGCAAGCCCCGTGTGAGGGGTGGGGGCGGCAAGGCTGAGGGTCTGCAGGAAGGAGTGCTTCAGTCTTGGAGGCCTTCATGTAAAACAAGCCTTCTCTGTGTTTTTCCTGAGAGTATGTACACATCCTGTCAGATGATATCCATGCCTGCCGAGCTGTGCAAAAAGGTGCCAGGAAAAGGCAGAGCTATCCAGTGGCAAAGTCCCCTTTTTAACTGAGATGAAAAGGGTTGACGGTATTTGTGTTCCGCCACCAAACACTCAGGGCAACCACGCTACTGTTTCTGCTGTACAGGTCACACACCAATTGGAAGAAAAAGATTTGGTTAAGCTCACCAATGATTGTCTGGTTATTAGGTAATATCACTTACAGAAACATTGCCCCCCAAACATCAGAGGGCAGTGATGGCGAAACTTTTCGGCATTTGGTGTGATCGTGTAGAAACATCATGCATGTGTGAAATTGTGCTCTGGAAAAGCCTAACTTCTGGGTTTTAGGATGCATGCATGCCCAATGATCAGCTGGTCAGTGTGCAAAGGGGTCATGCATCAGAAAAGCCAAACTTCTGGGTTCTGGCGCACACACGCACCCAAATATCAGCTAGCCAGTGCTCATGCGCACACCAGTTTTTAGCACTGCCATGTGCACAAAGCACAGCTGATCATCACGCGCAGAGATGTGCCAGAAGCCCAGAAGACAAACAGGTAAGGCTGTGCGTGCCAGGTGACATGGCTTTGCATTTCACTTTGGGCACGCATGCCATAGGTTTGCCATCACGGTCCTAGGGACTTAATTCAGGTGCTTCCTGAAGCTATCTTGGCCTTTGCCGTTATTGAGGATCATTTGTGGGTCTTACCCAGCAAAATTCTCATCTCATGCTAAGATCCTCCCAAGTGGTCAGGCAGAATAGCCAGAGGTGCATTAGGCATTGCATGTAGCCTAAAAATAATGTGTTATAGTCAATGGCTGCACTGAGTTTTGATTTCTACCTGTGCACATACGCATAACATCATTTAACTTTTTAGAGGGAGGAGCATATTTGACCAGGTTTGAGACTTGAAAAGACATCCATCCGTATTGTCTTTTCACTCTTTGAGCACCTAAAAGGTTAGGAAGGCAACAGTGTAAAAATGAAGGAACAAATGAGAGTCTTATAGCCAATTATGGATATGGCTCATGGTCACTCAAGGAAGATCACAATAAAAAAATGAAACCTCAACTGCTAAAACCTGAATTAAAACCTTTCGCTGCTAAACTTAGTATTCAAACCAGAGGCATCTATAGGATTCTGCTTTAATGAAAAGGACGAAAGATGAGATTGTGAGAAGCTCTAGACTTCAGTTTATTTTAGCTTCCAGACAGACAGAATACTAGATATTTATAGGCAAATGGTTTCTTTTATGTGCAAATAAAACGTTTAGGTAAGCAGCATATATGTCACTCCTCTAATAGATTTTATGCATTTGCTCATATTAACCTGCATGTTAAAACTTCAGGAGTGCCTTCCACTGCCCTCTCTGCTTTTCTCTACTACCCCAACACCTTAATTTATTGGTGCACATAAATGCATACCAATATCTCTCTGGGTTTAGATGAGGATAATCTCCAAATGTTTACATTGAAAATGATTTACAGGTTATTGGTTTGGGAAAGAGAAGATGACCAGCAGCAAGGTGGATGGACTCACCATTACAATGGTGATGTATGCACCATAGGGAAAAAAATTAAAAAAGGGAATATTTGTAGGTCAGAGTTGAAATGAGGGGGTCTTTGGTGCTCTCTGAGCTTGGTTGTTTTCTTGCAGATGTTTTATTACCTGAACTAGGAAACATCATCAGCACTCATTGATTATGTTACCTACTTTGAGTAATGAAACATCTGCAAGAAAACAACCAAGCTCACAAGCACCACGGACCCCTCAGACCTTGAAAAACAGTTTAGGCATAGATCAATATGGACGCAATCAATCTATGTGGTTCTTAGGAGCTGAAAATGATTTAATGGCACATAATCAAGTCTACCAAACTCTAATAATTTTGGGAAAGATAGGAAGTGTTCACAATAAATGGTTTGTATAAATATGCATTGCTTTTAATTTAACTATCATATAGATAAATTCCTCAATGTTTTAAATTGTGGACATAATTCCTCACTTCCTGGCTCCATTCTTTGCCCATCAATATGGAAGAAGTGGTCCATTGGCTAAGACATATTGATAGAATAGAATAGAATAGAATTTTTTATTGGCCAAGTGTGATTGGACACACAAGGAATTTATCTTGGTGCATATGCTCTCAGTGTACATAAAAGAAAAGATACGTTCATCAAGGTACAACATTTACAACACAATTGATGATCAATATATCAATATAAATCATAAGGATTGCCAGCAACAAGTTATAGTCATACAGTCATAAGTGGAAAGAGATTGGTGATGGGAACTATGAAACGATTAATAGTAGTGCAAATTCAGTAAATAGTCTGACAATGTTGAGGGAATTATTTGTTTAGCAGAGTGATGGCCTTCGGGAAAAAACTGTTCTTGTGTCTAGTTGTTCTGGTGTGCAGTGCTCTATAGGATCGTTTTGAGGGTAGGAGTTGAAACAGTTTATGTCCAGGATGCGAGGGATCTGCAAATATTTTCACGGCCCTCTTCTTGATTCGTGCAGTATACAGGTCCTCAATGGAAGGCAGGTTGGTAGCAATTATTTTTTCTGCAGTTCTAATTATCCTCTGAAGTCTGTGTTTTTCTTGTTGGGTTGCAGAACATTTAAGTAAGTAAGTTGCTGTAAGTAAGTTGCTGATCAAGTAAGTTGCTGTGGCCACAGCCTCTTTCTGGCAGCTGTCATGCCTGCTCTCACCTGTTAGCTAAATTCAGTATTTTCCCACCACTCTCCCAGAAGTCATGACCAGGTACGGATGACAATGAAAAGCTATTGCTACTCCTTAACCTGTAATATAAAATGTTCCTTCTTCTGCCAAACCTAAATTCATCTCCAGTCCTAGGGCTACCATATTTGGGTGCCAAGCTGCTGGATGGCAAATCTAGTAACCATCCATATTTTTGAAATCCAGATTCAGTCATCCTAAACTGTATTATAGATATGTCAGTATAGCAGAGTTCAAACATGGTGCACTAGAGGGTATCAGCATGTGATAGTGAGACAAGAGAATGGCCTGTACCAATAATAGCATATTGGGAAGCCATGGGAGCAGTCCATAAGGCAGAGAATAATTTTGTTGTTCAGTTGCTAAATCATGTCTGACTCTTTATAATCCCATGGACTATCTCAGGCCAGTTCTTCTATTCTGCACTGTCTCTCTCAGTCTGGCCAAACTCATGCCCACAGCATTGATGACACATTGTCACCATCTTATCCTCTGCCACCCCCTTCTCCTTTTACCTTCAATCTTTCCCAACATCAGGATCTTTTCTCAATGAGCCTTCTCATTTGGTGGCCAAAGCATTTGAGCTTCAGCTTCAGTATCTGTCCTTCCAAAAGACAGTCAGGGTTGATTTCCTTTAGGATTGATTTGATCTCCTTAAACCAGGGGTGTCAAACTGGCGGCTCATGGACCGGATGCAACATGCACAGGCCATGCCCACCCCAGCTTCATCAATGAAAAAAACATCGCAAAACATCACATGATGGCAATGTGATGTGGTGAGTTTGACACCCATGCCTTAGACCATAATGGGACTTGGTCAAAAATTCATATTTCTTCCTACATTCATACTTTGCACATTTAGGAGCAGTAATTAAAACAGTTTTTCCAAGCTGGACATGTTTTCATTTGTGAGGGACTACAAGCTCTGGAATTTTAAACTTTTGGCTATACATTCAGTCTTTCCAACCTCAGAGGTTTTCAAACTTGGCAACTTTAAGACTTGTAGGTTTCAGCTCCCAGAATTCTGGGAGTTGAAGTCCACAAGTCTTAAAGTTGCCAAGTTTGGGGACCCCTGCTCTAGGGTAAGGGCTGAAAGATCTGAATTGTTGGTTTCTTGGGTTCATTACCAGATTAGGTAACCTGGTAATGAAATATCTGCAGGAAAACAACCACGTTCAGAGAACACTAAACATCCAAGCGCACCCCATATTTGCTATACCATAAATTGTGAATATTGTGTTTAAAAGTCACTTGTAGTCTAGATTGTGGAACAATGTCAATTCAGAATATAGAAGGTACTCCTTTGGCTGGAATTCTACTCCTGATGAGTACAGGGACCCATGCAATTTGCATGGCTTCCTTATGATGGTAGATTACCATTGCTTTTTCTCAGAGTGTTTCTTTCACATTTTCAAATTTTCTAGCTCACAGCCCTACTCTTCCCTCTGGTATTATCCAGGACGAAAACTACTTGACTTTTTCGAGACCAGCCAAGATTTCTTAAATGCTTCCACCTGCTATGACTGCAGCAAGAGAGCTGACTGTTTAGAGAAGCTGGTCAAAATATTCCACATGTACTCCAGACCTATTTAAAAAGGAGAACAAAGAAAGCAATTGTACCACAACGTTCAGCTAAAGCACCTCTTCTGATCTGTATTTGGCCATAGAGTAGAACAGGTTCTTTTACGCTACAGCCTTTTAGCTTAACCTTCCACACTGGAATGTTATAAGAGCAAGGATGAAAATGAAAAATCTGGATGAGAAAGAAGCTCACTGGCCCAGCCAAAGCTCTTGTAAAAGATGAGTGGAATTTTTTAAAAAAGCCAATCTTAGAAAGCCCAGCCATGCCAGAAAAAGCATTTCTATGCCTGAGAAACATGGCCACAACCCCTGAGAAAGGCAGCTTTGTTCCTCTCCCAGAGTTTTGCCTCTCCATTTGATCAGACGTTGGTCCTGTTTGGAAATCCACTGTCTCCCTTTCTCTCCACTCACCTGAAACCAGATCTATCACCACCCATCAGCAAGCCAATTCCACACATCTCTCCTCATTACCTCATTACTGTCAGCAGCCTATGTGCATAGTCAATCTCCGTTTGCCCCACCTCACCCTGAAGCCTAAAGGCAGGAAGACAAATTACGCCCAGAAGGGAAGGGAAAAAGAGATTGCCTTTCCTGCTAAGCAGGTTAGGGTGGAGTGGGTGAGTAAGCAAGTGTCTCTCTTCTTAAATTCCATGTGCAAGCAGCAGAGGCCTACAGATGACACCTGTAAAGAAAAGAGATAATTCCTTACAAAAACAGAGACCTATGTAGGCAAAGGGCTATTTCTTTGTAGTAAAAAATGTAAGAAGTGAGACTCAGCATCTGTAGTACCAGAGTAGCCTGAATACTATAGGCAGTTTTTCTTCATTGCTTCAGGCAAGAATAACACCAGTTCTTATCTGTGAATACCTTTTGCAGTATGTTCTTTCCCTCAAGACTTGCCTGCTCTTGAGGAATTCAACAAGGGTGATTTTGTCTGCATCAGCAAATCCAAAAATGGCCAAGGAGAGGGAAGCTGAGGCTTAGAAAACTGTTCCATAGAAAAAGAGAGAGATGTATTAAAGGCAAATTTCCAGCAGCAGCTTCTTAGACTTTTTACCTAGGCCAGGCCTGCTAAAGGAAGTTACCTATTTCAGGTGACAAAAGAAGATTAAGGAAAGCTGTTCCTCAATTTCTGGAATAGGAATTGGTGTTTTATTAAAATTTATTAAACTTTATTAAAACTTTGGTCTTGGATGACAGGGAGTGAAACATTTGAGGTCTGCTTTAAGTTACAGCTAAGAGGGGTATTGAAGATAAAACATTAACACATGAGGGGACTGCGTACATGACCAACATGCATGCATTTTCATTGGTTTTGAAGACTTGATGTTATCTTCAGGTTGGTGGCATGATGCCAAAAAGCAGTTGCAAGAAGAATCTATCCCTTGCTTGTGAGCAACCCAGACCATCTGGTTGGCCACTGTAAGAATGTATTGGCTGACTGGAATACACTTTAGTGTAATCTAGCAGGATTATTCTTATATTTAGTCCTGTGTGCTGAACACACAAGGTACCAAATCTTTGCAAAGAAACGAGAAGCTTAGAGTGTCCAAAACTAATCCAAACCCTGTAAATTTATTTTCTTTTATAACAGCAGTAAATTAATCATGTAGATTTCATGAAATGAAATACAGCCTATTCTCAAAAGGAGAAGTAATAGAAGGACAGTAACTTCCTTATTCTCCCTAGTGCTATTTGTTCTAGTACAAATCTTAGGTATAGTAGAATGTCCAAAAGCTATCAACTCTCTGCTGTTATTGTAAACTATATGATAAAAAAATAAATGTTTATTCATTCTGCTTTGGCAAAAGGTTACATGGAGATCTGCAGAGACTTAGGGGAAAATACGTCTTAAGCAAGGATGAGTTGTAAATTTATTTTGAAACTAATTTTCATGAAACATCCTGATCGTTCTAATTAAACAACATTAAAGATATCTTTAAGGGTTAATATATGACCCCAGGCTTCATCATCAGAAGCCATGGCCCCATTTTTCCAATTCATGCTCTATTGCAGTGTTTCTCAGCCTTGGCAGACTCAGTTCCCAGCATTCCCTTGAAATACGTATACAGGTGAGAAACACTTTTCCAAATTCAAGATGGTCTCATCATCTTCATTAAATTAATACAAGGTAGGCACGTCTACTTTCAGAGTTGTGGATCTTGCTGCAAAATAAGTTATTCATGGATTGGCCATGATGAGAACTATTTATCAACTTGCCTTCTCCTGGATGTGAGTTGCAAATGTAGTTAATCAGGGTATCAAAGACATCGAGCTACTCAAAAGTCCCTATGACAGCATAGATGGGGAGCAGACAGAGTAAATGGGGAGAAATGCAAATAGAAACTGTTGAAGAGAAAATTTATCTTAATTCAGATCATTTCTCTTTGGAATAAAATAGAGAGATCCTTGAAGTGAAACAGTTAGAAGTTAAAAAGTTGCAGAGAGCTTCTTCTAATATTGAACTGCTAGTTAGGCCATTGTCCAACTTCAGATTCCATAAGCAGTAAAGAATTCAAACTCAGGCATCCTGAAAAATAGAATTCTTTGGGAGAAATGGACCATTTCTTCTCAGAAGAAGGAACACTTCAAAATAATCTTGAGTGGCTGAGATTTAGTGGAGCCTTAAGAACCGAGACTTTAAAATGTTCATTTCCAGGCTCTTTCTGGAAATGTCTGAATGTCAGTATTTTGTGTATTGGTTTTGCCCAGCCAGCTGCCTGTTATTCTGTCATACCATATGTTTGACATTAGATATGGACATTGTTTCTGATAATTAGATGCAGCTTCATATTAAGATACTCAATAGTTGCATGCTGGAACATGAAGCACTTGAAGAGCAGGAAATTTGGAAAATGTGGGGGTTTCCAACTTTAATCACATACTGGCTGGATTATCTCAGAATTAAAGAAGGAACTCAGAACTGCAATTTGTGTGTTTATTAAATCCCATGAAATTAATGAAAATCCTAATACATTATTCATAAGACACTTACACTTGTTCTTAGCCAAGGCCAAGAAGCAGTTTGGCTTAGTTGGTTTTGTTTATTCATAAGATGAAACAGCTTAAAGAAAGGAGATATGGTAGCAAGCTAGAGAAAAAATGAAGAGCTGTCTCGGGAAAGAGAGAGTAGATCTATTCTCCTGAGCACTTGAGGGGACAATAAGGACCAGTGGGTGGAAGCTTTACAGTGAGAGATCCAAACTTGATCTCAGGAGGGATTTGAGAGCAATTAAGCAGAGGAACGGCCTACCTTCTGAATTTGTGAGTCTTTTTTACTGGAAGTCTGCAAGAAAAGACTAAAAAAAATGTCCATCTGGGTTCAGTTCCAAGTGAGGAAGAAAGATACTGGAAAAATGGAGACTGCTTGGAAAGATGGTTTTTAATGGTGGACAGGATCACAAGGCTTAAGATCCCAGGCAAAAAGCACATGGTTTTGAGAGAGAGGGGAGGGGAGTGGGAGGGAGATTGATTGATTTATACCCTCTGTTTGGCTTTGAATTTGAGCTTGTATTCTGGTTGGTTATCAGACTCCCATGGGGCCATGCAGGAGTAACTCTGTAGGTTGTGTCTTGAGTCCCAAGCTTGATTGAGCCTTGCTGGGTGATGATGTAATGAAGGGGCTTTGGGCAATTCCTATTATGGCTCTGCTTGAAGGAGGTAGATCTTTGTTAGGTAGAATAGACTGGCCCAGGCCTTAATGGCCCATTAACAAAGGGGTGGGGCAGGGGTGGGTTCTACTTACCTTTACTACCAGTTCACAATGGGAGCACACATGCACGCTTCTGCGCATGCGCAGATCATCAATTATGACGTCCGGGTGGGTGGGCAGAACCTCCCACTGCTTTTACTACTGGTTCTAAAGAACCGGACAGAACCAGGAGCACCCCACCACTGGTGTGGGGGGTGAGTTTCTGCCTCCCTTTTAGGGGAAATATTCTGCCCTTTTAATATTTCCCAAAATATCTCATTTTCCTAGGAGAGAGGTGGGTGCTAACTTCCTACAATGCTGTTTGTCATGAATGGCGTGAGGCTTCCTATACTGGAGAAGGGGTTAGAGTAGAAGAACCCCAAGTTCCCTTCCAACTCTGTAATCTATGCTTCTTGGTCCATAGAAGCATTACTGCCATTGAAGCCAAGTCAAGTCCACTTCACCTTCAAACCTTCATTTTACTGGTTTAAATTCTGTTTATATATGTCCTTGCTTATCTTAATATGAAGGAGGCTTAAGTTCCCAGGAAATTTATAAATTGTTGAGCTTATTGTTAGTCATGCAGCATAAGTAGGTATTTGAAACAATGTCATGGCCATAAATATTTACAGTATTTTTAATGTGTATTATATTATCAAAAGCATTAAATTCTCAATTTAATAATGGGGACTATGAGTGGAAATGTATTGCAGTTTTTAAAATGTAATATTCTTCCTGCTTAGTTCTACCTCTATGGTTGTTAAAAATACAACTGCAGAAAACATTATAGAATATTAGGAAGTATTTAGAAGGGAAGGTAACTAAAACATTTTAAGTGTTGAATGTTGCTTAAAAGTCTTAAGAGCTATAACTTTGAGATGTCAATAGGCACAGCGTTCTGAAGTATTACATGGTATTACCAAGTGGAACAGCCTGCTGCCTAAAGTTGTGGTTGCACAATTACTGAAAGTTTTCAAGAAAAAATTAGACCCACCTTTTCTCCAGAATGATCTGAGGATTTCTGCACTTGGCTGTGAGTTGGACTGGAAAGTCCCTCCAAACTCTATGAAATGAGAACTGTGGCCTTCTTGGGAAATAGAGTAAAAGCATGGGATGAAGACAAGAATAGTGTTACTTATGTGAAGTTGCAACCTAAGTCCTATGTGTTTGGGTCATAAAACACATAGTAACATTGACCCAGAAAACTGGTCAGATTCCATGTGAAACTAAATGAGTTGTCTTCCACTTTCTTATAATCCCACAAGAAGTTTCTAGATAATTCTAGGAATAGGTCAGTTTGGTCTAGTGGCTAAAACACCTGGTCAGAAACCAGGAGTCTGTGAGTTCTAATCCTGCCTTAGGCATGAAAACCAGCTGGGTAACTTTGGCTCAAGACATCTCACAGGGCTATTATTGTGGAGAAAATAGGAGGAGGAAGGAATAATGGGTGTGTTCATCACCTTGAGCTATCATAGAAATGTTAAAAGATATATAAATAATTAAATAAAAATTTCAGTGAACCTCATTCTGAGCTAATAGGATTAAATCCTTTATGCTTTGTACTGCCAAGTATGCCTTAATATGTTGCATTTTTCTTTCTTCCATAGAGCTGACTGTTTCCCATGGGAACAGCTGGGGTTTTGTTTATTTAAAATGCAATAAAGGTGTAAAATAAAATTGGCAATAAATAAAGTTCTACTTCTTCATTCTTTCATGTGAAGTACAATCAGGTGAAAATCAGAAAAGGGCCAGAACTTCACCTCGTCATCTCTCTATATCAGTCCAAACATGTTATCTTAATGTAATTAAAAGCATTTCTCCTTTACCCAGGTGAGCCAAAAGTGTTCTCAGAGAACTTTTCCATTTTCCAAGGTCTTATGTTTTGCCTTCTTATAATAGTGGCATACACATTGTCTTTGATTTGGTTTTATATGTGATAATAAAGGTCACTTTGAGAATTGTACTGTGTGAAGCAATAGTAATCTTATTTGCAGCCAAGGGCTACACTTCATCTGCCCAATCACCGTCACCAGATTACCAAGAAGGGCAGGATTTCCCTCCCCCCACCATTTAGGGAATTGTTTTTATATGTGCATTAAGCCTACTTGAAGCTTAACAAATCCTAATACCTTTCGTTTTCAGCCAAATACTGTAATACGCAGGGCTGTCTTAATGCATGGGCCTGATGGGCACTTGCCCATGAGCCCACCAAGCTTAGGGGCCCCCTACTAATCTGTGTATGTTAACCCTTCAATGCACCTTGTATCATATAAATACAGCAAATGTGTGGCTTACAGAATATTATTGTGTTTTTCAAGCCTCGTGTATTATTCAAATGTTGGAATAAATATATGTTTAATTTTATCGCCCATTTACATTTTTATTCCTGTGAGTAGTTGTCGTAGGGGCCCCAGTACACTGCTTTGCCTGTGGCCCATAATGCTGTTAAGATGGCCCTAGTAGTATGGTATATGGAAAACAGGCTACAATTTTCAGTGTTTTGCCATCAAAATTCAGCAACAGCTTGCAGCCACCACAGAGAACCATCAAAAGATTTGATGGCTATAGCTATCAAAGCACTATAGCTTACCCACTGCTACTATAAAGTAACTAATAAATTTAATTAATGTATTAAAAGTTTAAAAGACATGCTATAAAAGAAAAAGAAAGGCAGAAGAAGGAAAATTTTATAGGCAGCCATAGCTTTTTATAGCTAGGAGCCTGATAACTCAGTTGAATTCAAAATAGCTGGTGCATAAATTAAATCTGGGCTGAATAGATACAGCATGCTCTCTCAAGTTATCTTTAAAAACATACAGTTGCATTCACACAACATGCTAATCTTCATTGGTTTTATTCTACTTTAGGGTTGTTTTTTTCTTTCTTTCTTTCTTTCTTTTTTCTTTCTTTCTTTCTTTCTTTTTTTTTTTGCTGGCTGAGTGAGTTGTGAGAATCCTATTCTCTAGCTTAGTTTATAGTTCGATGCATTGTCTATATCCAAAAATGGGATAATTGGTAGCCGAGTATATTATTGGGTTGTTAGATTTCTATCCCACTATTCTCTGAGTAACTCAAAGTGACTTATATAGAGCTCCCGAATTCCATTGCATCACCACAATAACCATTTGGGCTGAAAAAAAGGCTAGCCCAAAGTCACCAGATGAACTTCCAAGGTTGAAACTGGAATAGTAGTTTGGTCGACCTCAAGTCCTAGTCCAGTATCTTAAATCACAGTAGTGTTTTATGAACTAAGTCACAGCATCCCCAGAACCGGCCTCACCACTCAAGGTATTAAGTCAATAGACAGAGTAAAGCCTGCTCTGCAAAGCCCATTATTACATATTTCTTTGCTCCGTTATTTAAAACATATCCTGCTTTGGCAGGCTGAACAGCACAATGATTAATATGATCTAACCATCATATCAATCTCCCCCTCCAGTCTAACATCCATCATTCCGGGTCACTGGAAAAATATTAAAGGTGGTTAGAAGCAGACATCTTTGAAAAATTGTTGTTCCACACCTCCAGAACAGACTAACCCTGCCATGAATCACTGATGGAAAACTGGACCTAGAAGACAGTATATTGATCAGCTGCCAACCAATATAATTCCTATTGTATATTAAATGTATGACAGCCAGTTTGAAATAGTGTTTAAGGCATCGGACTTGAAACCAGGAGACCATTAGTTCTAGTTGTGCCTTAGACACAAAACTAGCTGGATGACCTTGGGCCAGTAACTTTCTCTCAGCCCTAGGAAGGAAGTAATGACAAACTACTTCTGAAAAACCTTCAAAACAACAACAACAACGAACAACCCTGTAGGGACTTGTCCTGGCAGTCCCCGAGAATTGGACATGATTGAATGGAAGGGAAGAAAATAGATGTATATATTATATCATAATCAATTAAAAACCATTCTGGAGAATCTATTCTACCTCTGTCATATCCCATGGTTGTCTTTCTTCCTTGCTGACAGAAATTACTTTTAGGAGCCATTCAGGTGTCCATGGGAAATGGGGTACGAGAGTGATCACTGACTATGTATAGCAATAGCACTTGGACTTATACTGCTTCACAGTGCTTTACAGCTCTCTCTAAGTGGTTTACATACTCAGCATATTGCCCCCAACAGTCTGGGTCCTCATTTTACTGACCTCAGAAGGATGGAAGGCTGAGTCACCCTTCAGCCTGGTGAGATTTGAACTGCCAAATTGCAGGCAGACGGCAGTCAGCAGAGGTAGCCTGCAGTACTACACTCTAACCACTGCACCACCATGGCTAGGTCTTTAGGAAGTGCTGCATTAGTTTCTAGAAATGATCATTAATAGTCCGGTTTCTATTATTTTATCTAGGGAAATATAATTTCATACATTTTCATTAATTTGTTTCTGTATTTATACAATAAACTCATTAACTTGGTTGGTATAGAGCAATCAGCATGGTTCATTTAAACCTTCTGTTATGTGGAAAAATATATTTTTCCCATTTTTTGAAAAATGTGTTTGCCATATATTTTCACCTGATCATGGATTTACTGTCTTGAATTTGTTTTATCACCAATGCAGTGTTCTGTGCTTCCAGGTGTTCTATAGAATGAAAACACTTAGCTACTACAGCTAAAAGCATGATTGAATGTTCAACATTGTGATGTTACAGAACTCCTTAATATGATTTATGGCACTCATATGATCCTATAGCCTGTGGGAAAAAAATTACCAGGAGTTCAGCTTATGCTGATGTTGAGAAACTGTGAACAACTGAAATCATATAAGCCGTGTGACAATTGATTCATGCATGTGCAACCAGCTGAGCCTTTTGCAAGCAAACAACTGTCATAATAATTTAGCACATGGAATAGCTGTCTAAAGTAAATAGTTGTGTATATAAGAAGTCACTTCAGACCCCAATAAATTTTCATCTGACTATTGAACCATCTTCAATTGACTGGATCAACCCTAGAAACAAAAAGCAAATGTGAACTGAGGTGATGAGAGATGGAGTAAGGGGCCGGTTTAGCTCACGCTGGTAAAAGCCTGTTATTAAGAACACAGTAGCCTGCAATTACTGCAGGTTCGAGCCCGGCCCAAGGTTGACTCAGCCTTCCATCCTTTATAAGGTAGGTAAAATGAGGACCCAGATTGTTGGGGGGGCAATAAGTTGACTTTGTAAAAAAATACAAATAGAATGAGACTATTGCCTTATACACTGTAAGCCGCCCTGAGTCTTCGGAGAAGGGCGGGATATAAATGTAAACAAAAAAAATAAAAAATAAAATAAAAATAAAGTGGATCATAGAAAGCCACCTGAACAATTCATCTTCTATACATTGGTATTTTATGACAAGCCATGCACACATAAAAGTGCTCACAACATGGGTTTAACATATCAAAGTCATATGGCAATTAGACTAATATTAATCAGGGCTTACATACCATTGTTTCTTTCACATTCTTTCAGTCAGTAAAACCATCACACATAATCTACCTACTTACAGGATATTGGCTAATATTTGCCAGCTATTGATTGAAGAATGCCTTATGACCACAACTGAGCCCAAAATTTCCATTGCTAAGCAAGACAGTTGTTAAGTGGGTTTTGCCCCGTTTTACGACCTTTCCTGTCACAGTTCTTAAGTTAATTCTGCAGCCGTTAAGTTACTAAAGGTTATTAAGTGAATCTGGCTTCCCTGTTGACTTTGCTTGTCAGAAGGTTGCAAAGGGGGGGCGGGTTACATAACCCCGGCATACTGCAACCCTCATAAATATGAGCCAGTTACCAAGCGTCTGAATTTTGATCACGTGACCAAATGCTGTAACAATCGTAAGTGCAAAAAAAAAAAAGAGTCACAAATCACTTTTATCAGTGCTGTTGTAACTTTGAATGGTCACTAAATGAACTGTTGTAACTGGAGGACTACCTGTACATTTCTTCCCAATAGCCCATGTCATATGGGTTTTCTAGTAATGTTTAGGTAGAAGCAGATCACACTTCTGAAGTTTTATGCTCTCTAGTATTTCTTCAAAATTGCTATCTTCTTTGAGCTATGAAGAAGCCAAAGTGGCAATAAGTGAACTGAGGACTTAGCACACCAGTAAGAACTAGGCTCACAAACAGAGGAGATTAGAGATGTATGTGTCTATATTCTTTTAATAATTGATTCACCAGTTTTACATTACTGTTTGGATCATTAAGTATCTTTATCTGTCTGGCCTGCGGTTATAACAATATTTCTTCTACTACTTTTTTTATAGCACAATGAAACTGATATTGAATTTCTAATTAATGTTTGGCATATAGTTCAACAACTTTTACAGCATTATATTTTATGGACTGTATTATATTATTGAAATAACTTATGGTAGCATTAAAAATTTTACTTGTATTGCTGTAGGTTTCTCTCATTTTATGCTGGTCTTTGACAGAAATAAAGATTGTTGTGCCATATAATTTTGTTCTGAATTGCAATGATGTATCTATTTGTAAAATATACTCATTTATAGCTTTTTCATGCATCAGTGAAAGAAACCAGAGGCCTGATCATACGAGTTCATACTACCCAGGAGGAGTCCATAGACTTTTCTCTACAGAAAAGAGCTAACTTTGTGAGAATTCCTTAAAAGTCATACAATGATTCTATTTGACCTTACTTGTCTGCAAAGGATTATATAATATGCTAAGCTGACAACAAAGAGAAGACAAAGCAATAAAGTTCTCCTAATGTCTGATTCTGCCTTGACCTTATTCATGCATATCATCCACAGACTTGGAATCAGAAAGTGAATTCAGACATAATAAAGCATGCAAATCAATGATTACAAGCACAAAATTTTTAAAAATCAGATAATTGACCATTTGCTTGCTTATCTCTTAAAGTTCCCAAAATGCTAAGGATAACTTGAACAGAAACATTGGCTGCTATACTGCAGTATATAGCAGGTGGGTATTTTGTTCACTACAGAGCGTCATGTGCCAATCATATTTTCTCACCGATTTCTATGCTCATATTGATTTTCCTGGCATTCCAGATGGGTGGAGAAAACAGGATTTTGTGTTCCTTTGGCAGCATGGCCCAAGCCGCCTGGGAAAATAAAATCAAGAGATGAAGCTGGCAACAACAAACATTTTTCAAACAAACAGGAAAATTACTGAAAAGGCTCACAAGCCATATTAACTGATGAAAATTGAGCATACGAGATACAAGAACACATGTAGTCAATTTAAGGGTGTCATGTCCTATCATTAGTTTCATGTTCTGTTTATATGAACCTGTATATTCATGGTGTTTGTCATGGATGATGTGAAGTTCATAAATAACTTCTAAATGTTATAAGAGACATAATAGGCAAAGCTGCATACTATGTGTCTCTAGGCCTTCTCTTTATTATAATATGGATTATAACAAAGCATATAATGTGGTATAGCGTTTCATCACCCCAGCCTATCAGCCATTCATCCATGAATGGAGCAGGAAAAAGCTCAAAGCAATGTCACATAAAGTCTAAGGACAAATGTTCACATATAAGCTCCCTCATAAATTCTATTCCTGTGCAATCTGGATTTTAAATCACAGGATGAACCTTCATAATTGTAGAAAAGTCCTGTCTTCAGAACTCCACCTCTAAGTGGATGACAGGAAACAGTCAGGAAATACAACTCCTTCCATCACGTGCTTAACATATAATGCTCATGTGGGAAGCCATATCTCCTTTGTAATGTAGACAAATAAATTCAAGGTAGGGAATAAATGGATTAGTTAATAAATAATTTACAGCTGCAGTTTTAAATAATAAATATGCATTTTCCTGGCTTGTTTTGCTTGACTATGAGTGAATATTCCGAAGAACAAACATATTGACAGGCGAGATCAGTTAACTATGGAAGAACTGATTGCAAGATAATCTGACAAAACCTGCACAATTGTCAAAGCTTGAAGATGAAATAAGATGTGAAGCTGTTTTCAATTCAAGGATTAGCATGTGAATTTGAGTACTCTTTTGGACTGGATTTCATTCCAACTCAAAACAGAACTTTTTTTTTCTTTTGTCCCTTTCAAGCTGCTGCTATATTTCATCCTGTCCTCAGAAAGACCTTCCCACATCAGCTTATCTCAGAGGGACTCCATGTTCCTCTTGCAACATTCCCTATGAGAGATGAAGGGGCAAGTCAAATTGCTCTTTCTATTGTTCCACTATTTATGACTAAAAGTGAAGGCAGGAGCAGAAGAAGCTTCTTCTGCAGTGCTAGTTGTATGATACTTGTGGCCCACAATAACCCAGGGGCCCCTCATTTGATGTCTGTTGACTGTCTGTCTTATCTCATTAAAAAAGTATAATTTTAAAGCACACAGATTCCAAACTCATCTTTATTAAAGGAATATATTTGGTCCTACATCTAACATTCTTCAAAAATAAAGGCCATTGCTTGGGTGTGAGGCCACCTTCCCTGAAAGGTAGGCTAGCAGGCAAAAAGAAAGAAAAAAGCTGTGGCACAGAAAAACTGGAGTGTTAGATGGGGGCTTTATTTAGGAGGCAGCATTCTTAGGCATTGCCTTTTACAAATCAAACACTCAATAGTTTACTATCTCACCAATTCCAAAGTTCAATGCGATCCCAAAGGTTGTTTGGTTTCTCATCTACTACAGCAGCAACATTGAGGAAAATATTAGCAGCGTCAACTATGAGCTGTGGCAGAACAGAGCATACTGGACACTAATGATTCCCAGGGATTGTTGAAGAGCGATGGACAAAGTTCTGTGTTTATATACATATAGTCGGGGGGGGGGGGCGGATAGAAATATACAGAGGTATACGGGGGGGGGGGAACCCTCTTCTCCATTTTTCCTTGAAAGAACCATATGGAAGTTTGCCTGTCTCCAATCTTCTGAAAATGTTTTGTGTGGTATGTGTGAAATCTGACTAAATCACTTCCCCACTGATGGCAAGTATCCACAATGAAACAGGCAATTAAATGTAATCTGTACTTGCATGTATCCTTTTATGGATAATTAGTGAATCTGTTAGATTTCCAGGCCAATACTCTCTTTGCCAATTCCTCAGGGTCTGTATCATCCCAGATTCAGCTGTATTTTTTTTAAAAAAGATTTCTTTAAATTTCAGAAAGATCAAACAGCTGCTGAATTAACCAAGATTAGGAAACTATTCTTTCAAGCTGTGCAATCAATAGCTTTTTGGAGACAAATTTATTCCATTAGACTGAAATACAGCAATGCTGTTTAAATGATGGGGAGTTTCTGATGTTTTAACATGTGACTTCTTCAGATAGGAAATTAGTGGTGTAGAGACATGTGGGAATACAGTTTAAGAAAATCTAAGATTCAAAATATTAAAGTTATAGTCTGAGGGTATTCTAAGGGTATGTAAGCACATTGCAAGAGCATCCTAGTTGATGGGATGCAGGTAAAATAGGAATATATATAATAAAATATGAATAATATAATATGAAAATACTTGGGGAAAAACTAGGGTTTAGCACGGCAGGAGAGAAAGTTGAACACCTTTCATATGCGCTATCTCTGATGTATTTTTGGCATCACCTGGCAGGACAAAGTTCCAAATAGTGCAGTCTTGGAAGGTGCTGGAATTTCTAGCATGTATATACTACTGAAACAATGACGTCTATGCTGGCTTGGGCATGTCGTGAGAATGGCTGATGGTCGGATTCCAAAAGATCTCCTGTATGGGGAATTAGTGCAGGGAAAGTGCCTCAGAGGGAGACCACACAGCTGCGATATAAGAATATCTGCAAGAGGGACCTAAAGGCCCTGGGAATGGACATTAACAACTGGGAAACCTTGACCTCTGATTGTTCAGCTTGGAGGCTAAAGAGGCAGCATGGCCTTCTCCAATTCGAATATACACTTGTTCGGCAGACTGAGGCAAAGAGGCAGTCCCAGAACCAGCGAAATCTGGGGGCTGGGCAGGGAATAGAATATATCTGCCCTCAGTGTGGAAAGGATTGCCACTCTCGAGTTGGCCTTTTTAGTCACACCAGATGCTGTTTTAGGATCTCTTTCCAGAGCATGATCCCATAGTCTTTTGAGATTGAAGGATGCCAATGCTAGCTGTGATTGTGTGCGTTCACTCAAATGCTCCAAAACTGGCCAGTGCTGTTATTCCTATTAATAAGGAATACTACTTGTGGCACAGCTATGACTATGCTGGAAACCTGTTACAATGGTCCATGAAAAGCCTTGTTTGCTATTTGGAATAAGGGGGTAGCTGAGGCTCTAGATGTATCCATGTAACCTTTCTCCTCTTGGGGATCCCAGGATTGTCTATGGTTTACAGAAGAGTTGAGGAAGCAAGAAAATTGATGTTAAGGGCATCACTGATGCTCAACAAAGGACCAATTCAAGTGAATACAGGCTAGAGATGCTTTTAAGGCCTGCCTAGAGGCAATCAGTGTGGCAAAGCATCATTATTTATCCAGTGTTACTGCAACGGCATATAGTTTCAAGTGATATGACTCCTCCCACCCCAGTAAGGATGGATTGGAGAAACTTTTCAGGGGTGTGTAGAGGTATTTTCCAGAACTGTTGGATAAAATTACTCAGATTCGTTCTCAGTGCACATCTTATGGGGATGCCTAGGGAGGAGTTTTGCCCTGTTATCTGAGAAACATTTGAACCTGTTGAACCTGAGAAAATAGACAGGCTCCTTAGGACTGTGAGTTCTCCTGAAGCTTCAGCTGATGGAAAATGCAGCAGTACAGGCAGTTATGTGTGACCCTAGAGCAGTACACATTACACCTCTGCTTCACAAGCTGGGTTGGTTGCCAGTCTGCTTCTCAGTCCAGTTCAAGGTGCTGATTTTGACCTTTAAAACCCTTCATGGCATTGGACTGGGTTATCTGAGGGATTTCCTTTCACTAGTGAAATCTCTCTGCCTCATCAGGTCATCAGTTCTACTGAGAAGGCATGCTGCAGGTCCCATCTGACAGGAAATCACATCTGTCAGGAAGCAGAAGGTGGATCTTCTTTGCCATGGCACCCACCTTATGGAATCTTCTCTCCCCAGGAAAAGCCATGGTGGTTAGAATGCAGAATTGCCAACTGCCAACTGCCAGCAGTTCATTCCTGACCAGTTCAAGGTTGACTCAGCCTTCCATCCTTCTGAGGTTGGTAAAACAAGGACCCAGACTGTTGGGGGTAATATGCTGAATCTGTAAACTGCTTAGAGGGGGATGTAAAGTACTGTACAGGAGTATATAAGTCTTAGTGCTATTGCTATTGCTATTCCTCACAAAATTCCACCTGTCCCTCAAAACCTGACTATGTTATCAGTCCTGTGGTTCCCAGGGAACTGGAGAGATTTTGTGGTGGCTTCCTTACTGTGGTTAATGTCATTCTCTCCTGTTTTGTGTCCCCTTTTGTACATTTGTGACTGTCTTTATGGGTTTTTCAAAAATTAAGTACACCACTCTGAGTCACTGTCATGGCAGATGGATGAATATTCAAATAAGAGAGAGAGAGAAAGAGAGAAAGAAAGAAAGAAAGAAAGAAAGAAAGAAAGAAAGAAAGAGAGAGAGAGAGAGAGAGAGAGAGAAAGAAAGAAAGAAAGAAAGAAAGAAAGAAAGAAAGAAAGAAAGAAAGAAAGAAAAAGTCATCTACATCTTCTCAATATGACTGAAAAGCATTGTGTGACAGCAAATTTGCAATTTGGAATAAAAGGAGTAAAAAAGCATAATAAACAAGGAAAAAGAGTTAAAAGAGCATGAATAAGCAAATGAAAGAAAAATAGATACGTTTTTGAAATTAGGTGAACGGAGAAGAATGGAATGAAAATGAGAAATACAGTCAGGAAAGGAAAAGTGCAAGTAAATAAATGAAGGAGCTTAAAAGCATATTTCAAAAAGTATGAGCTGATATAATCCAGGTTGCTGTGAATATGCATGAAAGCAGGAGTCCTTTGGAGGGTGATAGTTATATGTTAAGTTATACCAAATGGAAGAACCAGAGGTGAGTTTGGGCGGGGGGGCATGCAACAATCTGAATGAATGGACAAAACATTAGTTTAGGAATCATGAATGTATGAATGGGAATGAGATAAGAACATAAAGTACCGAAAAAGTGCGAGAATGAATAATAATGAAAACTGAGGCTTACTAAATGTCAACCTATTATATAAACCAATACAAAAGAATGAAGGTAGATACAAATATAAAATTGGCTTTACTATTTATGATTTAAAAAGATAATTGGTGAGGGTGATAAAAGGTTCCAAATGAGGGACAGACCATTTTTTATAATTAATAAATAAGAATTAATCTTGGGGGGGATGGACATGGAAGAAAAAAGAAAGAATGTAGAATTACTTAGGAAGAGGAAAATATAAGTCCTGCATGAAAATGTGTTAAAATATAGTTTAATTCTCTAACCAAATGAATGTAAAGGTTACTCGAAAGCTGATTGGAAGCATGTGAAAAGAATTATATTACAGAGTGTCAGCCAGAGAAATGCGTTAGGTTAATGGGAAGTATGTGAAAAGGTTGCTTGATGGAATGATAAAATGAAAGATGAAATGAATGATGCAACAAAATAAGTGAGAGGGTGAGAAATAACACAAAGAAAATGATTGCTGTAAAAATTAATATCAGAGAAAATGTTGCATAATGGGTATATTGAGAAAAAAAAGAGAGTTGCAAAGAATGTTGTCAGAAAACCAAAAAAATAGATAAAATGAAATTAGGGAGAGAAACAGACAGAGCAATTCTGAAGTAAATAAAGAATTGTTTTGGATGTAGGTGAAGAAGACTAAACAAAAACCTCCAGCAGAGCACATGAAATTAAAAATAAAGTGATAATGCTATTTGAGATGAAACTGAAGTCAAGCAATGTTCATAGTTGGTAGATCTGTATGGGAAAGAATAGGATTTAACAAAAATAGTATTGAAATAAAGCCTAGTGCCTAAGAAAAAGTGGTGAAAAGGACACATGATATCAGAATGTTGAAAAATGGCAAGATTGAAGGTGTAGATTGTAAACGTTAAAATATTGATATAGTTTGCTTATGGAGTGACTGGTCTGATTGTTTAACCAGAATGCAAATTATGCTCCTGTGCCTGGAGATCAGAAAAAGGTCATTGGTAGAACAAATGAGTGCAAAATCTACAAGTCTGCAAAGACCTCAGTTTAACATGGAAAACTGAGTGGATAATTACGACTTTTACATAAATGGCCAAAAAATCCTAGAACAAGTAGAGGGGCTTATATATCTTAGTAGAATTTTGTCTAAAGACGAAAAGGAAATAGATGGAGAATTATTAGGAGCTGCAGATACTGATTGGATAGTAGTGAAAAGCGAACCTTTTTTTGAATGAAATAAAAACCCTTTTGTGCAAAAACTTACTTTCAGTCTACATTGTTATATGGAATTGAGAGTTTTGTGTGTCAGGAGAAACATGATAATAAGTTGAATACAATGTTTGTGCAGGAAAACAATAAAAGATAGGGTCAAGAATGAATGAATGAATGAATGAATGGGCACAAAAGAATAGAATAGAATAGAATAGAATAGAATAGAATAGAATAGAATAGAATAGAATAGAATAGAATAGAATAGAATAAAAAATTTTATTGGCCAAGTGTGATTGGATACACAAGGAATTTGTTTTGGTGCATATGCTCTCAGTGAGTAACTCACTGAGTAACCAAAGAGGTATATTAAAGTGGTTTAACCAAAGAAACAATAAACAGACTTGGAACCATAAAACAACTATCTGAAGAAAACTGGATCAAGAAAAAAGGTACACCATGAAACAGGTTGATGAGGTTCGGAAAAAGAGGGGAGAACTTCAAAAATGTATTTTTATAGGGCCCATTTCATGACAGTGAAATCAATTGAGTCAATTCCTTTATTCACTTACACCTAATAGACAGAATCTTGCCAAATTTAAGCTCTAACTTTCTAACTTACTAGACATATCCTGACAGATTATAAAGTGTAGCTACCCTAAGTTTCTTCCCTCCTTCCCCATCAAGCTCAGGACTACGTTATGTAGTCATTTGGCCAAATCCTCCTCTGCTGCTGCTGCAGGTGCACATTCCATCACAACTTTGTACTACATGCATCGGTGTATAGACATGCCCAAGGGGAGGCAAAAGGGAGCACAAATGATAATGTGATAATGTGACATTGCGGCAGCACAAGCTCCACCCTCCTACATGTAGAAAAAAGAGGTGCTCAGAAATGTTAGAGCAACATAGAAGGGTAAACACACTCTAAAGCAAATCTACCCTGCCAAGATATATATGCATTAGGCCATTCTGTAAAAGGAGAAGAAGAAGAAAAAACATTTACAGTTCATTTATCTCTGCCAGCTCTTCACTCCCTTCTGTGCTTCTTATCAGTAAAAGTAGCCAAGAGAATGTAGGAAACTTTGCTTGTGTAGTTATAGTTAACCTTCTTGAAAAATGTGCCTGAAACTTAAACAAAAGGTTTCCAGCTCATTTAAGGGGGGGAGGGGAAGAGTCTGAAATGGTGTTTTGCCCTGCATTTGCTATAAAATAGAATAGAATAGAATAGAATAGAATAGAATAGAATAGAATAGAATAGAATAGAATAGAATAGAATAGAATAGAATAGAATTTTTTATTGGTCAAGTGTGATTGGGCTTACAGTACAAGGAATTTGTCTTGGTGCATATGCTCTCAGTGTACATAAAAGAAAATATACATTCATCATGAATCATAAGGTACGACAATTAATGATAGTCATGGGGTACAAATAAGCAATCAGGAAACAATCAATATCAATATATATTGTAAGGATACAAGCAACAAAGTTACAGTCATACAGTCATAAGTGGAAGGAGATGGGTGATGTGAACGATGAAAAGATTAATAGTAGTGCAGACTTAGTAACTAGTTTGACAGTGTTGAGGGAATTATTTGTTTAGCAGAGTGATGGCATTCGGGGAAAAACTGTTCTAGTGTGCAATGCTCTATTGTTGTTCTGGTGTGCAATGCTCGTTTTGAAGGTAGGAGTATAAACAGTTTATGTCCAAGATGCGAGGGGTCTGTAAATATTTTCACAGCCCTCTTTTTGACTCGTGCAGTATACAGGTCCTCAATGGAAGGAGGTTGGTATCAATTGTGTTTTTGTTTTTTTTGCAGTTCTAATTATCCTCTGAAGTCTGTGACTGTCTTGTTAGGTTACAGAACCAAACAATACAGTTATAGAGGTGCAGATGACAGACTCAATAATTCCTCTGTAAATCCTATTAATTTACAAGAAGAGTCAATAACATCAACTCTTCAAGAGTGCACACTGAAGTAGATGCTGGTGTTTCTGTTATAGGAGAGGAGTTTACTGTTGTATAAACCAGAGCAAGGCCTGGCCTCATATTGCAGCCAACAGTGGTGTGTTCTGTGGGTCTGCATCTGGTGTAGAGTTATCAGACAGGTAGTAAAAAGGAGAACATGTCCTTTTTCTCATCTTGACCTCCATCTATTAGGCATAGTGTTAAAATCAAATATTGTCCAGCTTTTTTATTGTTTTGGGTTTTGAGGGGGAGAGTTTTCATAACAGTATTGTAGCGATATAATTCTTTTTTATTGTGACTTTGTAAATTGTTTGCTTCTTTCCACTCTCTGTTGACAGACTTTATAACCTAGATTTACATTATTTCATTTATTTCCTGATTCCAGCCATTGGTTTTAACAGAATAGAATAGAATTCTTTATTGGCCAAGTGTGATTAGACACACAAGGAATTTGTCTTGGTGCATACGCTCTCTGTGTACATAAAAAGATTCATTCATCAAGAATCATAAGGTACAACACTTTTAATCCAGTTCTTCAAATTTATCATCACTGTAGCCTCATGTGTAGATCACATGACTCATCATTTCGCATCAATTTGGCACATGCATCAGACAATATCTATATTGTCACTAACATATGTTCTTAAAGTAAAGGATTGTTGAAAAAATGTTGAGACTGAAAAAAACCCAGTCTTTCTGATGCTGAAAAAAAATAATTTCACATACATGTAAGCCTAGGGAGTTGTGGGTTTTTTGTTATGTCTTGTTAGCAGTGTTTTGCTGTAATTTTTGGGGGGATACCAAGAAATTTAAACATTTAGTATGCCCTCCTTTTCCCCCCACTTGTCCTCCTTTCCATTGTTTATGTCCTTCTTTGCCTGTTCCAATACCTGGTGACCCTAATCTGGAGTCATAGCAATGTGAAGATCACCAGAGGAACCACTCTGAATCTGCAGTTGTTAAAAAAGAAACACACAAAGATCAATCTCTCACTTCATTTGTCCATTGAATGTAGTCCATTGAATGTAGAATACATCAAGCAAGCAATAACCAGGATGATAAATAGATGGCACAAAAGGTTAACAGTTTTTACCAAGAGTTTACTGTCATCTAATGATCATATGAATTTTTGCATTCCAAAACTAGTTATTTAACAGCCTCCCATAGTGACTAGGGGAGCAGATGTTTGCAGGTCTACAGAATAAGCTGATTGGCACCGTGCTGAGGTCAATTGACAGCTATGCTTTTGGACCATGCAATTATACACATGAAATCAGCATAAAGTTTTCATATTACAAGCTTGAGAATTTTTCCTAAGAACCTTCTGGCGTGGATTGGGAATTCTTGCTTCTTTTGTCCAAAAAGTATTTGGCCACTTACCTTAAAACCTTTTGCATTTAAAAAAAATTGCCCACCCACTCCTTTAAAACCCTTAAAGTCTCTTTTATATATTGTTGGCTATCATTGTGTCCAATATACCCTAATCTCTGCTCAAAATGAAATATATGCCCTCATATTGCAAGGCCTTTATCTTTCCCATATGCAGAAACATCTTCGACCTTGTGTTACATTTTGCTGAAAGCTAAATGTTTGCCTGCAAGCTGGTAATCTATCAAAAGTAAGGAACAGTTGTCTTCTCCTTAAAAAAGGATGGTTCACAGCTGGTCAGAATTGCTGTACAGTACAAGTGTGCAATAGCTAATTCCCAGGGAGAAAATGTCCTCTATTTTATTTCTTCCAATGTCATCTATTTCCTTTTACAGGGATTCCACTGTGGCCATAGTCTTCATTTCCTACTACAGGAGCTGCAGTCTTATAACCATAGCAAGCAAGACAGTCAAGCTTTTTGGAGCTGAAGATGCAATTCTCTTTTTCATGTGTAACAATCCTATTTTGGTTTGACCTGATACTAAGTAGAGAAGGACAATAGATCAGAAGCACACAAATAATCTCAGGATCAATCTGTACACATGCAGTGTTTCATAATCATAACAATGGGTATCTAAACTTGGGAATAGGGAATAGCTATGAATATCTAGCAGCATTTTATGCTTGGCACATCAAGATATGGCTGGTATTGGCCACTGTGTAGAGTACCCTGCAGATAATGGCAGGACCGACCAACTCTGGCTGATCTTGAAAAAGCCAAGCAGGATCAGATTTGATTAATATTTTGATAGAAAACCACCAGGAATCTCAGAACCATAGGACAGACTCAAAAATGGTGGGGGGGAATACAATAGTGAAGAAAAATAACATGGCTAAGGTCCACATAGTGGCCAGTAGTTTATCGCTGCTCATGGAAGATTGTATCTTTGTAGGCAACTTATGGCTCTCGAAATGAACTATTTATTTATTAGTTTATTAGAATGATATCACCACCTTTTAAGATTTCTTGGCAATTTACAGTGAGTCATAAAATCAGCGTTAAAACCAGGGATTATAGTAATCATTAAAAGTAATGAAAATCAAGAATCAAAAACCAAGAATTAAAAGCTGCTTTCAAAAAGGGCATGTTTAGGGTCGATTTAAAAGTAAGCAAAGAGATTAGACCTCTCAAATCTACAGAGGATGTACCCCAAAGACCCAGACTATATGTTTGACCCACAACTGCAGCAACAGCAGCCTATTATAGTTATGGGGGAACTTCTTCAGATGATCTTAATGACTAAGATAGAGGCCATAGGATTGTCTCAGGTAACAGTAAAGGTAGAAAACTTAGAACTCTGCCGCCTTTGACAGGACCTGTATTTAACTCATAGAATCATCTATTGCAATGTCCTTCTTGTTGAAGACTACTTCAGCTTCAATCACAACAATACAAGAGCAAACAATAGATTTAAACTTAATGTTAAACGCTTCAATCTTGATTGCAGAAAATATGATTTCTGTAACAGAGTTATTAATACTTGGAACTCACTACCTGAATCTTGGTCTCTTCTCAAAATCCCCAAAGCTTCAACCAAAAACTGTCTACTATTGACCTCACCCCATTCCTAAGAGGTCTGTAAGGGGCGTGCATAAGAGCACAAACGTGCCTACTGTTCCTGTCCTATTGTTTCCTTCCATTATATCCAATTAATATAGTTATAACATACTTATGCTTATATATATGCTTATATATTATATAGTTATTTTCATGCTTATGCTTATATATACTGTTGTGACAAAAGAAATAAATAAAATAAATAAATAAAATAAAATAAACATGGCCAGCAATAGTGAAGGATGCTTGGTCAATAGTGAGAGTTGCTTACAGTTGCATCTTGGCAACACTTCAAGTGCCAAGCTTGCCTCCCTCTGGTGCAGGGCAAAGAGAAGGAAGCAATAATTATGTGTTGGCAGAACAGAGAACAGAAAACAGGAAATCCCAAGAACATTTTGTCAAAAAAGCCATTCTCATTCCACCGCAGATAATATTCCATTTCCTACGATCTAACTGGTTTATTATAACCCCAACATCTGCAGTATAGCAGAACCTGGTAAGACAGCCTTTCCCTTCCTGCTGCCTTCCAGATGTGTTGAACCACAACGTCAATCTTTCCTAGCCAGAAGAGAGATCTGTTGCACTGTTTGAGGATGACAAGCGTTTTAATCCAATATGCCTAGAAGGTGCCAGTTTAGTGAAATCTATTATACAGCTTAGTCTTCCTGGCTGTAAGTGATTAGAAGATGAAATCCCCTACTGACTCTGGAAGTATTTATCATACAATTTCTTCCATGCAGAAGAGCCAAAATCCCTGCTGTACTTTCCTCTCTTTTAAGACAGATAACAGAACCTTATTACAACAGCATGGCATTGGCAAATATGTTTGCCATGTGTAAAAAGCCTGTTTGGCAGTCAGCTGCTTTAACCATAGCAAAATCACGAAGAATCCAGTTCGTGTAAGCCAGCATGCCAGGGCAGGTTTTGCCTATCGCTGTAAAGGTAAAGGGAGTTGGCTAGCAAGTGCCTGACAGGTAGAAAAACACCTCCCTGCAACAGGTTGGTTCACTTAATTAGAACTGTACGACAGGTGAACTCCTTTGCTCAGCTTCCCAGAAAACTTCCTTTGCCCCTGACGTCTTGAGTGTCACCACTGCCATAATAATACAGATAACAAATTAAAATCATTGTACTTGTCCATTGTTTACCAGGTATATTTTTCAGCCACAACCCAATTTTCAATTCAAGGATCGTACAGTTTTTAGCTATATCTTATAGTACCAGTGGAGGAAAGAAAGAACACTAGAAGCCCAAAAGACTCTTTTTTCAATGGCCTGAAACTTTCTTTATTCTTTTTTTTTCAATATGGAGTAGTTCACAAGAAACTTGTCCCCAACCTGATGTTCTCCAAAAGAGTTGGGATCGTAAGCAGCATAAGCCTTTGAATGGCATAACTTTTGGAGGACACCAAGTTGGGGAATTGAAATTCAATACCCAAATTAAGGATTTACAATCTAATTGGGCATTTTGCCATGACTGAAAACCCACAAGAAATGGAAATGAGAAACCATTGGTGTTCCTGAAATTTGATGTGCAAGCATCCCAGAGGACTCACTACTGAAGTTTTGGCAGCGTTCCTATCCATCCAGTCTTGAAAGCTGCCTTCATAGTCACCTTCCTCTTATTGTCTCTGATGCTGATGCTTGCTAGAAGTTAAATTTCCAAAAATGATTTTACAGATCTGAGGAGGAAACGGCAAGCCTCATACATATTACTGCCTAGAAAATAACAGCGGTCAAGTTTAACTCTAGAGAGATATTATCTATTTGTTGCATATACCACCAAATTATTCTCTGCCGATCTGCAAATGAAAGAGCCTATAAGAAAAATACAACAGTACGCAGGTTTCCTTAAGAACATCTTCACAGGTGATAAAAATATCGCCCTTTAGTAAGCAAAAGAGTTGGTTCCACCACTACTGATGTTGTCTAATCAGATTAAAATACAAATATTAAGATGATGCTTCTTCAAAGTTTAAGTGTATCTTAGGGAGTGTGATGCAGCAACAGGTATCTTCAACTAATGTGAATATACAAACCAGAGGCTAAAGAGAGTCATGTTCTTAGATTAATTATGTGCCACCAAATGGTTATCATAGATCTTCTCCATGACAATCTATCCCTAACTTGTTCTTTAAAGTCTCCCAACAGTGTATTCATTGTCACAGTAACCGAGTCCATCAGTTGCTGCTGGTTTTTCACTTTCTTCCAACCTTTCCCAGAATTAGAAACTCTTTGTGTAAGCTGATTCTTCACATAATGTGCCTGACTCTAAAGTCATTTGAGACTGGTTATTTGTGCCTTATGTGATGTACTAACTCCAGATACACTGGTGAGACACTAATTCCACCATTCAAGATGTTAGGCTTCTGCTTCCTTTTTGCAACTAGTTGTTCTAAATAAAACATCTTGCTACAACTAGGAGTAATTTTTAAAAAGTTTCAGAAGCAAAATAGACTGTACACAAAATCTCCTTTGTAAATGCTAATGTGAAGGAGCAAATAAGAAGGGGGAAATCGTTTATAAAGTCAGCCAAGCCATAAGGCTATTTTTTTTTAACCACTGTAGTTTTATAGTCAAACTAGAAGCCGCTAAGTAAATGGACACCCATTTGTCTGAAATGGTATAAGCTCTCCTGCTTGAGCAGAGTCCCCTTGCAAGGTCTCTTCCAAGCCTGTTATTCTACATTCTGTGTTTTATGCTATCTGAAACCTTTTTTCATTTTGTACATTTAATAATCTCCAAGGCAGCCAGTAGGGGGGAGGAAAGAGCAGTCTTCAGCAAGTTCCGACTTTGAAGAAACTGAAGTCTGATCTGGTTCTAATCATCTGTTCTCCCATTCATCACACCCTTCGAATATATAACAACACAGTCATTCCTATTAGTAATGTTTTGGACTGTAGCTCAGACGTAATTATCCACTCTAACTGGAGCACACACATGGGCCTTTCTGTTAAAAGGGACTAACTCGAATAAGTGCCATGTCTCAGGATTTTATCCAGACTGTGACCAGAATCGCATCAAACCACAACACAACCCATGCCAGGACACCAGCTACTTTCTCCTTTCTCCCTATGAGGTTGCCTTCATCTTGTTCCCAGCCCATGAGTGAAGAAGCCTTCGGCTGTCTGGGTGTTAAAAGCAGCATTTCCTCCCGGTTTTGAAAAGGGGTATAAAATCAGGCTGTTACCAATGACCTTGAAGGGAAGTCAGATAGAACTAGAAATGGAGGCCATAGGGGAAAGATAAAGATCAGCCCCCATGATAGCAAATTTTATGCTACTGTGGTTTTTGCCAGCTAAAAACTGGAAAGAGTATGGCTGTGGCTGGAAAGAGAATGGAAGCAGTTTGCTCCAAACCTTTCATGTTGGATACAGGCAGCTTTAGCATGTTGGAAAATGACTCCTGGATTACTATGAACAAGGTTTGCCAGGTTTCCTCAGAAATTTAAAGAAATCAATCAAGAGAGCCAGTACAGTATAGGGGTTAAAATGTTGACTTGGCACAAGGGAGACTTGCTCCAAGCCTATCTGTCAGGCACAAGCAACCAGGTCTACACATGTAGGGTTCAACTTAACAGCTTTATTGTCTTCTGTCTATAATACAGGAATCTCCCCAGACTGCTTGACGTCTCATGGGAACAAAAATATAAGGTTCCAGAGAAGTTCTGGGGAAGGGGGTCAGCTTGTGATTGTGCAAGGACTTCAGGCTAATTCCCCATTTGATCCTTCCTCTTTGCAATTGGCAGCTTCCTAACACTATTAGCCTTGAAGTCTCCCTGAGTGGCTTTGAGTCAGACAGTCTCTCTCAACCATATCAACCTCACAGGGATGTTTAAAGTGGGCAAGAGTAATAAAACATGGAGTAATAGGGTTGGAAAGGCCATTGGAGGGCTTCTAATACAATCAACTTGAATATCTGAATCAAAAAAAGGGATATAACTCAAGCAAAACTATCAACAGAGCACAGTATTGAATCCATCCTGTAGTATACATCACACTGTGTGAAGGTTACAGTTCCTTGCTTTATTTTGGCACATTTTATTTGTCACTTCATCTTAGCCAAAAGGCAAAGAATCAATACACCCAGTTTATTTGTCCATTTTAATCCAGTTTATTATCTACCCCTGAAAAAGAGATCACCAGGATTTTAGGTAGATTTTTTTTCTTACTACTAACTACTAGATCTTAGCTAGAGACACCAACATTTAAACTTAACTAGGACTAATTATGGGTTCTATGAGAAATTTCAATCCTCCCTCATGATGAGAAGACCTAAGTCACAAAAGATTTGAGGAACATACAACATTTGCAAACAGGCTGAATTTGTTTCTGTTTACCATATTTAGTCCCTATTTTCAGGCATCTGCATCTGATAATCCACTCTCTGCTTTACTTTGAGGATTTTTTGTGGAAAGCTACAAAATATACTAGCGTATGCTGCCATGTATTGTATTAGGGCTGTCATATGTGGGCTTTAAAAATGCAGGTGACCTCTAGCTGGTGGCATGGGAATACAAACCTCTAACTCTTTGTTCTTACCTCGTAGCCATCTAGATTTTTCAGCCCAGATAAAACAGTTGTTGTTGTTGTTGTTGTTGTTGTTATTATTATTATTATTATTATTATTATTATTATTATTATTAATAATATTATTATTTATTTATTCGATTTTTATACCGCCCTTCTCCCGAAGGACTCAGGGCAGTGTATAGCCAAGGTAAAACAAACAGTACAATATACAATTAAAATACAAATTAAAAAACTTATTAGATAATTGGCCTAAAACTTTAAAATATATAAAACTAAAAAACCCCTTAAAATTAATAATAGAAAATTTAAAACCAATAAAATTTAAGATTTAAGCCAGCCCCGCGCGAATAAATAGATGTGTTTTCAATTTGCGGCGGAAGGTCCGAAGGTCAGGTATTTGGCGTAAACCCGGGGGAAGTTCGTTCCAGAGGGTGGGAGCCCCCACAGAGAAGGATCTTCCCCTGGGGGCCGCCAGCCGACATTGCTTGGTGGACTGCACCCTGAGAAGTCCCTCTCTGTGAGAGCATACGGGTCGGTGGGAGGCATGAGGTAACAGCAGGTGGTCCCGTAAGTACCCAGGTCCTAAGCCATGGAGCGCTTTAAAGGTAGTGACCAAAACCTTAAAGTGCACCCGAAAGGCCACAGGTAGCCAGTGCAGTCTGCGCAGGAGCGGTGTTACACGGGAGCTACGCGAAGCTCCCTCTATCACCCACGCAGCTGCATTCTGGACTAACTGAAGCCTCTGGGTGAACCTCAAGGGGAGCCCCATGTAGAGAGCATTACAATAATCCAAGCGAGAGGTAACGAGCGCATGAGTGACTGTGCACAAGGCATCCCGATCAAGGAAGGGGCGCAACTGCCGAACCAGGCGAACCTGGTGGAAGGCCCTCCTGGAGACGGCCGTCAAATGATCTTCAAACGACAGCCGACAGACAGTTCTAGGGTACATTTTAATCCAGTACAGAGTTCTGCAGTTGGTGATTTCCATTTACATTGAATAACATTTCCCAAATTTCTGGCAAGTATCATATCAAAATTTGGAGACCTCTGTCCAACATATAGTCAAAAACAGATCATGCCAGACTAATCTTATTGCATTCTTTGACAAAGTGACAAAATTAGTGGACCAGAGGAATGCTGTCAATATAATTTACTTGGACTTCAGTAAAGCATTTGATAAAGTAGACCATAACCTACTACTAGATAAAGTAGAAAAATGTGGGTTAGACAGCACCACCACCAGATGGATTCATAACTGGCTGACCAACCGCACTCAACGTGTAGTTCTCAATGGAACTACATCCACATGGAGGGAAATATGCAGTGGAGTACCCCAAAGCTCTGTTTTAGGCCCAGTGCTCTTCAACATCTTCATCAATGACTTGGACAAGAGGATAGATGGGGAACTCATCAAATTTGCAGATGACACCAAACTGGCAGGAATAGCCAACACTCCAGAAGATAGGCTCAAGATACAGAAGGGTCTTGACAGAATTGAACATTGGGCGCTAATTAACAAAATGAAATTCAACAATGAAAAAAGTAAGGTTCTACACTGAGGCAAAAAAAAAAATGCACAGGTACAGTATATGTGGTACCTTGCTCAATAGTAGTAACTGTGAGAAGAATCTTGGAGTCCTAGTGGACAATGATTTAGAAATGAGCCAGCAGTGTGCAGCAGCTGCCAAAAAAGCCAACACAGTTCTGGGCTGCATAAACAGAGGGATAGAATCAAGATCACGTGAAGTGTTAATACCACTTTATAATGCCTTGGTAAGTCCACAATTGGAATATTGCATTCAGTTTTGGTCGCCACAATGTAAAAAAGATGTTGAGACTCTAGAAAGAGTGCAGAGAAGAGCAACAAAGATGATTAGGGGACTGGAGGCTAAAACATATGATGAAAAGGTTGCAAGAAGTTGGTATGCCTAGTTTAATGAAAAGAAGGACTAGGGGAGACATGATAGCAGTGTTCCAATATCTCAGGGGTTGCCACAAAGAAGAGGGAGTCAAACTATTCTCCAAAGCACCTGAGGGTAGAACAAGAAGCAATAGGTGGAAACTAATCAAGGAGAGATGCAACTTAGAACTAAGGAGAAATTTCCTGATGGTTAGAACAATTAATTATTATTATTATTATTAATCACATTTATATACCACCCTATCTCCCGAGGGACTCAGGGCAGTTCACAGGCAAGTAAAAGACATATAAATACACACTAAAACCACATTTAAAAAACTTATTCTACAAAGCCGAATTAAAAAGCAATATAAATAATAAAAACCCATTTAAAACCAATATAAATTTAAAAACTAATCCAGTCCTGCGCAAATGAATAAGTGTGTTTTAAGCTCGCGACGAAAGGTTCGGACGTCCGGAAGTTGACAGAGTCCTGGGGGAAATTCGTTCCAGAGGGTGGGAGCCCCCACAGAGAAGGCCCTTCCCCTGGGTGTCGCCAGACGGCACTGCCTAGCTGACGGCACCCTGAGGAGTCCCTCTCTGTGAGAGCGCACGGGTCGGTGAGAGGTATTCGGTAGCAGTAGGCGGTCCCGTAAATAGGCGGTCCCGTAATCAGTGGAACAACTTGCCTGCAGAAGTTGTGAATGCTCCAACACTGGAAATTTTTAAGAAAATGTTGGATAACCATTTGTCTGAAATGGTGTAGGGTTTCCTGCCTGGGCAGGGGATTGGACTAGAAGATTGTTGTTGTTGTTGTTGTTGTTGTTGTTGTTATTGCTGTTGTTGTTGTTTGTTGTTGTTGTTGTTGTTGTTGCAAGAATGTTCAGTTGGAAATGGCTGTTTTAAGAGGGTGAGCCAGCTCCATTGTGTTCCATATGTGTTGTCTTAATGTTTAAAAAGTCAATATATTGGCCTAATCTGCTTCCGAAGAAGCACAGGATGAGACAATATACAAGGGAATAAAAACACATTAGACCAGGCTAAAACGGGACTGATAGTTCACCCTTTGGCATATTCACAGGCTTACCACGATCTTAACATCAGACATGATTCAGGCAGGCAATCACACCCTTAGACGCAAGATGGTTTGGCCTGGTTTGCATAGCATTTAATGTGAGCTCAGAGATTATGTTATATTAACACAACTGTAGAGATGGCATAGAGTGTTAATCGAGGAAACGTGCAGTGCACCCAAGAATTAGAAGTGAAAGATACTTCAGGCATTTATATTTGCACTGAGTTTAATCAAATTGTGAACAATTTGATTAAAATTAAGGGTAGGAACTAAAACTCGTATCACAAATGACAAATTATCATTCTTTATTTCCATGTTCTTTGGCTTAAATTGGAAATACATTCCAATTTAAGAGCTGCGTCTCTGCATTTAAAACCATATCTTGTTATACTCTATCTTCATGTTACTCTTTCTCCTTCCTTTCTCAGTATTCTGAATAACCCAGAGATTCATCGTATATAAAGTGAAATGCTATTATTAATGGGACTGAAACAAGCCAGGCTATTAAAACAACTTCAAACTATGGTTTGAGATCCTTATTTATTCTGAAACTGGTCGTCATTTCCTACTTTTGGCATAGTAAGAAATTGAGCCTGATTGAATTCTTCTTTGAATTGATTGCAGAGTATTGATGAAATTATGGATGATGGAATGGCGGAGTGGAAAGGCCCAAGGCTAAAATGCATTTTTGTTTATTAAGCCTACATTCACTGAACCAGGTCAAGGCCTTATCTCGACTGGATGGGGAAAGTGGTGAAGGGTTCTTAATTGAGTTTTGTTTGTTTTTCTAAAATAGCCATTTAAAAGTTATACAAAGGTTCTGTTAAATGGATTGGCCTCATCTCTCTATTCTTCTGTTCCCCACTAGCTGCATGAGCAAAGCCGTGTGCTATCATTCTCTTTGACTGACCCATCCATCTGCTGTCAGTTTTGGGGGAAGGGAACCTGTAAAGCTGTTCCCCAAATTTATGAAATCCTAAATGTTCAGTTACTACACTGCTCTACTTCACCTGTACCTTGCAAACTGGATATGATTTGTATAGCCTAAAATGGGATTACCTGCATGCTGCTAATCAGGAATAGATATATGTTTGGAAATAAACTATTGTTCTGCTGAGTTTTAGCACAAAGCTTTTTGAATGAGCGGTTCTTTAAGGTTTTGATAAGTTCCTGGAAGAAGTAACTTAGTGTGCAGCAGAAGATAGTTCCCATGTCTATTTCCTGTACTAAAAGAGAAGATAGCAGCACAAAGGAGTGTCTGTAAAACATAAGAAATCCTGAAAGAGAAGACACCTACTGAAACTTCAGAGTGAAGGCTCTGTGTTATACCTACCTTTTTCCCCCCTCCTTTGCACTTGCTAAAGCTAGAATGTGGGGTACAGCCTGGGAAAGCAGCTGATAAAGAAATGGGAAATGCCCTCTTCTATCAGAATAAATGGCTCCAATTCAAGTTGCATCATACCCTTTCATTGTTTTTGTTCAAACAAACAGAAACCAAACAATATCAGATATTAATCACAATTCCAACCCAGCGCTAGCTTCTCCGTGAAAGCAGCCACACTTTCTAATAACTTCATCCTTTTCTCAAATGTTAGTTGAAACTCTTAAATTCTCCTCTCTTTTAAAGCCAGGAGCAAAGACGGTTGTTTTACTCTCACGTGCCATTAAAAAAAAAATCGCACTTGTGTAAACTTGCATCATATGCGGTTTTGCTGAATGGGCCAGAGTTTGATCCAGGACTCAGCTGACAATTCTGGACGCTGTCCATCCACACCACAGTAATCCGAAGAACCACCTGGAATTTGCCTTCTGTCCCAAAACACAGAGTTCCGTTGCTTGCAAGCCTGCCAAAGGAACCGGCCTGGAAACAGGAGGACCATTATGGACCAAATGATTCCTTTAAGCAGGCCCAAAATAAGGCATGTGTAAAACAATATGTATTTCAGTACATTCAAGTGATCTGTTATTTGAATTAAATCCTAGCTAGCTGATATATTCTAGATGCTCTGATAATCTATTTAAGTGAACATACAAAGAAGAGCTTTAGGCAGAATTCTAGAATAAGGCAAAAGGAATTCAGAACTCGAGGATACACTCGGTTGTTTTTCTCTGGAACTCCTAAAGCCCATAATTGCCTGGCGCACAATACAGACACTTAAAAAATTTTCTAAGCCAAAGATTCCTTCTGAGCAACAAAATTGAGCAGAGTTTAGCATACTCCTGATTGCCCTGCATTTTCTTTAATTCAGCAGTATAATTTAGTATAGAAAGACTAGGGATTTTTTTTAAAAAAATTGCTGTGATTCTTAAACAATAGGGAGTCTGAAGCCATTGCCAAATTACTGGAAATGACTGTTCAATTTACTAGAATGCCCTGATCAGCTTTCTTTCCACACTTAGGGGGGAAAAATGCTATGCTCAATCCTTGCAGACATGTATCACAATCATTTTGTTGGCCTTGTTCATGCTACAGGACTGTTGAGTTTGTATATTGCACAAACGCATGAGTCTTTTCCTACCTCCCTAAAGCACAAACATTTCCTGGCAAGACCTTGGTTTCTGCCAGGACCAGGGGTGGCTTCTACTTACCTTTACTACTGGTTTGCAATGGGAACACATGCACAGAAGCTTTCTGATTACGTCCGGGTTGGTGGGTGGAGCCTCCTGCCGGTTTTACTACCTGTTCTTGTGAACCGATCCAAACCAGGGGCAACCCACCACTGGCCAGGACCCCTTATCCTCAACTAGGGATGTCACCTCTAGTTCATGAGTGAGACAGGCTCAATCGTTCTTAGTTGTACTGCTATTAAGATAGCATTCATTTTCCTCCTTATGATCAGACCACCAGGGGAACCAGCAAGTGGGTTTATACTTGGTCAGGCATTATTTTGAAGGGAAGCCAGGTGAGTGACAGTAACTGGGAACAAAGACAAGATAATGCTCAGTAACAGAGGTAGCACATTTTGTTCCAAAATAGTTTTCTGCTGACTCACAAATAGATGGAGAGCAATTCAAGTAGCTGTAGGGAAAGGCCAACAATACAATTTGTTTGTTTGGGGCTGAGCTGGCAGTGTGAAGCCACCCATTATGACTCTGCATTATGTGTGAACTGGGTTAATGCGGCTAATTGGAAAAACAATTACTGTGGCTTTTAATACTGTGTTCCCACCACAGGACCCTTTTCATCAACGATCCTGTGACAAACCAGCATAATTAAAAGAACAGAAACAGAACGTGATTTAGGAAATCACAGAATAAAAAATAAGATTTGCCTTACCCATTTCCACAGCCTAAATTGTACATACAGATATAGACTTTCCAGAGATACACAGAAGAGGTTTATATGTATGTTGGGACAATACATATGTGTGTCTTCCTCTTGTGCCATATATGTCATCAGACATTGGCGATCATGTTGGTGATCCTATTTTTATCAACAGCCACACAAAAAGGTGGTGTTGTGTAGGCAACTATTTATTCATGTAAGTGTACCTTAACATAAAAATGTGTCCACAAGGAGCAGTAAGGCTTGGTAAAAATGGGAGCCAGTCATTGAAATTTACACTTCAGACAGCAAGTGTGGGATACTATTTTAAATGCTGAATGTAAATTACATACATAAATATATATAATGGTAATTTTCACTTATGAAAGCTCAGTACTTATGTGGAAATTTTAACCGGTAGACAGTCCAGTGTCTCCTTCAAATTATGAATGTCATTCATTTTCACTGAGTTCTATACACAGGCCAGGACCTGGAGGGGAGAGCTGGAAACATAATTAAGACTCTGGTTCTTACAGTGGAGAGTGCATAAATATGATCCTCCAACACAAGTACGCTTCCTTTTCACAAGTCCCAGCTATGGGCAAATGGGATCAAATATTTCCTGAATTATCAGGCACTAATCAGGAATGAGCAGCTGTGTTGGTCATGCACTCTTAAATGAAGGGATAACATAAATGCTGACACACTATGTGCCTACAGTGCAGAAATGGATAGTAATAATTATCAACCTTCTCGTACTTCCCAGCTGTTCTTTGCTACAATCAACACCATTCACACAATATGTTTTGAGACATAAATATATGGACTGGATGGGGAGCCCTTCTTGCTCCACCCACTCCCCTATCAATATTTTTATCCAAAACTGTGAATGTGGCATGCAAGTATAAGAGCTCATCATCCCACTCAGGACCCTCCATTCTACTTGAAGTGAACAAAGCCATAAATGGCTATGGGGTAATGAAAACATGTCATCCCCCAGAGGAACAGGAGCAGATGGAGGTGATGTTTGCACTGGAACACCTGGAGTAACTGCAAACATTGTGGAAGCTGGCAAAATGCCTTGCAAAGAGGGAAGGGATTTATTTCACAAGAGAGATAGCAAAGTCCGTGGGATTTACAGCTTGAGATGGAATGACAGGTTAGGGCAGAGCTGGCAAGAGGCCTAGATGCCCTTCATCAAGAATCGTCTTTGGCAATAATATTCCTTTTTTTTAGAGGAATATAACATACGATGCATTTCTTCATCAGGCTTCAGTACAGTTTAAATGCTGATTCAACTCAAACAAAGTATCAAAGGGCTAGATGTCATGATATCTGGGAAAGACCTTAGTAGATGGAGCAACAAGATGCTGCATAGAGAACCATCAGCTAAGAGAGGACACAACCTGAAGGTGGAATGTGGACAAAGAAAGAGGCTCAGAAGGGACCCTCCCTAGCTTCTTGGATTGTAATGGAAACAGTGGGAAATTTATATTTGCAGACTTGCAAGATTCTGGTAATGTAGCCTTGCCATAAAGTAGAATTAGTTCATCTGGTCATGTTTCCTGTTTGGTCTATCAGGGAAGGCTGATACTTGTTCATTCATCACACATTTTGGAATCAAAGGGTTTTTTTCTCAAATGCATCTATAAATATGACTGTTCTGAACTCTTTCATGCCATTACAGAATGTTTACTTGATATCCATCACACAGGGATAATTCAAATGATAATGCATACCAGGTCTTTTTAATTAAAATTTAACAATTGCACAGTAGTGCCATTTCTAGTTCTTATATCTGATCTGGGTTACCAGATTCTCACATTTCATATTTTATTTCATGCACTATCTTCGGACCTTTAAACGCGAGCTCAAAACTTTCTTTTTTCATCAAGCAGGGCTGGCCTAACGATTTTATTGAGGGTTTTTTAGTGGGGCTTTTATAATTTTAGAATTTTATATCTCTATTTTAATTACTTAGTTCATTGAATCAGTTTTTTAACTAATATCGTATTTTAACTTTTCTGGTATTTATGTTTTATCTGTGATGTATACTGCCCTGAGTCCTTGGAGAAGGGCGGTATAAAAATTTGAATAAAAAATAAATAAATAAATAAATTTCTCATTGGGCATAATATATTCAAGACTGAAGTGAGTACCTTACAGACTAATAGATATTTCTTTGTTGTTTCCCTATCCAACTCACATGCAGACGTAAATATTATCCGATTGCTTTTTCACAGATAAATATTCAGTGTTTGCATAACCTGCAAAACCATATTATTTATCAACTACATATACAACATTTTCTTTTTTGCACTTAACCTTAGCACAATTTTTTTCTTGCCATCTCCTACACTGTGGCTTTCATCTAATCTCCAGTCCATGAGTGAGATTCTGATGGGGATTATAGTAGACTAGATATCTCAAATGAGCCAGACAACATTACAGCCAAGAATGCCAACCAGAGGCTGTGTGCTGGCTGGCAAAGTCTCAATGGCTGAAGGAGAGATTATAACTCACTTGTACTCTGGATAGCTGGTCCTTGTGAGTAAGCTACATGAATAAAAGCTTTTGCAAGTGTCTTGTAGGTTGAGTGGCTTAAAACGCACATGATTCCATTTAAGTTTACAGCCATAATGTAACCTATATGGATAATAATTTCAGTCATCCTCATTTCTTAATCACACTTGGAAGTAATTAATCTATAGATAAAGAGAGGTTTTCTTTACAGTGAAGACAAAACATCTCTTGATGAGTGTAACTCTTTTTCTGGGTTATAAAAATAAAAGGAGACTTTAAGGATTTTTAAAATTAAAAAATTTAAAAAAATTTTAAAAGCCGGTTTTTCTTCAGCCGAAACATGCCTTTAAAAGTAAAAAAAAGCCTTTCAGGATCCCGCCCCTCATCTGAGATTGGCAGAGGCTTTAAATTTAAAAAAAAAATTAAAGTCTCCTCTGGCGATCTCACCTGAGTTCCTCATCAGCAGAACCTTACTTGTACTCTTACTTGTAGAAAACATGTTTTTCTACAAGTAAGTTTTCTAAGCCACTTACCTGATTACTGATGAACGCATGGCTTTTTTTCCCAGCCCGAAAGCAGTTTTACTTTCAGCCCAGACAGAATCAATTGCTTAGCTAATCTATTTCCTCAGTGATCAACTAATGCTGGCTGGCTTTGCTGGCTGAAGAACTCTGGGAATTGAAGTCCACAATAAAATAAAATAAAATAAAATAATAAAATAAAATATTTGTGCAGCTTTCTGAGATTTGGTGTGTTTCTGTAGTGTTTCACTCTAACTGCACAAACACACAAAATCTCAGAAAGCTGTATGTGGCATTGTGTGTGTGTATGAGAGAGAGAGAGTTGTGTTGTGTGTGTGTAAAGTGTGAAACTTGGTTTTTGAGCTTTTTGTGGCTGTGTGAAATGTGAAGTGCAGCTGCTTTTACATTGTGTGTGAGTCAGTTGTGTTGTGTTGTGTTGTGTTGTGTTGTGTTGTGTTGTGTGTGTGTAAAGTGTGAAAGTTGGTTATTGGTACCTCTTATTGTTTTTTATATTTTGTTTTTTATTTTTATTATTTATGGTTATTGGCCACGCCCACCCAGCCATCTGACCACCAAGCCACACCCACCAATTAAGCCACGCCCACAGAACCGGTAGGGAAAATTTTTAGATTTCAACCCTGGAATACTTCCTTTTTCTACTAAATAGTGCAAGCAATTGGCAGATTTTATAAAACAAAAGATAAAGCTAAACTGAGATACTTTGTTGCTATGGAGGCAGAAATTGATATAGACTGTGTCATATTGCCACAATAAGAATGTGCCAAGGCATCTTATTGGTCCATTTTGTTAGGAAAAAGACAAGAGATAAAGTTTTGCAGCAACGTTTTGATAGAAGATTGAAAATTAACAATACAGATACAATACAGATATAATTGTTTTAAAAAAAATTCCTATACAAGAGAAAAGAATATTTTTCTGATATATTTGTAAGTAACAGTTCTTCTGAATATGTTATTTGGTGGCCATTTACAAAGAGCAAGACATTTATTATACAGAAGCTTTCATGGCTTGGTGTTAAGCTCTTTGGCCCAGGCATCTACTAATGAAGTAGACTGTGACTCATCAATGCTTTATGAAACCATTTCAATGACATCATAAGCAAAGGCAGCCAATCCTAACCATGGATATGCCAGAACAACTTAAATGTGCATTGTAATGGCCCAACACATCGACCCTTTCATACTTGCATCATGATGTGGCAGACAAGTATGTAAGAGGTGAATTTATGCAAATTTGTCACTTCCACACACACTCTCTTTACTGGCCTGCAAGCGCCTTTGACCATAAGCCTGTGAGTTTTGCTGCAACTGATTTAGGAAGCTCCCTTTTTGAAAGATTAAATAATTTTAGTATATTGTTTTGAGATACAATTTCGTATGTAATGTTTTACCTTATTTGTAAGTACAATAGTAAATTTACCCAAAATCCAGAAACAAGACTTTTGATCTGGTCAAACCTTTGTTTCCAGCATGATTGGCTAGCTTACTTGTTAATTATTCTAATTTTTTTTCCCTGAAATATTCCTTTTCTTTTTTTCTTGTTCATTTCAGCATAATAAGCAGAAATAGAAGCAGCACCCACATGACTAACTAAACAATTTGCCACTTTCTTTCTCCTTTTTATCAGAATGTCTTTAATACAGACAAAGCTATCAACATAATATCTTAATGATAAGAAATTTATAGGATGAAAAATTTAAATAGTAAAAGACTTTGAGCTAAAAGTTGCCTTTGAGTTAAAGACAAAAGATCTACATTTTGTACAATTGTACAATTGTACAATGTACAATTGTACATCTACAATTTATTTATTTATTTATTTGATATAAAAATCAAATAAATAAATAAATAAATAAAATACATTTCATAATTTTTTTTAAATATCCTATGAGATCACCAGTAAGCAAAATCTAAATGTCCATAAGGCTTACAAAGCTCAAAATATTTTGCTACGTTTAGGAATACACTGTAGTTTAATTAATTTTATTTATTTATTTATTTATTTCACACAGTATATATAAGCATAAGCATGAAATAACTATATAATATATAAGCATAAATATAAGTATGAGTATGTAATAACTATATTAATTGGATATAACAAAAGGGAACAATAGGACAGGAATGGTAGGCACGCTTGTGCTCTTATCCACGCCCCTTACAGACCTCTTAGAAATGGGGTGAGGTCATTAGAAGACAGTTTTTGGTTGAAGCTTTGGGGATTTTTTTTTTGATTTTTTTTATTTTTTTTATTTGCATTTATATCCCGCCCTTCTCCGAAGACTCAGGGCGGCTTACACTATGTCAAGCAATAGTCTTCATCCATTTGTATATTATATACAAAGTCAACTTATTGCCCCCAACAATCTGGGTCCTCATTTTACCTACCTTATAAAGGATGGAAGGCTGAGTCAACCTTGTAAAAATGTAAAAAAAAAAAAAAAACCTTGGGCCTGGTGGGACTTGAACCTGCAGTAATTGCAAGCAGCTGCTGTTATAACAGACTGTCTTAGCAGTCTGAGCCACCAGAGGCCCTTTTGGGAAGAGACCACAGAGTCAAGTAGTTTATTCCAAGCATTAACAACTCTGTTACTGAAGTCATATTTTCTGCAATCAAGATTGGAGCGGTTAACATTAAGCTTAAATCAATTGTGTGCTCGTATACTGTTGCAATTGAAGCTGAAGTAGTCTTTGACAGGAAGGACATTACAATAGAGGATTCTATGGGTTAGAATCCTGGGTTTAGAAAATTTAGAACTACGCCGCCTTCGACATGACCTGATTTCAAGTCTGGTGGCATAAGGTATTTTGTTGTATTCAGAGGGGTGGAGAACTCTTCTTGTAAAATATTTCTGGACACGTTCAATTGTATTGATGTCAGAAATGTGGTATGGGTTCCAAACAGTGTAGCTGTATTCAAGAATTGGTCTAGCAAATGCTTTATATACTCTGGTTAGTAGTGTAGTGTTTTTGGAGAAGAAGCTACGTAAGATTAGCTTTACAACTCTTAGAGCCTTTTTTGCTATGTAGTTGCAATGGGCTTTGGCACTTAGATCATTTGATATGAAAACTCCAAGGTCTTTAACAGGGTGGGGGTCATCTGTAAGGTAATGTCCATCAAGCTTGTACTTAATGTTTGGGTTCTTTTTTCCAATATGTAAAACTGAGTATTTGCTGGTGGAGCAAATTTGTTTATTAATATATTAAACCAAGTTACAAAGGCTTTGGAGAAGAAATCTGCCAGACAGTCTTGTTTGAAAATTGGATCAGGATTAGGGAGACTCCAAGTCACGTCAGTCATGAAAGCCCACTAAGAATATTTTGAGTCATTCACTCTCAGCTCAAGCTACCTCAGGGAATTGTTGGCAGTAAAAATGGTAGGAGAGAGTCAGATGTATATTACCCAGAGTTCCTGGGAAAAATGGAGGGATATAAAATCAGTGGTGGGTTTCAAAAATTTTTACTACCAGTTCTGAGGATGTGGCTTGGTGGGCATGGCATGGCTTGGTGGGCATGCAGGGGAAGGATACTGTAAAATCTCTATTCCCACCCCACTTCAGGGGAAGGATACTGCAAAATCCCCATTTCCTCCCAATCAGCTGGGACTCGGGAGGCAGAGAATAGATGGGGGCGGGGCCAGTCAGAGGTGGAATTTATCGGTTCTCCGAACTACTCAAAATTTCCATTACCGGTTCTCCAAAACTGGTCAGAACCTGCTGAATACCACCTCTGGATATAATACTAACAAATAAATAAAATAAAACTTTAACTGTAACAGGATAGTGGGTTTGAAGAATGCTCAGTAAGAATGCAAGGGCTGACAAGAAGAAAGAGCTCAACAAAATTTAAAAACTTAAGCCTGAGGAAAGAAAGCTGGATGGAGAAGTATGTACTTCTGCGCCCACAAAAATGTTAGGATAAGAGTATATGCCAAGTTAAATTGCTGTGAAGTCTTACTTCCTTTGTAAAGCTACTTGCCAGCTTGAAATAAGAAAGGCTGCAGATGTGCTATATAGAATGTGGGTCCCAATTTCTACTTTCCAAGGTCAAGACAGTGAAAAACAATCTAGTTCTTGCCTTGCTCAGCAATGCGGGTTGATCCCTTTCCATCTTCCCGCCCTTCCGTTCCTCACACAGCCTGTTACTGGACCACAAAGAGCTGCTGCCCAGCATATTAGATCACAATGAATCACTGGCTGACCTCTACCTTCTGGAGTGTTCAGTTTCTAATTTTATGGCCTGTATCAATCAGATTATTGAATCCAGATGTCTGTGAAATGCAGCCATCTAGCACAGAAATCCAACCCACATGGAGTGGAGCTTTAAGAGCCAGACTAGAGTTTACAGATGCTCACTTTTCATAAACTAAATCCTCAGCCAGGAAGCAGAATCATGCATCTCCTTCCTTGCGATCATAGTTACTGATAACACACTACAGAAATACACAGATCTGGGTCAATAGAATAGAATAGAATAGAATAGAATAGAATAGAATAGAATAGAATAGAATAGAATAGAATAGAATAGAATAGAATTTTTTTTATTGGCCAAGTGTGATTGGACACACAAAGAATTTGTCTTGGTGCATATGCTCTCAGTGTACATAAAAGAAAAGATACCTTCATCAAGAATCATAAGGTACAACACTTAATGATAGTCATCGCTATCATTAAGTGTTGTACCTTATGATTCTTGATGAAGGTATCTTTTTTTTTAAGCAATCAGGAAACAATCAGTATCAATATAAATCGTAAGGATACGAGCAACAAAGTTACAGTCATAAGTGGAAGAAGGGTGATGGGAACGATGAGAAGATTAATAGTAGTGCAGATTCAGTAAATAGTCTGACAGTGTTGAGGGAATTATTTGTTTAGCAGAGTGATGGCATTCGGGAAAAAACTGTTCTTGAGTCTAGTTGTTCTGGTGTGCAGTGCTCTGTAGCATCGTTTTGAGGGTAGGAGTTGAAACAGTTTATGTCCAGGATGCAAGGGGTCTGTAAATATTTTCACAGCCCTCTTTTTGATTTGTGCAGTATACAGTATACAGTATACCTCCTCAATGGAAGGAAGTTGGTAGCAAATGTTTTTTCTGCAGTTCTAATTATCCTCTGAAGTCTGTGTCTGTCCTGTTGGGTTGCAGAACCAAACCAGACAGTTATAGATGTGCAGATGACAGACTCAATAATTCCTCTGTAGAATTGGATCAGCAGCTCCTTGGGCAGTTTGAGCTTCCTAAGTTGGCACAGAAAGAACATTCTTTGTTGTGCTTTTTTGATGACATTTTTGATGTTATCTGTCCATTTTAGATCTCGCGATATGGTAGAACCTAGAAATTTGAAGGTCTCTACTGTTGATACTGTGTTGTCTAGTATTGTAAGAGGTGGAAGTATGGATACAGATATGTAGACATGTAGATAAGTATGGATACAGTAATGGATACAGATAGATATTCTGGCGCTCAGTATTTCTTATTTCTTTGAATCCATAATTAATCTTTGAGCTGGATAGCATATAGCATAGCTGTGTCTGATATTATTATTATAATACAGTTATAAGATAGACTGCTATTCAGTAAATAATTATATGAGATTCTAGGTCAGTCCAATACAGTGGTTTCCTGTGTTAATGTGGTCCATTTTCTAGCTGGACTTTCTTTGAAGGCATGCAGGGCAAATAGCTTTATTGTCCCATTTTCTTTTACAGCCCTTTGAACAGGATAAGGCTGAATGGTATAGCTTGCCTAGTGAGCTTCATGGCTAAGTATGGGATTAAGTACTGGTCTGCATGGACCAGGGAAAGATTGAAGGCAAATAAGGTCCAGGCAGAAGAGGAACATCATGGCTTCCAAACCTATGGGACTGGTTTGGACAAAACTCAGCAGCATTTTTTCATGCAGCTGTTGACAAAAATAGGATTGCCAACATGATCACCAACGTCCAATGACAAATATGGCACAAGAAGAAGACTGGTCTGCACAGACTAACATTTAACCACTCACATAATCACACAGGCTCTCTCTGACAGGGTTTAAACCATATATTGTTTTTCCTGAGCTTAGCAGGATTAATGATCCTATTAAATAATATGTTCCACTTGATGTGTACAATTGAGCTTCTACCATTGCGTGGATATAGAATAGAATAGAATAGAATAGAATAGAATAGAATAGAATAGAATAGAATAGAATAGAATAGAATTTTTTATTGGCCAAGTGTGATTGGACACACAAGGAATTTGTCTTGGTGCATATGCTCTCAGTGTACATAAAAGAAAAGATACCTTCATCAACATTTACAACATATGATTAGAATTAAGAATTAGAATTAGAATTAAGAGCCAAACTCAGCTGTGTTAATTCTGAGCAGCTAGTTTTGGTTGTAGCTGTTCTGCCAAATCCATGCGGAGTTTAGACTTGTAGAGGAGAATCTCAAATCAGCCACTTATCCCCTGTGAAAGCTCAACAAGGAAGAGTTTTGAAAGAGCTGGGTTTCTAAAATAATTACTTTTAATCAGTCTTGCCCCATCCTGGTCCTTTCCAGATGTAATGGAAATCAGCTCTTATAATTCCTTGCCAGCATTGTAGAAAACACAGTCCATCATGTCTGGAAGGCATTAGATCTAGAAGGACTGCTTTATATTATAGTATCCTATAATCTACAGCAGGGGTGCCAACTTTCAGTGGTTTGAAGACTACATCAGATTTTGCCAAGATGTCAAGGGAGGGTCACCACAATTCAAAACTGGGTGTGGCCCGGATACCAATTAGTCCTGGTCTTTTTCAAAGGCTGGAATTTTTAAGGGATGAAAAGTCTTCATTAAGTACTTTAACATCATCCCATATTTCACAAACAGTCTGAGTCAATTTGTTCAGCAATTGTTGAGAAAAAAACCACCGTTAAAGCATGTATGTGTGCAATCACTAATTGTGTTAGTAAATGCGTGTTGCCAGCCAATAATAAACTGCACTGATAGCCACTTTGGGGGGGAAATCTATCCATTCCCACTAATTACATCACTTGTCATTAATATATAGTAAAGGAGGTTCCTTTCTCACTGGTTTCGTGTTTCAGCAGCAAGGTGAGTCACTTGTAGTAGCTTATTCATGGGTTAATCTCTATTTCTATTTCAAATTATTGATGAATTCCTGCTCCTGAATCATCTTTGATCCTGATTGCTTAATAGACCAAACTCTTGGTTTTCTTTTTAAGGCTTTGCTTCATTCTTTAATGTTGACTTTGACGTCTACTCAACTCAAACTCCTGATCCCCTGCCAAATAACCATCCAATAATAGTATCAAATATGGAGCTGATCAGGACTTCAAGGCTAAAATAAGGAGCTCTTTTGACCTTCTAGCATTGCCAGTAGATAATCATCCAGATTTCTCTTTTAAAGCTGAGTGGAAATATTCCAATATTTCCCTGTACAGTTATTATTGACCAATGAATACTGTAACCACTTCTGTGCTAGTAACTTTTTAAAGTTAATTTATGTTAATATATATCCTGATTCAAACATTCCTAGTGCACACAGTTGCTTAAAATCTTAGTGATGTTTGATAGACCTAAAACATTTTGTTTCTCATAGCAAATGTCTCTGTGATGCTCACCAACCAACAGAGGAAAGCTCTATCGAGGGCTATCAGTTTTGAGACATTGTTTTAGCATGCCTCCAAATATTATTTGCATAGCATAATGGCAGGGGAGCAGTAGCAACTATGTCAACAAGACATAGTTGCTTCTGCTCACATAGCTACTACTGTTCTCCTGCTATTTTGCTATGCACACAATATTTGAAGGCATGCTGTTCCCCCATCCCAGAAGTAACACTGATAGCACTTGATAGATCTTTCCTCTGAATTTATCTAACTTACTTATAAAGCCATCCATGTCGGTCATCCATCATTGTATCTGTAAATTCCACGTGTTAATTATGCAGGGTGTGGAAAAAATACTTTATTTGTCTGTCCTAAATCCATCAGAATCAACTACCTTGGATGATCCCTGATCCTAGTGTTTTCTCCATGCATGGTTTTATGCATCTCATGTTCTCCCCCACTCACTAAATGGTTCCTAATGTTCTAGTCTTTTCTCACAGGAAAGTAGATTGAACCTTCTAATCATTTTGGTTTCTTTCTTCTGAACCTTTTCTAACACTATTATATATATTTTTTAATGTACTGACCAGAATTTTCAGGAAACCTTTTACCTTTGGGGGTCCAATAAAAATAATGCCTCCATTTCTGTAGTTTTTGTTAAAATAGGGATATTTTAATAAATGACCCAGAAAAGTAATCCTTGAAATGAGATCTTTTGCTTATAATACTATTTACCTCACCACATAATCACCACCTTTTACTACACAATTCTGCCAACAATTGATAAGCTCCATAAAGCTGTCAGAAAAGAACTTCATACTTTGTTTCTTCAGTCAGAACTTCAGAGTCTTTCTCATCTCTTTATTTGAACCAAACAGATGCTCACAAAGATATTCCTTTAATTTGGGGAAAACATGGGCTTAGTTTGGACTCTATGGCGAATGGGATAACTTCACAATTACCACTTGTGTGGCCTGTGGGATGCGAGGTTTAGCATTGTCATGTTGCAGAAAATTTCCTTCTTTGTAGTTTTGAACTCTATCTAATCATGGTTTCAAAGTTTTAAGTGTTGCCATTTAGAGTTGGTAGAGGTGCTGGGTTCAAGGAAATCCATATATAGTAAAAAAATACTACATGCATCCCCCCAAAAAATGTTACTATAAATTTTCCTGTTGAAGGCTGGGCTTTGATTTTTCCCCCCCTATAAGTAAAACTTTGTTATGATATTCCATGGGCTGATGCTTCATTTCTGGATCATAATGTTGAGGCTATATTTTGTAAGCTTAGCAATACCATGAAGAAATTTCTCACTTTCATTCTCATAGCATTTCAACTCTTGAAGCTTTCATCTCCCCTGTCAGAATACAAGGAACCTGTCTTGCACAAGCTTTCCAACACTGAAAAACATCAGTAATGTGGCACAGATTACCAAGCTTGTTATCATTTTCCCTATTCATGATCCCCCAATTCTCATTATTCAGTCCATCCATCTTTCTCATGTAAAATGTATTGGTTGCTGTCACAGGTTTCATTCCTGGTTACACAAATCAGCTCTTATTTGTTCAGAATCTTTAGATTATTTATTTATTTATTTGTCCCAGAGATGCAAAATACTCACATCAATACAGTCCAGTGGTGGGTTTCAACCGGTGTAACAAATGGTTCAGTTCACAAATATAGGTTGGTATAGCACAAGGGTATACCTGGTGGCATAGGTAGGTATAGTGCAAGGGACATGGTGGCTCAGGGGCTAGGAAGTTGAGCTTGTCGATCGAAAGGTTGGCAGCTCAGCGGTTCGAATCCCTAGTGCTGCCGTGTAACGGGGTGAACTCCTGTTACTTGTCCCAGCTTCTGCCAACCTAGCAGTTTCGAAAGCATGTAAAAATGCAAGTAAAACAAATAGGGACCACCTTTGGTGGGAAGGTAACAGCGTTCCGTGCACCTTTGGTGTTGAGTCATGCTGGCCACATGACCACGGAGACGTCTTCAGACAGCGCTGGCTCTTCGACTTTGAAATGGAGATGAGCACCACCCCCTAGAGTCGGCAACGACTAGCACATATGTGCAAGGGAAACCTTTACCTTTACCTTATAGCGCAAGAGTGGGCAGGAGGGCCCAGTTGATGGTTGGAGCGAACAGGTTCGCTCTCAGCTCACCATTGCTGCTACCGGCTTGCCTGAACTGGGGAGAACCAGTAGAAACCCACCACTGATACAGTTATCACCATAAACAACCTGTATTCAGTGGTGAATTTCTGGCACTCAAAAATTTAACCATGGTGCTTTGCTGAAAACACTGAAAAGTACTCACTGCAGACTTTTATTTCATGAACAATAGCAACACAATCTATTCTTACAGCAATTGCTTGGCAACTGAAATGAAGAAACAATTGCTAAAGAATGCTAAAGCAGAACTTCTAGCAGAACTTCTAGCAGTGCCATCTGTCAATGACTTACAACATTGGAGTCATTACATTTCATTCAGCCCTTAGGTTGAATGAAATACTGGCAGTTTCGTTTCCAGGATGCCTACTATCTTTCTCCAGTGGAACCAGCAAAGATTATGGATACTGCAGGTTGTAGAAAGCATGAAGCACAAAGGCTTGAAGACACCATTTATTCCCCATTTTTCCCCCTGTTAAACAAGGAAGCCACGTAGGCATATTCTATGCATGGCTTTCTTCCTTCTAAAAATAAAATAATTTTCCAGATGTTAGAATAGCAGCCATCATATGAAATTATTCTTTTTCTTCTCAGGGTTTCTTTCTAATGCTCTATATTACACTCTTCTAGATGAGAAAAACTATTCCTAATATGAGTAAAGCAGGTGTTGAAATAAGCCTGAGGTCTAGCATGCAAGAACGGAAGGATGAGATGACGACGTCGCAAAAATGGGAAGGGAAGGGGAGGCAAGGAAAAGCCTTTGATTTCAGAAGCATGCCAGTTTTTCCCTGATGAAATTTCTTATTTATTTTTATTTATTTTATTTATTAATTTTGTCAAGCATTTGTAAGATAACAGATATAAGTATAAACATGATTATGAATACATGAAATGGATACAAATAAATGGGGACATTAGGACAGGGACGATAGGCATGTTGGTGCATTTATGCACACCCCTTACAGACCTCTTAGGAATGGAGTGAGGTCAACAGTAGACAATCTACGGTTAAAGTTATGGGGTTTGGGGATGAAACCACAGAGTCAGGTAGTGCATTCCAGGCATGGACCACTCTGTTGCTGAAGTCATATTTTCTGCAATCGAATTTGGAGTGGTTTACCTTAAGTTTGTATCTATTATGTACTTGTGTATTGTTGCGGTTGAAGCTGAAGTAGTCATTGACAGGTAGGATGTTATAGCAGATAATTTTGTGTACTACACTTAGGTCAGACCTAAGGCAGCGTAGTTCTAAGCTGCCTAAGCCCAAAATTTCAAACCTGGTGGCATAAGGTATTCTGTTGCAAGCAGAGGAGTGGACTCTTCCCATGAAATATCTCTGAACTCGTTCAACTGTATTAACTTCCAGTATGCAGTGTGGGTTCCAGACAGATGAGCTGTCTGATCTGGGGGGGAGAGGAAGGAGGGGGAAAGGAGAAATTTTAAAAATTGCTGCATACCTTTCTCTTCCCTTAAGCATGTTCTTCTATTGTCTTGTATTGTAGCAAAGATTTGAAAGAAATGTCTGCAAATTCCAGACCTGGGACTGGATTTTTTTGTTAATGTATAGGTCATTTCAAGTTTACCATTCCAAGACCAGAAAATGGATGGAAATCCATTTGGCTGACCCAAAAGAATGAATGCAGACAGAGTGCTTCCAGAATTTGTATAAACTTATGACTTGCAAAGATTTAAAAGCTCCATTTTAATATCACTTAATATCAGAGAGTCACGACTGAAAAGAAGTGGGCAGAAAGTTACAAATAAGGATGATGGGGAAGTACTTACACATTCCTCATCCAATTTGGCATTATGAAGTTATGGCCACCATTGAAAGAGAAAGATCTAAAAGCAGTTGGTCCTATCCAGATCGGTAGCAAAAAGGCTTGCTGACTCATCTTTCCTTTTAATTCAGAATTAGCAGCATATTTCAAAAATGGGAGTTATCGAAGGAGCTACACTTTAGCAATTAAAAAGGGACCTCTGTAGTCTTTTCTGGTTATTTTTTATGTTTTTGGCTGCAAAACAGGATAAAAGAGAGGGGAATGTGATATCTTAGAGATTTAAAGGCTACTTCAGAATTTTGCTTATTCATCATCTTACTTACTAACATAACAAATGAGAGAAAAGATGGAGTCAGAAAACAAGAACTGAGCAAAGCACCAAATCTGAAAAGGAGAGAAACAGCTTAGCTTTGAACTGTTTGGCATGCACTTGCTTGTACCTGCAGCCCTGAATTATTGTAGTGTTTGACTCCACACTGGGTTTAATGATGTTCCATTGCTCTTTCAACAATAAAAAATAAGGTAAGGATTTTGCATCTGTGAGGAAAATTCTCCGGTGTCAAAATTGCAGACACTCTGCTAATGCTCAGAGGACTGGAAGAGGAGATGGATTCCACAGATGGACGGCTCATTGCCAAACTTTAGGCTGATGTGAAATCAGAGCAACTTCCTTCTAATGGCTTCCCTTTTAAAAAAGAGGATAGTTAGGGAGGAATTTCTACCAAAGATGAAACTTCAACTGTTGTTTTAAAAAATACAATAATGACTTAAAATAAAATAAAAACGTGATGGAGTGAAAAGGTGAATGCAACAAACTTTTAACATGCCTGATTTTGTCATTCGGTAAGAGGACTGTCAAGGCTCATTTTCTGGAATTGTGGATAGATAGCAGGCTAAACAATCAGTTCTAAAAATGGACAGATTGTCTTTCCAATCTAATTCACATGTTTTACACATAAATCTATTCCATTTTCACATTAGTCTGTAATTTAAATCAGCTCAGAATGTCACTACTATATGGTTTTTCAAGCATACTTTTTTTTGAGAGAACTGTACAGAATTAAAGGCAACATTGTCTTAAAAAGTTGTATATTTTGTTGTTGCGTTTTAAAAAATCTTGCTGGCTTTCCATAAATCCTTAAAATATGGCTTTCTGACTAAATTTGGGGGCCCAGATGTCTATGTTGCCCTTACAATGTCTATGTTGATTTTTTGTTGGTGGTTTTATTTTTAAATAGGCTGTTGATTATATGTGTGTTGGATGTTAGTTTCTCACTGTTATATGTTTTATGACTGTTTAAACTGTTGTTAGCCATCTACAGTCATGAATATGAGGGCAGCCACAAAAATCGAATAAATAAATAAATGCCGAGAACTAAACTTCAATAGTCAGAAAAATGCAACATGTATTGGACAGTTAAAGTTTGATTCATATACAGATAATTCTCAATCGTAATTGGACCAAAATTTCAGTTAAGTGAGTGGCACCGAATTTTATGACCCCTTTTTGCCACAATTGCTAAGTGAACCACTGCAATCATTAAGTGAATCATGCGGTCATTAAGTGAATCCAGCTTCTTCCATTAACTTTGTCTTTTTGAAACTGGCTAGGAAAGTTGCAAATGATGATCACATGACCCCAAAATGATGCAATCATCATAAATACATGCTGGTTGCCAAGTGCCCAGATTTTGATCATGTGACCATGTATGAATCCTGCAATGGTCGTAAGTGTTAGGTCTTAGTCATAAGTCACTTTTTTCAGTAAGATCAAACAATCATTAAATGAATGGTCGCAACTTGAGGATCAGCCCACAAAGTGCAAATTAGGGCCTATTTCATACCAATAGGCCAATGTTTTCTAACACCCATAATAAATTATTTTGCAACTTCCACTTTCTAAAGCAAAAACAAAACATAGGATATTTCATGACTAAATGTTTGAGTGTGGAAATGACCAAACCTATATCGTTTACTGTTTGTGGAACATCCACAGACTGCCATCATCCAACTATTGTTATGATATACCGTATTTTTCGGAGTATAAGATGCTCCAGACTATAAGATGCTCCAGTCTATAAGACGCACCTACCTTTTTTGGGGAGGGAAAAAAAAAATCTGCCTCTGCCTCCTAGCAATTTGCCTCCTTGCCGCAAACAGCAAACAGCCTGTTTCATTTTCATTTTCAGCACAGCCTGATTAGCACAAGCAACTGATTGTCAGTTGGATCAGCCTCCCAAAGATCACCTGCTTCAGGCCACAGGGATTGCCATAGCTTATTGCCGCCTCCGCACGCCCCATTTTCCAAGAGCCGGTGAGTGGACGGGTGTTCTGTTTCCCTCTCCCAATACTCCCAACAAAAAGTCAGTCAAAGGCCTTTTTTTCAAGTTTATTTACATTTGGCTGAATTCCTTTTGGCACAGAGATGTTCTGGTCACGTCTACCCATGCGCCTGCCAAGTCTCTAGAGATAACTAGGAAATTATAGATAAAGCAAGAGTCACTCACGAATATATTCTTCCCTCCATTGAAACAGTTTGCCCACGCAAATTCACTGCTTTGTCCAAGACAAAAAGCCAGGAAGCTCCGCCTCTTTCTTTATAGCCCCTGTGGGTGTCACTCTGTGACTCATCATTCTTTGACCTTGTCCCAACGCCTCCTCTGCTGCGCGCGCCGGTCATGTCTGCGCAGTCTCACATCAAGCCAAGATTGTTCTTGGGGCGTTGCCAAATCAGAAGAAGGCCCGGGGGAATCAGGCCTTGCCAGCCCCTCCTCTTCCTCCTGGGTGGGTGCCAGGGAGGGAGAGGGCCAAGGGGAAGCAGGCCTTTTTTTTTATTATTTGCATTTATATTCCGCCCTTCTCCGAAGACTCAGGGCGGCTTACACTATGTCAAGCAATAGTCTTCATCCATTTGTATATTATATACAAAGTCAACTTATTGCCCCCAACAATCTGGGTCCTCATTTTATCTACCTTATAAAGGATGGAAGGCTGAGTCAACCTTGGGCCTGGTGGGGCTTGAACCTGCAGTAATTGCAAGCAGCTGCTGTTAATAACAGACTGCATTAGTCTGTTGAGCCACCAGAGGCCTTGCCAGCTCCTCCTCCTCACTCTCTGAATCATCCTCCTCCAGGAGTCCAAGTCCAGGAACCTGGGTCACAACAACAGGGCTACATTCAGTGCATAAGATGTACCTAAATTTTCACCCTCTTTTAGGGGGGGAAAAAGTGTGTCTTATACTTCAAAAAATACGGGTATTTCTCAAGTCAGTTTTCAGTCTTTGCCAGAGAGGTCCACTATTTTTGTAAGAAATAAAAAATAGTGTTATCGCCACAGATGCAGATGTCCTGCTATTTCAGAAGCCTATCTTCCAGTTGTACTGCTTGATGACAGCTTGCCGTCAGAAGACATGGATGCTTCATCATTGGAGGTTTCCAAGTAGAGACTGGACAGTCACTTGTCTGAAATGATACAGGGTCTCCTGATTGAGCAGGGGATTGGACTAGAAGACTTCCAAGGTCCCTTCAAGCTCTATTCTGATTGATTGATAGTGAATCCTCTCACTCATAATATAGTGTCTCGTCCACATAATACGAATAGCTTTCTGAATGCTTTGAGATGCTGCATAGCTGAGGCATAATCCACCCATCCTCCTAATAAATAGGCCTCTTCTTTGTGTCAGTGTTGCCAGAGCACAAGAATGTACAAATGGTTATCAAGTCAGAACTCAACACATGACGGCACCTCCCTAAACATGGCAACATTTTCCCACCATGGCTCTATGGCAGTTTAGGAGGAGAGATTGGGATACTCAGATGAGACTATTCAAGTCTTCAGTTGGGGACTAAAATAGAATCACTTCTATACCAGCAGAAGATAATGTTGGAGAGTTACTGTTGTATATTGCAAATGAAACCAGGCTTTGAGTCTTTCTAGAAGGATGAAGCAAAGGATGACACCTGGGAGAGGTGAAACATTCACAGCTTAGCAACGATTTGCTATTACAGCAGGACATATTATTTCATTGATTTATATTTCAATTAACATTAAAGCAGACACACAGTCCCCCTTGCTCATGTGTATTATACAATGCCATTTAAATGAAAAATGCTGTTATAGCATATTACACCACATTGCATGAATACTAATTTGAAAAATTAATGATACTGGGCAAAATCATTCCCCGTCATTAAGTCTATTGCTAAATTGATGGTTGATGCCTACTGGAACATTTTTTTTCCTCATTTGTTTGTTCGAAGTGGTTTTAAAACCAGACATTACTCTTTTGAAAGCCTTCTGGGACACTGTGTTTCAGATTATGGCCAGATTTTCCCAAATGCTGCCCTTGGGCTCAAACAAAAAAAGAAGGATATAATAAGCTTCCTATGTGAGTTGAGATTTGGCCGAAGTAATAATCAATTCTCTGGGTTTGGTATGTTTAGTGTCTTTTTTGCATCCAAATTCAAAATCAAACTTTAGATTTGTTACCAACACTTTTGTTGGCTCTTAGCTTCTATCTACCTACAGCCTACAGCCTATCAACTCTGATGAATTTTCTAGGTTGTAGCTAATGTTAATGTTCTTTTCAAATGCTAGGGTATTAGCATGATCTCATGTGACTTGATACAAAATTTTCTGGCTCCTCAAATATCATATAAAAATTGGAATTTTCTGTAATTACAGAAAATATGAACGATTATATGTATCCTTCACAAAACATATACTTAGCTCACTATAGCCTCGATGATTTAGCTCACTACAGCCTCGATGATTTAGCTGTATCACTGCAAATGAAGTGAATATCAAGAGTTTGTATCAAGAGTTTGTATAGTGAAACTGGAGTACAGAAGTCATACTCCAGGCATGTATTATTAATATACAGAAAAATACTACCATGTCTGCATTTATTTAGAACCAAGGCCCATTATATATAATGAGTCTTACTTCAGAATAAGTTTGCATAGTATGCCAGTTTCAATTAGCCCTATTAAGCATATTTTGGAACTGCTAGCTGGTAGGAGCTACAACAGGATTTAAACCCACAAAAGAAAGAGGTGTAGGGATTTTTTTTTTAATTGTAAAAATGCATTATAGTGAATGGTTTCATTTAAAGTACCTGACTTCAGTACAGAGAGTTTCCCCTGAGGTTGGAGTAGGCCACTTGTAGCCCCCCAGAAGTTTTGGATTACAAATCCCACACACTCTATTCATTGGCCTTGCTAGCTGGGATTCTGTAAATTGTAATCTGAATCACCAGGAGGGCAACAGGTTGCATATCCTTTTCCTGGAATATGTCGCTGAGAGTTTGTGACATAAATCTCACCTGTGGGATGACGGATGGAAGATTTCAAATGCAGTACAAATGGCCAAATCCCTGAAGAATCACTGAAAAGGGTATAGTTGGCTGAAGTGTACCCTTGACTCACACCGTTAATCAAATTACACTTCCTGGGAGGTCACACACAGATATAAATGAGCTGTTCTTATTCATGTGAAATCTCACAGGAGAGTTTTGTTTCAATTCCCAAACACCAGAACTCCTGATCTCCCCATTTGCAAACAACCACACCTTAGCCTGTGTGGGGTAAAATCTGTAAACAAACTGCAGCCTCTTCTATCAATATTTAGTATATATTTAACACACTTAGTTCCTGGCATTATTAACACAGAAAAATAGATGGGAGAAAAGTGCTTCTTTGCAAAGGATTTACTCGAATCACTTGTGCATGAACTCCTTCGGGTAATAGTAATAAATCGTGAGTGATGCCTGGAATGCTTTCCAATAAATCATTTAAGGACAGCCCAACTTTCTTGGTAACATTGTAGGTCCCCATTGGCTTGTTCTTTCCTATGATGCAGTACAAGAGGGGAATCCTTGACTATAGGAAGAGGATCTGATGGGGCTTATAATCCACTTAGCTATGTGGTAGAGAAACCCACCCTATGTTTCTTCTGCACACACAGAGATGTTTCCATTGCTGCTCTGGCTAGCAAACCACAGTGCTTCAACACATCTACTATTCCTTCTCCGGGTTTTGAAGGCTCATAGCAAGATGCCTTTAGAATAGGTAATGGGGATCAAACATATTCTACCCCTGCCCTTCCTCATTGGCTATCACTGAGATATTGTGTGACATTATTATTGAATGCCATGTTGCCATTAGGACAGACTGTGTTCAAGATGATGGAATTTGGAATGGTACTGCTTCAGAACAATCATGTTGTTGAATGCTTCTCACTGGAATATGAGAAAGCGTTAGCAAAATTCACTGATTGCGTGATAGTTCTATTACATTTCAAATTAACATTACATTACATTACATTACATTACATTATATTACATGGATATGCATTCAAATATGATACATCAGCACTACCCACGAAATTTAGACAGCCTGTGATGGTGCCACCTTATCTTGTGCAATGCTTACAAAGGTTAAAAACATTTCAGTTCTTCTTTGACTCTGTCTTACAAGCTTTCATTTATTTGGATAAAGAATGCAAAGGAAGCATAATTCCCTTTCAGTGAGATGTTCCTCTGGAATTGTTTGAAAGAGCACTGATAAAATGTCATCCAGGCAGCTACAGACGTAAAATGGTATAAAGATATTTGAAGGACAAACTTACATATATGCATAGTTTATAGATATCTAATAGCCATCCACATACAGTAGTATTTCTAATCCCATTACATCATTACATTAAAATATTAATTTTATCACATATAGTAGTTGAATCAGTGTTGTGAGATGTTGGCCAGAAATGGTCCAGGATGGAAGAATAATATCATATTGGCATTTCCTCCTATTGCACCAACAATTGATTAAATTTAGAATAGATTACAAAGGCATATCCAATACTCCTTCCCTTCCCTTCCCTTCCCTCCTCTTCCCTTCCCTCCTCTTCCCTTCCCTTCCCTTCCCTCCTCTTCCCTTCCCTTCCCTCCCCTTCCCTTTTCTTTCCTCCTGCACTGATATTTTTGATGATGAAAGAAAATTGTGACAGGGTCAGAGGCAAACGCAATTTTTTTATTCCTGCCAACTGCTATTCAGACTCATGCAATCTTTGTGGGCTTTTTTCCCCATTCATTCCTCCAAGATCACTCTAGAGAAGATACCCAATCCAGCCTTGCAGCTATGATAACTAGGTGATGGATCCTCTGAAAGCTGCAAAAAGGTATGAGTCTTCCCATAGTTAATTGAATGATGAATATTTCTGAATTTCACTCTGCTCTTCTTTGGATTTCAGCATTTTCTCAAAGCGCCTGAAAGGTTAAGCAACATTCACTTGTCTGGAAGTAAAGCAAGTCAGGTTTCAGTTGCTGGATTAAACCCAACCAACAGATTGAAGTTGTGGAGAAAATGAAGAGACCTACAGAGCATACACGTATTAGATTACTTACTTAGTTCAGACATTTAGAGCAATATGAGCAGCATTCCACTTTGTACCGCTATGCAGTTAATCCAGTAATATATCAAGAGTTTAATACTTAAGCACAGGTCAAATGGCAAAGCAGGAGGCACTTGGAAAAAATGCCTTTTCCCCTCTCCTAAATCTTACTTCAGCATTCTCTGATTCCATTCAAATTGGATGAAAGAATAATGAAAGTGGCAGACCATCAATCACTTTTAATTTGTATTCTTACGCTGCATTTTAGGGTTTTGTTTCTGCCTTACCTATCTTTTTAAAAAGCAACATGATGCTGTTGGTTATTATTGTTGCAAACTCCAGATAAACATTATCCTTCTCTCTCCCCCCCCCCCCACCCATTTATTATACTCTGGAAAAAATGGTTTGGGGTGAGGAGAGATGGAAAGAAGGAATTGAATTCTTGATTATGATACAGGTCAATATCTTATAGTGAGTTTGTTCCTCAGCATATATCTACTTGAGGTTCTGGTCATAGGAGCTCTGAGATTCAATAAACACCCTAGTAGACCTCTATAGAGATCCTCAGTCATCCAGGTCATGGTTGTCCAAAGGTACTCTTTCAAAAGGCAGCTGGATTTTCTTTGTTTTTCCTTGAAGATATTTTGCTTCTCATCCAGGAAGCCACTTTAGAACTGAATAAGCTTTTTAGATGAGAAAAAAAATGTCTTCAAGGAAAAACAAAGAAAATCCAGTTGCCTTTTGAAAAAGTACCTTTGGGACCCCAGTAGATTCAATAAGCCTGAAGCCTGACTACTCCTGAACTCAAATATCTATTTCTGGAGTAGGACGGTCAAATTCTCATGGCTTCACAAATGTCTCTTGCCAAACATAAGCCTCTTGGAGGTTTCCTTCATTAACCCTCCCCGACTTGCCACAAGTCATTAGCAAACATTGCCTAAGTTTGCTTAGCGTTCTTCAACATCTAATGATGAGAAATCTGGAGAGGCCAAGTCTGATACCCAGAAAAGCTGCCAAGGAAAACATTGTCAGGGATGATGTCCTGACAATGCAAAGTAGTCTCCACCATAAAATAAACAATTGTAGAGATTAACAGAAGAGGGTGCTTGGAGCCACCACATTTCTCAAATAGATATACAGTAAACACAACCCCCTCTAAAACAGGATCCACAAATAAATATAAATCTTCTAAAGGCAATCTGTCACCGAACGCAGTCAGTTCACAAACAGGGCATTTTCACAGAGGATGCTAAAAGTACAGTAGGCAATTCTTATGCTAGTCTTTGTATCCAAGTAGTCAGAATTAGTACATGGGGTATCTCAGAGATGAGGAACTAGCGATTCTTCCTGATTTACTGCACTATCAGGACAACTAATCAGAGAAGGAAACTGTAAATTTGTGGAGCCTTCTGATCAAAAATATCTTTCAGTTAAAGAAAAAATAATCAGTAAATGGTGGTGGTGGTTGTTTAATTTGATGAGCAATGCAGAGAAGAGCCATGTTTTGTTTTGTTACATTTTACGGAACAATTTTTCTGTCTCCATCCTGCCCTTGCATTATAAAAAACTTGTCTTGTCTATTCTTGGTCTATTGTATCTTTATTCACTTCTTCCTGATTGCTGTTCTTGCCTTGGACATTTATGTCTTGAATGTCTTTTGTTTGTTTCTTCTGCCATGGTTTGCAGAAGCTTTCCCAGTGTCCCTTAGTGACAAATCCTTCAAAGGCCTCTACAATTCTACATCTCCATGGCTATTGTTACCATGTTATAATACGTTGTCACAGATTTGTTTCTGGTTAGTACAGACACAAGCAGGAAGGCGAGCAGAAAAAGAAATATTTATTCTTTAAAATAGTCTTAACTTTTTCCTATCCCTAAATTTATTTTATTCCAATTTCTTAATCCCCACATTTGTTTCTATTATCTTTTTTTTTCTTATTCACAATATGTAAGAAGCTTTTCCTATGCTGAAATGTCTGTGGAAATTCTTAGTCATCCAGGTCATAGTTGTCTCAAAAGACCTTTTTCAAAAGGCAACTGGACTGTTTTTGTTTTTTTTGTTAGAGGAAAAAAAACAAAACATTTTGTTCCTCATCCAAGAAACTTCATTAGTTTTAGAATGCAATCAGTTATCTGTGAAGCACGGTGTCATCGTCTCAGCAAAATGGGTGATTGTCTGATTTGGAATATCACGCACAGAAATGGCTACTTTGCCTGAAAATGTTCAAGGCTACCATGCTTTGTGCTTCAACAATTGGTTTATAACTTTCTTCAGTTGGTAGAGTTTGGTAATTGAATGTTCCTCCTCAATGTTTGCCTATAAGGGATCGGGGCTGGTGACCTCAAAAGAAAGAAAGGTTGTGATTGTGATGTGCAGAGAGAGGTGTAGGGCAGTGATAGCTAACCTTTTCAGCACTGAGTGCCAAAAGCGCGCACACCCATAATGCAATCCGTGCGCGACCCTTCCCATTCGCCCCGCCCCTGCACATGTGTGCATGACCCCCACGCATGTGCGTGTGATCTCCCCTGACTGCGCCCCACCCCACACACACATGCACACCCTTTGCATGCACCCCGCTGGCTGGTGGGAGGCATGCACACATGCACAGTGGAGCTGAGCTGGGTCAACAGCTCACGTGCCTGCAGAGAGGGCTCTGCGTGCCAATTGTGGCATGCATGCCATAGGTTCGCCACCACAGATATAGGGAAAAAGGCAAGCGGTAGGCTACTCTCAGGAAAGGTGATTAGAAATGTGAGGTTAAACCCCACCTTCCAGCCCCATTGCCTCATCTTAGTACATAGGCTGCCAAGTCTTCATGACTCCAACTGAACTCATATAGGAAGTCACTCATTATATCTTTTTAACGTGAACAGCTGAGATATAATTTAAAGATAAGGGATACTAATATTAACTCCTTGTCATGGTCAGAACACTCTCTTTTTACAGGTAGTCCTCAACTTATGTCTCTTTGCTTAACAGTAGTTCAAAGTTATGATCGCCTTCAAAAAAATGACTTACGACCTGTACTCGCACTTATAACCATCATCCCAACACTGCAGTCACTTGACTGCAATTTGCAACCTTTTTTTTTTTTTTTTTGCTAATTTGGGGCAAAAAAATAGCAAAAAATGCCCATCGGGGAAACCGGATTCATTAAATAACCACATAATTTGCGGTTTAATGACTGCTGTAAAAATTGTCATACAATCAAGTCTGACTCAATTTGCAACCGCAATAACTTATGATTGAAATTCCAGGCCCAGTTATGGTTGTAAGTCAAGGACTACCTGCATTTTCTTTTTTCTTAACCTTTCTTTCTGAGTTTAGGCTTGTTTTTTCTTCTAATCTTGTTAGTAAAATTTTCAATAAAAATTATTCAAAAAGAAAGAAAGAAAGAAAGAAAGAAAGAAAGACCAATGTAAAACTAGGTACCTTATTAAAGGTTAAAATTTAAAAGAAGGGCCATAATAGCTCAGGCTGTTAGAAGCCTGTTATTAGAACACAGCAGCCTGCAATTACTGCAGGTTCAAGCCCGGCCCAAGGTTGACTCAGCCTTCCATCCTTTATAAGGTAGGTAAAATGAGGACCCAGATTGTTGGGGGGGCAATAAGTTGACTTTGTAAAAATATACAAATAGAATGAGACTATTGCCTTACACACTGTAAGCCGCCCTGAGTCTTCGGAGAAGGGCGGGATATAAATGTAAACAAAAAAAAAATTATGAAGGTAGAAACTGAAGAATAATGGATCTAATGCCTTTAGTTGGTTAGATTATCCAGAGAATATACAAATCACTCAGAATCTCAAGAGTATGTTCAACATCCAAATACTCTACAAAAATATTATAATTACTTTCCTCCTTAATTTTTAGGCATGTACTTTTTTTTTTTTTTTGCATTTATATCCCGCCCTTCTCTGAAGACTCAGGGCGGCTTACACTATGTTAAGCAATAGTCTTCATCCATTTGTATATTATATACAAAGTCAACTTATTGCCCCCAAAAATCTGGGTCCTCATTTTATCTACCTTAAAAGGATGGAAGGCTGAGTCAACCTTGGGCCTGGTGGGACTTGAACCTGCAGTAATTGCAAGCAGCTGTGTTAATAACAGACTGTCTTAGCAGTCTGAGCCACCAGAGGCCCAGACCCTAGTTATTTGAGTTCTCCGGATTAACAGGATGATATGTAGACAGGTCCTTTAAAGACTAGTTTTTCTCTTCTTCCTGTAAGGGCAGGTGTGAAAGGAAAGAAACAAGGTTTGTCCTGCTTCTGTCTTTTCTATGTTGGTCAGGCCAACCACGCATGTGTCAAATGCCAAGATGCTTGATATCAGCTATCTTGCATTATTTTCAGTGATGCATGAAGGATACACACTGCACTGTTTATTTCACTTGGGCTGTTTGTTTGTATCCAGATGTTTCAAGTAAGCACTCGTTTCCAAATCCCAAAGTGTCAAAAAGAGAACTGAGGTTTTTGAAAGGGTCACTTTTTAAAAACTCAAATAATTAAAGCCTTTTCTTCTTCGAGGTATGGCAGATGGTTAAAATTATCTAGGCAACTTCCGAACTGTAAACATTTGATTTAAAAAATGGAGACACAGTTTCTGGGTATAAAGAAATAGAGAGAAAGAGAGAGAGAGAGAGTGTGAGTCCAAGACAAAGTAGAGATCCGAGCAAAGAGAGTGCTGGGAATGTCAAACATGCTTGACCTCCCAATCAGCAAACAACCATATTATAAACAACATGTCTAATCGGAGCAGCTCTCAAGGGAACAGGAGCCCTTGTATTTGTTTAACATCAGGCAAATGGGTTACACACTGAATTGTTTGGTAATCCAACGTTATTAAATGCTGGAAGGCTTTATTAATATTGAACTGTAGCATACTTCAGAACTGTAATGCATTTACAGGTAGCAACTTCCCTTTCCTGGTGCAGGAAAAGGTGCTGCAAGTGAAGAACAAAGCTATCAAGTAATGTTTGCTACAAATGTTAAACACACCGTACCAGGTCACAGAATTCTCACCATGAGTTCCTTGATTGATGGGAAATTCAACAAAGGAAGCCACGTAAAGAGATACAGGTAGCCCTCGACTTACGACCGCAATGGAGTCCCACATTTCTGTTGCTCAGTGAGGCAGTTGTTAAATGAATTTTGTCCCATTTTATGACCTTTCTTGCCACCGTTGTTAAGTGAATCACTGCAGCTCTTAAGGCAGTATGCATGGTTGTAAAGTGAATCTGGCTTCCTCATTGCCTTGCTTGCACATGATCCTGAGACACTCAAAGACGATAAATACAAACCAGTTGCCAAGCATCCAAATTTTGATCACATGCCCATGGGGATGCCGCAATGGCCATAAGTGTGAAAAACAGTCACAAGTCACTTTTTTCAGTGAGGCAACTTTGAACAGCTAAATGAACTGTTATAACTCAAGGACCAGGGGTGGGATTCAGCCAGTTCGTACCTGTTCAGGCGAACCGATAGTTGTGACCGGCGGGTGGGCCCACTTACCCACCCACCCACCCAGGCGTTTTATTATCCTATTTATTATCCCATTTTTTAAGCCACATGCATGCACACACACTCACATTTTTGGTGCTGGGGCGAACCGGTTTTTAAATTATGTGAAGCCCACCTCTGTCAAGGACTATCTGTACTACCAAAATCTGTTTCAGGTTCTAAATCTCCCAAAGAAATGCTTAAAACAGGGGTCTCCAACCTTGGCAATTTGAAGACTTGTGGGCTTCCACTCCCAGAATTCCTCAGCTGGCAAAGAGTTGAAGTTCACAAGTCTTCAGGCTTCCCAGGTTGGCGACCACTAGCTTAAAACCCCCAATTGTGGGTTCCAGTTTAGCAAAGAAATATACCTAGGGTCTTTCACCGCTGCTGAGTTAAAGTGCTACAACCCCTCCTTGATTTGACAGAAAGCTATGAATTTGTCGCACTCATTTGTCGATTGCCACTGGGTGTGTTCTGACTCCCTGCCAAATGGTGCTGCCCTGATTATGCTGGTGCACCATGTAAAAGACAAAACAATTGCTGCCCTCTTCTTCACCATGTCATTCACTGACAGGAAAAGAATTGGTCAATCACAGTGCAGCAAAGGAACTGAGTGGATCTGGCTGCAGGACTCTGTCAATCATTGCTATGATCTTTCCTCCTCTTGCATTCAGTTATGTTGGAACCCAAACCGAATAAAGTTAAAAACAAAGAAATTGGAGTCATGAAGGAAACTGAATCACAAGCAGGATTTTTCTTTAGAATTTCTCTTTCCTGCCTTTTCTTTCTTTATATTTGTAATAAATGCCAATTAATTCCCCCCATCCTCTGCATGTGGAGCATGGGAGGGACTGGTCCTGTCATTCCTCTGTTAAACTGTTTCTGCATTCTCCCAAATCAGTAAAGGACAATACCATATAGAATTGTCAGCTGCATAGTCTACTGCACCTCTTGCTGACTGTTTCATTTTCCAGAAGACTGAAGAAGTGAGAAGGGGATTGACTCTCCTTAAGTTTTCAAGTTCAATTAATCTGAAAAGTCTTTATGAAAGAAGCTGCTTGTGATACCCCACTTTTTTTGAAGTGAACAACTTTTTTGATGGTCTTACAGATGTTTTAGAATAGAATAGAATAGAATAGAATAGAATAGAATAGAATAGAATAGAATAGAATAGAATAGAATAGAATAGAATTTTTTATTGGCCAAGTGTGATTGGACACACAAGGAATTTGAATCAAACTCATGATTGTTCACCAACTTTTTTCAAAGTTATGTATTATTAGCTATTCTGGTTTTTGGTTGTATGGCATGATGTTACTTCATTGTATTGTATTTCTGTATCTTGATATAAACCTCTGAGAGTCTTGAAGATTCAAAATACCAATTCTATAAATATATAAATCTGATCCTAACCAATATGAATTGTGGTTGAAGAAGTACAAAAATAGAGGGAACTTGGGAAAGAATTAATTGGATTATCTTGAGGTTTAAGATGCTACAGAAAATGAAACTGGGATGTAGTGGTACATGCACTGATTTGTAGACAACCAATTTCAACTAGTTTAGAAATAACCAGAACTGTTAGAAAGGTATCAGTATTATGGACAGAAATCCTCTGATCAAAGAAAACTCAGTAGGATTCAGAATTTCTCCCAAAAAAATATATAGGGGGACAGCTAAGAAAATCAATGTGGATTCATAGAAAGCTAAAAGTAGAAAGGGACATTTATGAGCCATGGTGCCGCATGACTGCCAGCTGACTGCAATTTGGCAGTTCAAATCTCACTAGGCTGAAGGTTGATTCAGTCTTCCATCCTTCTGAGGTGAGTAAAAGGAGGACCCAAATTGTTGGGGGCAATATGCTAATTCTGTAAACTGCTTGGAGAGTGCTGTAAAGCACTGTAAAGCAGTATATAAGTCTAAGTGCTATTGCTATTGCTATAGGGGATATAACCCGAATATAATCACCAAAGTGTAGGAATATATGCAGAAAGAGATTTAGAAAGGCTAAAACAGGAACTTAAGCTTTCAAGGAAAGTAAAAAAGGTTGACTATGTCAAGGGGAAAAGGAAAGACGAGGAAGAACTGTTGGGAAAAATGTTGAGATAGTAAAAGGTTAAGGAAACAAAGCAGAACTCCGGAAATTATACCTTGCCTTGGTCTTTTCCCCAAATGGGAAACCTGCTTGATAAATCTTAATAATGAATGATATCACTTGCTGTAATCTATATCCTAGCACTAATGTTAAGATGTTTGTTATCAACATTAGACAATGAGACTGGATGATAATTAGCACACAGAGTGTAAAGAATTCTCTGACAAATTGAAGGACAAAAAGGACAATTATAAAAAATGGAAAGAGGGGCACATAACTAAGGCAGAATATCAACAAATAGCCCGAGTCTGCAAAGATGAAGCGAGAAAGCTAAGGCTCACAATGAAGAAAGGCTTGCCACAAAAGTAAAAAATAACAACAAAAAAAGCTTCTTCCAACATGTTAAAAACAAGAAAAAAGTCAAGGAAACAATTGGTTCGTTGCTAGGAGAAAGTGGCAAGAAGGTGTCAAGTAACAGGGAGAAAGCAGAACTACTTAACTCATTTTTTGCACCTGTCTTTACACAAAAGAAAAAAACAGTCCAACCTATCAAAAACAGCAGTTGTGAATGCTCCAACACTTGAAGATTTTAAGAAGAGGTTGGATAACCATTTGTCAGAAGTGGTGTAGGGTTTCCTGCCTAGGCAGGGGGTTGGACTAGAAGACCTCCAAGGTCCCTTCCAACTCTGTTATTCTGTGCTCTGTAATCTTTATCCGCTTTTGATACAACCTTGATTGAATGCTGCAAATAAAGTTCCCTTATCCAGTGTCTCATTATACAATTGGCAAAGCTTTGGCACCAAAAAGTCTATGAGTGTTTTATACCCCCCTATAGGGATTTGCTATATAATTCTGAGTAAATTTTAAAAATTGTCTTTTTATGTCCATGCTTCGGAGTTTTACTTGGAGTGGGAGGTTTTTTTCTGGAACGCTGACATTTTGAACTTTTATATATTTCATCTCTTTCATCTCTGATAGTTGGAATCATGGCCTATTTTTCTCTGTTTCAAGCAATTAACCAACATCTTCCCAAGACTTTCACTGTTTTCCTAGTATCTCTGTCATAAACATATAAGCATTAATTATATGTGCTGTGATATTATAGTATTTAGTTCAATTTTTTTCTGTACTAGTTTATACAGAGTAGATGGGCATCTAGCCATTTGCACCCATAAATATTTCAGTTCATCTTTCACATTATTTTCCCTTGTATTTTTAATATGTTTTATATGATTCCATTAAAAATGTGAGCACTTGATATTTCTGGGTTCAAATTAAAGTATTGGAAGGTTTCTACCCACATTTGTTATACAAATTCTTTCTTACTGAAAAAGGGAACATTGAAATACCAATTTTTCCATACTTTGACTGATTTCTGAAACACATATTCTCCAGATGGGAACCATGATCAAGAGGACCTTGCAAGTGTGGTCTTGTACCTGTGTGTGGTCATATTTGTTGTTATTGTTTACTAGCATTAGTGTCTGTTCTGCTATTTTACCTTCCAGCACTCTTTAGTATACTATGATGTTCTTCTGGATTAGCATGTACCATAGAGAATGGTCACTTAGACACAATCCAGTCAAAAGTCTACAATTACCTTTGTGTTCCAAGAATTGAACTGTCTATAAAGGCCCTAGGGCAGTGATGGGTAACCTTTTTGTCGTCGTGTGCGAAAAGCGTGGGGAGCATGGGGGTTGCGCCTGTGCGTGCCCACACCCATAATTCAATGCCCCCTGTACCCCACACCCCCACGCATGTGCACGTGATACCCGGCCCCCGCGCTCTCCCCATTTTTGGCACACAATAGCAAAAAGGTTACTGGTGGGCCCAGTAGGCCTGTTTTTTGCCCTCCCCAGGTTCCAGAGGCTTTCTTGGAGCCACTCCCCCAAGGCCCTCCAGAGGCCAGAAATGGCCCATTTCCCAACTTCCAGTGGACCCGGATGACCCAAAAATCAGCTGGCCAGTGCGCACATGGATGCTGGAGCTGAGCTAGGGCAAAGCTCGCGTGCCCACAGATATGGCTCCGCGTGCCACCTGTGGCACACATGCCATAGGTTCGCCATCACGGCCCTAGGGAAACTCCTAACTATCTTGTAGAAATAAAATATGTCCAACAAACACCTGGTGACTGTATCTAGTCTCATGTATCTGTAAAAGTTAAATGCACCAGTAAGCTCAATGGAAACCAGAGAGTGACCTGACCATGATAATGAAGTTTTGCCCTACTTCACCTCCAGTCAGTGTAATGGGTAGCCATCTTTTAAGAAAATAAAATCTATTGATAACAATATGTTCTTAAAATATGCTAGGAAACGCATTAGGGTTGTTTCCCATTTTCTCTGGTATGCTGTTAGCCTAGCCAATCTCTAAAATGCAGAAAATTCTCACTTGTTTTTATGCAACACATATTAGCATGGCTATTTATCAAGAAATAGACCCAAGAAGAATGTTTCAGCTGAGGCAGAACACTTTGTCCCAGTAAACATCATAATTATGACCATTTTCCTCACTTTGTGAGTAGAAAAGAAGCGGGAATTGATTAAACTGTAACACAAGTCATAAAGCAGTAATATGCATTCCAGCAAAGAGGAATTTGATGGTATGGCAGAATTCATGGAAATGCAAAGCAGATGGGTTTAAAATAGTATCTCCTCAAAATTGCAGAATACAGAAATGGAACAGGAAAACCACAATGAAAGATACAACTTGCTAACTGTCTGCATGCAAAGCACAGATACTTGGACTTGTGGGAAGACCATTAGCTTGTTGCCCTTCCTTAGCAGTGCAGAATTGGTTTTTTAGAAGATGGGAAATTTCAGGTTGGAGAATGAAAGAAAACAGATGGCATTCTTGATGCTCTCTGAGCTTGGTTGTTCATTTGCAGACATTTCTTTACCCAACTAGTTAACATCTTCAATGTTAGAAGGCGGTGGGGTTGCTCTGTGTTTATATACGATAGTTTGCCCTACCAGCGTTGGTGGGGATGTTGTTTTCTCCTTGGTAGTTCCTTGATTAAGCTGTTGTTTACTGCTTCATTCTTTGTTTGAGTTGATAGTTCCTTGATCAGAGTTTAGTTTACTGCTTGATAGTTTGTCTGGTATTAATTCTGGTGTTAAAAAGAATAAGGTTTGACCTCCAAACCAGAAAAAGCTTCAGCATGTGCTTGGTAAGTGTTTTCTTTTTCCCTTCCTTCTGGGCAACCGAAGAAAGAGCTTCTGTGCTCAGTGACATATATATTCTTTCCAGTACAACACTCCTTCCTCTATTTGCTTAACTTTCCCCAGCCTGGACAATCTCTAGATTGCCCTGATTTTGGAAGCTGAAATCCTAGAGGGCATGAAGAGGGGGAACACTGACTTAGAGAGTTAATTCCCTAAGGAAGATTAGTTCTAAGCCTTTTTGACTGCCTTGTCATGTTTTTGACCAATCCAGAGAACAAAGAATGTATTGTTATAATTTAGAAACACCAACACCAGCAATTGGAATGCTTGGAAGATTGTGGAAAACTTTGTTATTATTGCCACTCCCCAATCTTTTCTTCTTGCTGTCATAGAATAGAATAGAATAGAATTTTATTGGCCAAGTGTGATTGGACACACAAGGAATTTGTCTTGGTGCATATGCTCTCAGTGTACATAAAAGAAAAGATACTTTCATCAAGGTACGACATTTACAACACAATTGATGGTCAATATATCAATATAAATCATAAGGATTGCCAGCAACAAGTTATAGTCATACAGTCATAAGTGGAAAGAGATTGGTGATGGGAACGATGAAACGATTAATAGTAGTGCAGATTCAGTAAATAGTCTGACAGTGTTGAGGGAATTATTTGTTTAGCAGAGTGCTGGCCTTTGGGAAAAAACTGTTCTTGTGTCTAGTTGTTCTGGTGTGCAGTGCTCTATAGCGTCGTTTTGAGGGTAGGAGTTGAAACAGTTTATGTCCAGGATGCGAGGGATCTGCAAATATTTTCACGGCCCTCTTCTTGATACAGGGAGTATACTGCAGTATACATTTGGGAGAACATTGCATTTGTAGGACAAATGAAGAAGACAGCTGTAAAATGTTTAGTCCTTTAGAAGACTCTACTTCCTTAGAACGACACTTAAAGAAATATCCCACTTCCACCAGTTTGTACATATTAGCTGGTTGAGGTTTTTCATTTTTTTTCTTACTTCTCTAAGCATACAGATATTATCTACAAATGTTTGCTAGTTTGTTTTCCCCATATGTGATACTTGTTAGCCCATCTGTCCATAATCCAGGGTGGAATAGCATCATTTAAATTAAATTAACAAAACAAAATGATCTAAGTTGTTGTTTTGCTAAATGTGATACAGAAACCTTCTCCTTATTCAAGCTGATTCTGTTTATCTCCAGCTCAACCAAAGGTAATACATGTTGCTTGAGATTCCTTATTTCCAAAGCCAGGGAAACTCAATAACTCACATGGTCTTCCAACGGAGGTGTGGCATGTGTATATATTTGTGCAATTCAGGCCTTGTTATTTTTGGAATAACTATTTACATCTAATAAATAGGAGTTAATTTAATTCATACTCAAAATGCATGTTCGTCCATAGCAAAAACAAACAAGAAATGACTGACCAAATATTTCCTAGTTTCTGTTATAATAGATGCAAGCAAACAAAAGTTCATGTATAAACAATTGGTAATTTTAGAATAAATAAAATGGTTTAGTGTACCTAATCCTGATACATGTGAACCAGCACAGTAACTCTAAATATGGAATGGAAAAATGTATAAACTGGGTAGTGGCACAAAGAAAATCAACCAAGGAAAAAAGAGGAAAGCCAGTCGCTGATTAACATAAATCTGCAAAGCAAACCTGAGAGACATAGAGCAGAAAAACAGAACAACAGAGCATGGCTAAGGTGCAATTACTTGTTGCAGAGTAGAGAAAAATATGTAGAGGGGGCCTTCTTACCTCAGGGCTACTAAGTAAAAAGGAACCTGGTGGCACAGTGATTAAACTGCAGTATTGCAGCCAAACTCTGCCCACAACCTGGAACTTGATCCTAATGGGGCTCAAAATTGACCCAACCTTACATCCTCATGAGGTTGATAAAATGAGGGTCCAGATTATTGGGGGCAATGTGCAAGTAATGCTTCTACATTGTAAACTGCCCAGAGAGTGCTATAAAGCACTATGGAGTGGTATATAAGCCTAAATGTAGGATACAACTATTGCTATTGTTGTAGCAACAATAGCCTTCAAAATCTTAGTTTCACAACCGAAATTTATACAAGGCCAATTACTTCAAACCTTTTAGATCCATTCCAAAGCAGTGATATATGGAAAAGGTCCAGCTAATAATGGAGTTCTGGTGGCCATGATAGCAAGACCCAGTGGAGATTCTCGAGTTCCTAATCTAAAAGGTAAAAGTAGAATGTGAAATAGTAATTGTAGGCAGCAGTGTCTCAGCAATTATGAACAGTTTATTTTGTCTTTCTTCTTATCCACAGACACAAATAGAGCTGACAGCTAAATAAGGCCATATACAAAACTAGATCCTAGTTTTATGGGGATGAAACATCTTCTCTATGTAACAGGGCAACCAGAAAATTCAGGAAAGAAAATAGAATTCTGGGTGTAGAAATAGGTTCCCTGATAAAATATAAGAGTCTGAAGAGAACTTTTTCTACAAGCATCCCAAATTAAGGAATTGAATAAACATTTGTTTTCTGTATCACAGGTAATATCACTGTTTTCTCACACAATAATCTATTTCTGATTTGTTTTATTTTATGTTATTAGAATCATCTAGGCAGAAACAGGAGTTATTGCTAAGCATTTGGGAGACAGAAGAACTTGCTGATTTTCTTCAAACTGCCCAACAAGATAACCCAAAGCTCTATTGGTAAATCCCAGGCCATCTTTTACCCATTCTTGCATTATGTTTTCTGCGGCAGATGTTGATTAAAATGAAGTGCAAGTCAACAATGTTTCCTTTCTATCTATGAACAGTTTAGAAGATATTAGCAACAGATGAAAGATATTGCAAAGAATAAATCCTAAACATCATTTCAGGGGTTTTAAATAACAACAACAACAACAACAACAACATGCCAGATATCACAGTTGTTGAAAACAGAAATGTACAATTTATTGATATCGCTGTGCCAGGAGACACTAGAGTCGAAGAAAAAGAACTGGAAAAAAATCACAAAATATCGCAACCTGGCAATCAAAATGATGTGATTATGGATGAAACATGTAACAGTGTCATTGGGGCACTTGGTACCATATCCAAGAATTTAGCAAAATACATCAAGAAGTTGCAGCTTCCTGCTGTAGCACCAGTGGAGCTGCAAAAGACTGCGCTACTCGGAACATCGTACTTTTTACGAGGTACGAACCAGGAAGATACTTGGTTCATACCTAAGATGCTGGCAGCAACCCGTATCAACCAAGCCAGTCAATGATATTTGTGATATATTTTTAAATGTTCAGTTGACTGAGTTTCATATTTAATGAATAAAAGTTAATAACCATAATCGTATTCATAATCGTAATCGTAATCATAGTAATAATAATAACAACAACAACAGACAGATCGTCACTTGAAACACAACACACCAGATATCACCGTTGTGGAAAACCAGAACGTACAATTTATTGACATTGCGGTACCAGGAGATGCCAGAGTCGAAGAAAAAGAACTGGAAAAAATCATGAAATATTGCGACCTGGCCATCGAAACTACACGGCTATGGATGAAACATGTAACAGTGATACCCATTGTCATCGGGGCACTTTGTACCATGTCCAAGAATTTTATAAGATACATTAATAAATTGCAGCTTCCTGCAATAACACCAGTGGAACTGCAAAAAACTCGGAACATCATACATCTTAAGAAAGAACTTGGTTGATACCTAGGACGCTGGCAGCAACCCGTATCAACCATTAGCACCAGTCAATAGTATTTGTGATGCATTTTTGAATGTTCAATTGACTGAGTTTCATGTTTAATGAATAAAGTATATAAATAATAATAATAATTCACCATCAGTCAATTGCAAAAAGCGGCTTTATGGGGAACAGCTTCCATCCTGCAACGGTATTTGTAACACCATCAAATATCCACATCTGCCTATCCCAGATCCTTGGTACAGATTTGATAGGTAGACAAGAATGCCAAACCCAGTCTAAACATCTGGTTGACTATGAGATGATCAATAATAATAATAAAAGCTCAACCACATAACTTCACTAAAACTACAAACTATTTATATTTGCAGTTGGATGCCCAGATTCTTTCCTTTTCCAAAACCATATATAGTACTGCTTTAAAATGATTGATTGCCCTCCACTGTTCTCAATACTCTTGTCAATTTATTCTTCTTTTGTAAAAGAAGAAAAATGGCTTTAAGCACTTAATGGCTTAATGGCACTTACCCATCATTTCTGTCTAAGTTTGCTGTATGGAGACGTAGTTATAGGATGCTATGAAATAAAGACAGATGTGTATTTTAACAAAGATTTAGTCTTATGATGATTACCGTTCCTTGAAACATCTGATTTTTTTTCTTAGAAACAAGTACAATCATTTCTTTTCAATAAAAAATGGCCTACAGTCATGAACATTAACAATACATGAAGATTATTCTGTATCCGTATCATTTAAAATCAACAAAATAGTTTCTTATACCAAAAACAGAAGTTATTAGCAGTATTCCAATATTTGATAGTCTACCACAAAGAGGAGGAGGTCAGGTTTTTTTTTTTATTCAAAAAGTTTTACAAAATTTTTTCCCCCTTTCCCCCCCTCCCCCCTCCCTTCGCAACCCCTCCCCCGACTTCCCGGAACGAGCACAAGGTATAGTTAAAATAAAACAAACATATGCTAAAAATTTTCGTCCCAACTTAATTATACCCTACAATCATCAATTCCTAACTTCCCCAAAAGCAATCAAAATAATACATCATAATCATTCAAAACAGTCTGATAACTCTTAGTCTGATATCTCGTTGAATATAGTCAATCCATTTTTCCATTCCTTTAAGTATCTTTCTTGCGTATTGTCTTTCAAAAGGCTGATATCTTAGCCATCTCAGCCAAATTGGCAACTTTCAATATCCATTCTTCTATTGTTGGTACTTCTTTTTCTTCCAATATTGTCCTATTAGTAATCTTGCTGCAGTTATTAGATTTAAAATCAATTTAGTCTCAATTACTGTACAATCCGTAATAATTCCCAACAAGAAAAATTGCGGCAGGAACTTTATCTTCTTTTCAGAACATTTTGTAAAACCCACCAAATTTTTATCCAAAAGGCCTTTATGTCCTTACAAGTCCACCAAATGTGAAAATATGTAGCGTCATCACAATTACATCTCCAACATTTTGCTTGCATTTCTGGATACATACACGATAATTTTTAGGATCTAGATGCCATCTATAAAACATTTTATAAAATTTTTCCCTCAGATTCTGTGCCTCGTGAATTTAACATTTCTAACCCAAATTTTTTCCCACGTTTCCAATATTACTGGCTCCTGAAAATTTTGTGCCCACTTTATCATACAGTCCTTTACCAAGTCCCTTTCAGAATCTATTTCAAGTAACACATTATACAATCTCTTTATATGCTCCTGAGACTGATTTCTAATTTGCTTTACCAAATTTCCTCGTTCTGCTCTATACCAATTTTCTGATCTCCCTTCCATCTAGCACGTAGTTGCTCATATTGAAACCAAGTATAATTTTCCCTTCCTCTCTTAATACTTGCAGAGATTTTAACTGCAAATTACCTCTTTCAGTATACAAAACATCTTTATATGTAATCATTTCCTGATTCTGTTCTATGTTTATATTTTCTACTGTATGTCTAGGACTTGCCCATATAGGAACCTTATAATTTAGTTTATAAGAGTATTTTTCCAAACACATGAAGGGCATTTCTTAGCACATGATTTTTAAAGGCCTTATCCACTTTTTGTCATAAATTAAATATGCATGCCATCCATATAGCAAATCATAACCTTCTATATTCAAAATTCTGTCCTCTGTTAAATTAAACCAATCACTTATTGCAGAGAGCAGCTGCTTCATAATATAATTTAAAATTAGGCATTTTAAACCTCCCTTTCCGAGAATCTTGAATTATTTTCATTTTAACCCTAGCTTTTTACCTTCCCATATAAATTTGTTAATTCCTTCTGCCATTCCTCAAGATTCTTATCTTTCTTAATTATTGGTATCATCTGAAAGAGGAATAAAAATCTAGGTAAAACATTCATTTTAATAGCAGCAATTCTCCCAGCAAAGATAATTGCAATTTTTCCAAACAATCAACTCCTTCTGAACTTTTGCCATAAAACCTCATAGTTATTCTTATACAATTTCACATTTGATGACGTAATATAAACCCTAAGTACTTAACCTTCTTTACAATTTCAAATCCTGTTACTTCCTCTAGTTTTTCTTTCTGTTGTCTGGCCATATTTTTATTATCACTTTTGTCTTTTCTGATTTACCTTAAACCCTGAGACATTCCCATATTGATCAATTATTTCCAACAAAGATTTACTAGAATTTATAGGGTTTGTTAAAGTAATCACCAAATCATCTGCAAAAGCTCTTAACTTATATTCATACTGTCTAACTCTAATTCCTCTATCTCCTTTACTTCGTATTTTATCCAATAATGGTTCTAGAGTTAAAATAAACAATAATGGTGATAAAGGACATCCCTGTCTTGTTCCTTTCGCAATCTTAAAAGGTTCTGTTAAGCTACCATTGATTATAATCTGTGCTGTTTGCTCTCCATAAATTGCCCTAATTATTCTTAAAAAACCATCTCCAAATTGCATCTTTTCTATTAATTTAAATAAAAAATCCCAATGCAATCGATCAAAAGCTTTCTCTGCATCGAGAAAAATAAATGCTGCTGGAATAAAATTTTTCTTTTCTAAGTACTCCAGTAAATTAACAATCTGCCTAACATTATTCCTCATCTGTCTCCCTTTTATAAATCCAGATTGATCATTATGAATTCTTCGCTGCAGAATCAACATTAATCTATTAGCTATTATTTTAACAAAATCTTATAATCATTATTTAAAAGTGAGATTGGCCTATAATTCCCAGGTTTAGAACAATCCTGTTCCTCTTTTGGTATCAATGAAATAAAGAGGTTCTCCATGAGGGGAATTCTCCTAGTTGTATCTGATTAAATAATTCCTTAAGTGGACCTAACATCTCATCCTGTAAATTCCTATAATAACTAACTGTGAGCCCATCCGTACCAGGAGTCTTCCCCATTTATAATTGTTTAATTAGCAAAATAATTTCTTCCGAGGTTATAGGCCGATTCAATTCATCCGTTTGTTCTAAAGTTAAATTTTTAACCTTATATTCCTTCAAATAATTATCAATATCCCTATTCAATATATTATCTTTAAGATATAAATTTGTATAATATTCTAAAAAGCTTTTTTAATTTTATCCTGTTGATATCTCTCTTTACCTTTGTATTCTATTTTTTCTATAGTACGTTGTTTTTGTCTTTTCCTTAAAGTGTATGCTAACCACCTACCAGGTCTATTTGCATTACAAAAGTATTATGTTTGGCATATTGTATATTTGTTGCCACCTGATCAGCCATTATCATATTAAATTGATTCTGTAGTAACTTTATTGCATCTTTAAGTTTTTGATCATGTAGGTTATGTATTAATAATTGTTGTTTCTTATAAATTTCCTCTTCTAAATACCTACGCTGTCTTTGTTGCTTATTTCTCTGTCTATTATTAAGATATATTAATACACCTCTCATAAAAGCTTTACTGGAGTCCCAAACCATTTCTATCGATGTTTCATTATTCAAATTATAATCAAAAAATTCTTTCATCTGCTTTTTACATTGATTTACATTATCCTGATATCTAAACAAATTTTCATTTAATCTCCAAGTTCTTCTACCCTCTTTTCCATATTGCAATTCCATCCAAACAGGACTATGATCAGACAAACATCTTGGAAATATCTTAGTTTTCTTCACCCTAAAAAGCAAATCATTAGAAATTAAAATAAAATCAATACGTGAGAAGGATTGATGCCTATCAGAGAAAAAAGTATAGTCTCTTTCCTCCAAATTCCGCAGTCTCCATACATCTCTTAACTCAAAATCTTCTATCATATCAAAAAAGGATTTAGGCAGCTTTGCATGTGCAGGTATCTTCTTGGAAGAAATTCTCTTGTCCTTTCGTGTATCTATTACTCCATTCCAATCTCCCAATATAATGCACGATTTATAATCCCATAGATTCAACTTATCATATAACATTCTATAAAATTTTTCTTGTTGCTGATTGGGTGCATATATACCAAGCAAGAGAGTCCTTTTTGTTTCTATTGTAAGTTCAATAGCAATATATCTTCCGTGAATATCTGCCTCTATTAACTTGGCTGGTATATCTTTTCTCAAATAAACCACTATGCCATGTTTTTTCTCCAAAGCTGAAGCAACAAAATGTTTACCTAACTTTGAGTTTATTAGGTACTTTTGATCTGATAATTTAATATGCGTTTCTTGTAAGCAAATAACATCATTTTAAATTGTTTCAAATAATGAAATATTTTCTTCTCTTCTGAGCTGAGTTCAAACCATTGACATTCCAAGTCAAGATTTTATTTGCCATTACTGGGCTGCTGAAGCCTTTGAGCAATCAACTGAAGATCGTCCTCCCGTATCTTGACGTGCTCCTCCACCGCTTCTGTAGCAGAATCCTGAACTTTACTTTGAGTTTGTTGCTCCTTTTCTTTACGCTTAAGGGCTCCCCTCGTCAGTCTTTGTTCTTGTGGTTGTTCCTCTGATGGTAACATCACTGGAATCACCTCAGCTTCCACACCCATTTGAGTCTCTTGAATTCTTTTTTCTATTATTTCTATTTCAAATTTCAGCACTGTAGAAAGAAAATCTTTGGCCTTAAGCACTGTGTCAATCGATATCTCCTTCCCTGATAATACACTGTCAAGCCAACTGGAACCTCCCATCTAAATTGAATCTGGTATTTCTTAAGTTCTTGAGTGAAAAATGTAAAGTCCTTTCTATCCCTTAACATCTTGGGAGGAATCTCTTTCAAAACCTTCAACTCCTGTTCCCCTATTTTCAAGTTTTTCTGAAAAGCAACTTGCAAAATTTGATTCCTCACTGTTCTTTTCAAAAATAAACCACAATGTCTCTAGGAAGTTTCTTTTGCCTAGCAATCCAAGAATTAACTCTATAAATTTTGTCAATTTGATAAGCAACCTCTTGTGGATCAAGTTCAATAAATTCAGCCAGAGCTTCTGATAAAAATTTTTTTAAATCTTCCCCTTTGTCCTCATTCAAACCTCTAATTCTCAGAGCTCCTTCCATCATTCTATACTGCATCACCACCACTTGATCTTCATTTTTATCCAATTTGATTTGCATTCCCCCCATTCTATTTTCTATTTGTTGATTTGACTGAACAATTTCTTGCACCTCCTCCTCCACCACCTCCAGTCTTTTTGCCAAACCTTGAAAAGCCATCAAGATATCTTCTCTTATTTTTTTATTATTCTCTTTTATTTCTTCTCTTATTTTCTCATTATTATCCATAATCTCCTTAAACCTTTCTTCAAACACTTTCCCTTGCTCTTTAATCAGATCTTCTAAAGCTGGTTCAGAACCCTTCTGCCCCCAGTCTTAGGTGGTTTAGTAGCCATTTCAGTTTTAAAATTCACAAAATATAAGTCTAGAAACTTCTCTTTTCCCTTTAAGTATAGGAGAGCTCAGTTCACTTCATTAAAATCCACACATAACATTTCTTATCTTCTTAGTTGGACAGACTGTTTAAAATTCCATTCGTCACTTCACTCCCGTTCAGGCGCCATCTTTAAGAGTCAATTAGAACAAAGGAAAAAAAAAATTTCTCTTTTTTAGAAGGTAGAAGTCAGGAAGTCAAAAATACTTGCAATCCAATAATTGTCCGCTGGCACTCATTCCGTCTGCTTAAAGAGATCCATAAAGATAAGACAATTAGCAGAGATGGACACTTTCTTCTTTTCCTGCTTTTGCAGGAGCGCACTGAAGTCGGACAATGGCAGGAATATTTATGGGACCCATCAACCCTTCGAAGCTCTGCTTAATTAAAACAAAGCCTCTGGGGAGGTCTACCAACATTTCCTGCTGCTCTTATCTTTCCTCTTTCATCCAGAGAAAAAGATTAAAGCCGGCTTTTCCTGGCTTTTACGATGTTCAGTGCGGAGCCCCTTTAATTAGGGCTCAGCAAAGAGGTGGAGCCACCCGGAAGTTCCGAGGAGGAGGTCAGTTTTGTCCATCTGGAGTTTCAGGACTGTTGGCCTTGGCTGGATGTAAACAACTCCATTTTCCAAAGCATAGAGGGCAGAACAAGAAACAATGGATGGAAATTAATGAAGGAGAGAAGCAACCTGGAATTAAGGAAAAATTTCCTAACAGTGATGACAATTAACCAGTAGAAGAGCTTGCCTTCAGAATTTGTGGGGGCTTCATCACTGGAGGTTTTTAAGAAGAGACTGGACAGTCACTTGTCTGAAATGGTATAGGCTCTCCTGGTTGAGCAGGGGCTGGATTAGAAGACCTCCAAGATCCCTTCCAGCTCTATTGTGATTGTTTAGATTAGTGTAATGTGTTCTACATGGGACAACTTTTGTAAAGTATATGGAAGCTTCAAGTTAAATTAAAATTCCCCACAAAAAGCACTTACTTTAGCTATAATACATTAGAATAGTAATGTGTAAATCAATAGAAAGAGACATTTGTTTAATCCTGCTGTGAATGAAAGTAGTACATTTATTACTCCTTTTTTGGCCCATTCTTCCTATATGGAACTCAAGATAACACCCACTGAGTTTCTCCACAACTGCTACATTTTTAGAATTGTCATAGCAGCCTTATGTGACAAACTATGCTGAGACTAAGTAACCCACTCAACATCATCTTATGAAGTCCATGACTGAAAAAGTATGAATTCTGCTGTTTTCTATTGTCACATTCATAAATTAGATTTTACAGATTAGGATGCCATGGGCAGAAACAGAGAGAGTTATGTCAGGTGTCATTCTGCCCAGCCCCTCCCCCCATATAAAAGGTGAATTTACCTCTAAGGAAGACAAATAGCAAGTGAGGTTTAGAAACCTGGCTTCTAAATATTCCAGTTTCATACACAGGGAGGTGAGGCATAAGATATGTGAAGAACAGATTCACATCACAGTATAGCAAGATATATGCTAAGTACAGAGACTCGGGCGCAGGCCTTCAGAAGGTCTCTTAATGTGCATTTGTGCAGGATGCCTATGCTCTAGAGCAGTGTTTCTCAACCTCAACAATTTTAAGATGTGGGAACTTCAACTCCCAGAATTCCCGAGCCAGCTAGAAACTGAAGTCCACACACCTTAAAGCAGTGGTGAAATTTTAAAAAAATTATTACCAGTTCTGTGGGCGTGGCTTGTTTGGCGTGGTGTAGCTTGGTGGGTGTGACTCAGTGGGCATGGCAGGGGAAGGATACTGCATAATCCCCATTCCGCCCCCACTCCAGGGGAAGGATACTGCAAAATCCCCATTCCCTCCCTGGGGCCAGCCAGAGGTGGTATTTGCCAGTTCTCCGAACCACTCAAAATTTCCATTACCGGTTCTTCAGAACCTACTGAATTTCACCCCTGCCTTAAAGCCAATGAGATTGAAAAACATGGCTCTAGAGAACTACATAGCTGCTTATCCATCAAAGCCCTGACATTCACCTTTGCAGGCATCAGTCATTCATAATTTATTTCCATGTTTCACTATGGTGAAACTCTACCAGCTAAAGTTATGGAATGTAATTGGAATTATGGAAGGTGCCTACAGAAAAATAGACACTGGACCTCTATATCTATATATATCTATCTATATCTATCTATATCTATCTATATATATCTATATATATCTATATATATCTATATCTATATCTATATCTATATCTATATCTATATCTATATATATGTGTGTGTGTGTGTGTGTGTGTGTGTGTGTGTGTGTGTGTGTGTTTTCTGAGGTTTTCATGGGTGTTTGTATGTAGGTCTTTGGTTATTCGGGTTTTCTCCCGCGTAAAATTGGAAATGTCTTGGCGACGTTTCGACGAAGTCTCATTCGTCATCTTCAGGCTTCAGCTTCGTGCTGCCAGAAGCACGAAGCTGAAGCCTGAAGATGACGAATGAGACTTCGTCAAAACGCCGCCAAGACACTTCCAATTTTACGCGGAGAAAACCCGAATAACTAAAGACTCATATATATATATATATATACATATACATATACATATACACACACACACACACACACACACACACACACACAAAGCCACACATTCAAGCAGCAAATTGTCTTTTGGCACAAGCTGGCATGGATGGCCATATTGTCTTTCACTGTTCAGGTCTTTTTTTTTTCTTCAATCAAGTGGAGAAAAGGCAGCTTTTTGGATTGAAAGGGTGAGGGTCACTGCACGGTGTAGTTGATGACTCAGCAGACTGAGCCTTGGTAGAAAAGAGAGGGCGGTCACAGAGTGGGGTGTTTTTTTTTATTGTTTTGTTTTCTCAAAGGCCTTCTTTATGAAAACACAGCCTCCTCCCAAAATAATAATGTTTTTAACCAAGCTGACAAAGCGAAATAATTAGTTTGGCATTTTCTGCATTTGTTGCTGCTCTGCTCTGAGTCATGAACTGTGAAATCTGGGCCAGAGAGTAGCCAGCAAAAAAAAGAAAAAGGAAAAAGGGGGGGAGGGGGGTTCCCATGTGTTTCTTTGGGAATGTTGCAAAGGGGAAGAAGGTCTACTGAACAGATATTGTATAGTCCTCTATTCTCAGTGCAGACAAAACATACAACTAACTCTTTGTGCCATTGGGAAACTATGACATTAAAATGTAGAACCCCCCCCAAAAAAAATTAGTTCAGTGTGTTAGGTATTTAAAAGAAAGGGAGGGACATACGCACAAACATGAAGTAAAATTGCCTCCCACGGGGACAAATAGGAATTCTTTAGCAAAAAGAAAAGGCAAGATTGGCACAACTTTGGAACACACAGACCCGAAGGCAAATAGTGATTACCTTTTGTTCTGTGAGTTTCATTCTGTCATTTGTTTTTAACGTATCTTATTCTTCAAACTGAGATATTACTTTAATTCTACCTTTTTTTCTTGAACACTTTATTTATTTTAAAATGTTAAAATATTATCCATGTTAAACTCAGATGTAACAACCTTTTATTGATTGTTCTATCTCCGTGATGGCAAACTTATGGCACGCATGCCACAGGTGGCACGCGGAGCCATATCTGTGGGCACGTGAGCGTTGCCCTATTTCAGCTCCAGCGTGCATGCGCATGCTGGCCAGCTCATTTTCGGGCCTTTCGGGCCCACCAGAAGTTGGGAAATTTCCAGCCACCAGAGGGCCTCCCGGGGGGGAGGCTGTTTTCACCTTCCCCATGCTCCAAGAAAGCCTCGGGAGCCTGGGGAGGGTGAAAAACGAGCCTACTGGGCCCACCAGTAACCTTTTTGCCATCACGTGAATTTCGTGAATTGAAAACGTACTTGTTCATCCAAGCGGGACTGGCTTAATTTTTAACTTTTAATTTTTAAATTCTGAAATTTGAATTTTAATAATTTTAAATTGGGGTACTGTGTTTTATTGGGGTCAATTTGACAGTTTTACATTTAAACTTTTAAATTTTTTGGCCATTATATAATATGTTATTTTAATTTGTTGTTTTAATATTGTATATTGTATATTTTTAATTTGGCTGTACACCGCCCTGAGTCCTTCGGGAGAAGGGCGGTATAAAAGTCTAAATAATAAATAAATAAACGTGGCAAAAGTGGGGGGACCGTGTGGGGGTCACGCGCATGCGTGGGGGGGTGGGGCACGTGGGGGCATTAAATTATCGGTGTGGGCACGTGCATGCGCAACCCCCTCACGCTCCCCCACTTTTGGCACACAACGTCAAAAAGGTTAGCCATCGCTGTTAACTGGCTCATCAGTTCAGAAAGTGTTTCAAAAGCCTTTCCTCATCTGATGTAATCAGAGGAAGAAATAAACTCAAGGAACAGGAGGAAGAGCCACAACCAAGACAATGATCAGATAAAGAAAATCTGAGTCTAGGGCATAAATGTAATCTGAGAAAGTGTTTCAGACAGGGCCCTCTCTATTCTCATGAAGAAAAATGGAGGGAAAGGGAAAAGCCATTCAAGCTTGCAAGATTCTATGACTATAAACTTATAATAAAAGTATCATTAGCCTATGTGACTTTTGTTTCCTAATCTGGTCTACTTTCATTCAATTTATTTTGTGGTCACTAGCTAAACATGTTGTTCATCTAAACTGGCAAGTGATTATTCCATGAACAAAGGTGATCTCTAGCAGCATATAATAATATAATAATAATAATAATAATATAATAATATAATATAAGTTTAACTCATAGAATCATCTGTTGTAATGTCCTTCCTGTTAAAGACTACTTCAGCTTCAATTGCAATAATACAAGAGCAACCAATTGATTCAAACTTAATGTTAACCGCTTTAATCTAGATTGCAGAAAATATGACTTCTGTAACAGAGTTGTTAACGCTTGGAACATATTACCTGACTCTGTGGTCTCTTCCCATAATCCCAAAAGCTTTAACCAAAAACTTTCTACTATAGACCTGACCCTAAAAGGACTATAAGGGGCGTGCATAAGAGCACAAACGTGCCTACCGTTCTTTCCTATTGTTTTTCTTTTTGTTCTTATATATATGCTATACTTCCTTATATTACCTCATATATATGTTTATATACTATATAAGCTTTTTATGTGATGCTTATATATATTTTTGTGACAAAATAACTAAATAAATAAATAAATAAATATTAGCTTCCAGCTCTTCATCTCTATCATGTTAGAAGCTATAGAAATGGATCACAAGAAGCAAGGCAGAAGTGGCCAAATGAAGACAATTCCCCACAAATGTGGGAAACTGCTGCAGGTTCTTTTCCCCACACCAAGATGGAGATGATGGGTTTGCCATATCTGGAGGTTTGCAAAAAAAGATTAGACACCCCCCCCTCCATGGGTAATTTAATTGGTTTTCCTGCACCCTCCAAACAGTTAAAACTAGGTGATTCTTGTGTCCCTTCCAATTTGATTTCATTATTCTGTGCTGGGCCAAAACAGTGTCAAGATAAGGAAGGGGGGGAAACAGATAATTTCTTGTATCCAAACAATAGAATAAGATTGTTCAAATCAAGGCCTGGGGCAAGACAGAGTCAGCTTCAAAAGAGCAGAATCTAAAATAGACCTTGCCAGGCCACGTTAATGATGTTGTAAATCATTGGAGAGAGGAAACTGTCTTAAGAATTGCCTTTCCAAGTTCACAAAAAGGGCACAATGAAGATGGCAAGCAGCCTCTGGTTTTAGTGGTGCACCGATTGTATACATGAAAGTTCCATTAGGAATTGTGACTAATACCTCCCAAATGTTATACAAACATGAGCAAAATAAAACACTGACTTAAAGTTAATTTTTGCTCTTGTTGACTTACTTCCTACTATTTCTACTATTGGAGAAAGAAAACAAGAAGATTATGAAATATCTTTGATGCTTCTTCATTTTCCTTTCTCAGATCTGCTTTGTGATACACTTGTCATGACATTTCCAAATGTGCATTTGTCAACATGAAACATATATATTTTCTCTTTTAGACAGCTGCAGAAATATTTTAAAATACTGCCTTTGCTGCTGTGCCCAGGAAGAAAAAATTAAAACTGACCTAGCTGACCACAATTATTCCAATATACTAAATACTCAGGGACACTAAAAATGGGTTTTGAGCTTCAGAAACTTGGAGATGGGAAATTATAAACACACACAAAAAAACATATGGAATATTATTGCAAGAGTTTTAGAAGAGTTTTAAAAAGAATATCTCTTCCCTCAGAGTTCTGCTTTATTTAAAAGCTCTGTGATTAATACAATGGAACAAAATACCTAATTCTTGGCCATTATTCCCAATCTTAAGAAGAAGTAAGGAGACTTCCCAGCTGTTGCCTGTAGAGAGAACACTTCTTTGGCCCTGTGCATTGGGTCAGTCACTGATCTGTATCTTTTCCTGTTTGCTCATCTTACAGGCAAATCAAAGAGAAATTTGCTTTCTTCTGGTCATCTTGGCCAGAACAAGGCAGAGCTAATCTCTTCCAAAATTCTTGAACCAGATGTCAATGAGAAAGAGACCAGAATAGCCTCCCTTCTCCATAGAGATAGTTCCATCTTTCCCCACTTAATTGGTCTACTGTTGGTGACTGAGGAATAATAAATAATCCATTTATAAAATAATAATAAATAATCCAAGTCAAATACATAGTCAGTGGGACAGGAAGGAATAAACAAAGGGAGAGAGGAGAAGAAGGAAATAGTAAGGATAACAAGATATGAATGAGAACAAATGCATGTTTGATACCAACAGGGATACAATAGAATTAACATTTTCCAATGCATCTTTCCACAGTAGAAGAAAATCATTAATTTTTCCCTTCCTTGGCTGCTTTGATTTTGTTGATTATTTCGTATATCTCGGATCCAATAAGCTCCATGTTAAAAAACATTTGCCTGCTTGAAAATAAATCTCCAAGAGCTTTCCATGGAGTTTATTATAATCGATTATAATCGATTGCATTCTCAAAGTAATATAATATAATATAATATAACAACAGAGTTGGAAGGGACCTTGGAGGCCTTCTAGTCCAACCCCCTGCCCAGGCAGGAAACCCTACACCATCTCAGTCAGATGGTTATCCAACATTTTCTTAAAAATTTCCAGTGTTGGAGCATTCACAACTTCTGCAGGCAAGTCGTTCCACAAATTGTTCTAACTGTCAGGAAATTTCTCCTTAGTTCCAAGTTGCTTCTTTCCTTGATCAGTTTCCACCCATTGCTTCTTGTTCTACCCTCAGGTGCTTTGGAGAACAGCCTGACTCCCTCTTCTTTGTGGCAACCCTTGAGATATTGGAACACTGCTATCATGTCTCCCCTAGTCCTTCTTTTTATTAAACTAGACATACCCAGTTCCTGCAACCGTTCTTCATATGTTTTATCCTCCAGTCCCCTAATCATCTTTGTTGCTCTTCTCTGCACTCTTTCTAGAGTCTCAACATCTTTTTTACATCGTGGCGACCAAAACTGGATGCAATATTCCAAGTGTGGCTTTACCAAGGCATTATAAAGTGGCACTAACACTTCATGTGATCTTGATTCTATCCCTCTGTTTATGCAGCCCAGAACTGTGTTGGCTTTTTTAGCAGCTGCTGCACACTGCTGGCTCATATCTAAATGGTTATCCACTAGGACTCCAAGATCCCTCTCACAGGTACTACTATTGAGCAAGGTACCACATATACGGTACCTGTGCATTTTGGTGTTTTTTTTGCCTAAATGTAGAACCTTACTTTTTTCACTGTTGAATTTCATTTTGTAAGTTAGTGCCCAATGTTCAAGTCTGTCAAGATCTTTCTGTAACTTGAGCCTATCTTCTGGAGTGTTGGCTATTCCTGCCAGCTTGGTGTCATCTGCAAATTTGATGAGTTCCCCATCTATCCCCTCGTCCAAGTCATTGATGAAGATGTTGAAGAGTACTGGGCCTAAAACAGAGCCTTGGGGTACTCCACTGCATACTTCCCTCCATGTGGATGTAGTTCTGTTGAGGACTACACGTTGAGTGCGGTTGGTCAGCCAGTTATGAATCCATCTGGTGGTGGTGCTGTCTAACCCACATTTTTCTACTTTATCTAGTAGTAGGTTATGGTCTACTTTATCAAATGCTTTACTGAAGTCCAAGTAAATTATATCGACAGCATTCCTCTGGTCTACTAATTTTGTACTAATTTTTGTAATGTCTAGTTTGTTCCACAGTCTGTACTGGGAATAAAGATGAGGAGAATAGAGTTGTATTTTAGTGTTCAAGGCAGTGACAAATATGGTAGTACGTAGTTATTTGGTTCTCTGACAATAATAGAGTTGTAGGCACAAAGATCATAGGAAGAAATGTATCTTTGGGCAAGAGAAGAAAAAAACAACAGCTACAGTTCTGCAAATTTTACACATAAAGAATTGACGTAAGTTTATTGCTCAAACTTTTAGCAACACTGAGTCGTGTTCTGAAGATGTTAAGAACTATGGCTTATTCATTTGGATACTGTAGTTACAAAACAAACAAGACAGAGATGCCCATGGTCTCCTCTCTTGTTTATTTTGGTTCTTGAAATACTGAATAGAGCTATAAGACAAGATGAGGGATTGTGGGAGTAAAGATTAAAAAAAGAAATGTTTAAGTTAGGAGTTGTTGCGGATGACTTGGTGTTGGTTCTGCAAAATCCATTAAAAGCAATTAGAAAATTTATGGCCAATGTCATATCAATCAGCCTTCCATTCTTTATAAGGTAGGTAAAATGAGGACCCAGATTGTTGGGGACAATAAGTTGACTTTGTATATAATATACAAATGGATGAAGACTATTGCTTGACATAGTGTAAGCCGCCCTGAGTCTTCGGAGAAGGGCGGGATATAAATGCAAAAAAAAAATATGTAAGAATGTTCACAGGTGTCAAGATTACTAAACAGAAGACGAAGATATTAACAAAATATAAAAATAGAAGATCAATCGGTATCAATGAATAAAGTTTAGGATTGAGAAGGAGATAAAATATCTGGCTATGACAAATATGAATTGGATATTTTTTCAAAATAGCTATATTAAGACATGGAACAGTTTTAAAAGATATTTGTGATGGGAGAAACTGCAGCTGTCGTTGCTGGGGAGAATTTCTATGATAAAAATGAATGTCCTGCCTTGAATAATATTTTTGTTTCAGACAATACTTGTTTTGATAGCTGATGCACCATTTAAGCAGTGGCAGAAGGATATATCTAAATTTATATGGCATGGGGAAAAATATGAGTTAAATATAAGACATTACAAAATGCAAAGCAAAGAGGACAATTGCTTTTTACCCAATTTGCAGCTTGCTATCTAGTTTGGATAAATGAGTGGATGTTGCTGAGAAATAGAATATTTTTGGAATTAGAAAGATGCAATTTGAAATTTGGGTGACATGGATAATTATGGTACAATAAAGTCAAGGTTAATGTGGACTTTAAAATCATTGTAAGTAGATCTGCTAAATTGAGAGTATGGAATAAATAAATTTCATGATAAATGTGAAAATACATTTGTGGCTCTTAGCACAAGAAGCATTTTATAGACTAGAAATAATAAAGGGCTAACTTAACATGAGATACTAATTTTAAGAGAATATGAAATAAGAACAAAAGAACTGGTGGCAGAGGAATATAGTTATCAATGGTTCTCTTATTTACAATTATTGGAAAAAAATAGATGAGATAATTGCAATTTTGAACGTTGTACAATTTTGTTTGAAATAGAATTATGTACAAATGATGAGCTAAAGTGTATAAACTTTTATTGAAATTTGAAACAAAAGAAGAACGAGTGAAAGAATGAATGATAAAGTGGGCTAATATATTTGGTTATAATATAAAGAGAGATCAATGGGAAAACATGTGACTGAAAGAAGAAAAATTTACACTCTGCATTAATCTTAAATATTTTTTTTGTGAAATGATATTCCATTGGTACATACCACCAGAAAAATTGTTTAGAAGGCATAAAGACACTTCAAATTTATGATGGAAATGTGAACAACAATAATGGACATTTTATAATGTTTGGTAGATATATAAAAAAGCTAGAAAATTCTAGATTCAAATACACACACTGATTCAGACGACCGTAGGTTTTTCTTTTGGGATTGATTGGAGAAATAGTTTGAAAAAAAATTGTGGAACTTTATGTACAGTACATGATAACTGCAGCAAGATTAATGGGTGCATAAAGCTGAAAAGATTCAGTATTACCCACAATGAAGGAATGATTGATGAAAATGATGGAACTTGCTGCAATGGCTAAATTGACCTCTTTGATCAGGGAAAAGATAAAATCTATGTTTCTTTCTGATGGGAAACCATTTGTAGACTTTTTGCATGAAACAGAAAAAAACAAAATACGAGTTATGATTTTGATTACTAGACAGAATAGGTTATAAAAAGAAGAGAGTTATGTTGCAACTATAGAGTAAGCGATAAATGTATAATTTTACTGATAATTGCTGTATAGCAAATTCTGGAAGGTATTTCTTTGTATTTTTTTTCTTTCTTTTTTTAACTTTATTTTTCCTTCCTAAACTTTAGATTTCTCTTTGATTTCTTTTTTTCTTTTCTTCTTTTACTTTATATTAGTTAGCACTAGTATTTATATATAGATGTACTGTAGATGAGAGAGAGACAGAGAGAGAGAGAGAGATGATATAGATGATATAGATTTAGATGTACATAAAACGCAGTTAGAGGGAGCTTTGTGGTTATTGTTATTGTTATTAAATGGTGGAAAATTGAAGCAGGGGGAGAGGGAACTTGATTTTTTTGAAAATTGCCCTAAAAACTTCCAGAACATCTGGATCCATCTTCTGCCAAACAATATTTGTGGCATTTTGTGGCATGTAGATTGCAAACAATAGAAATCAGGTTATTTTTATGGCTGATAGTATTTTTCTTAACATCTTGCTGCATCCCACACCCAGATATTTTCCCGCCACCAGAAAGATGGAAACTTGTAACATCAGAGTAAGTATCTCTGATTTCCATAACCCTCCAATGGAAATTCCTTCTGTCCTGGGGCTGTTACACTGACAGTGATTCTTTTATCACATCCCTCTGTGCCAGTGACCTCAGAGGCACCCAGCATAGTGGGATATCAATGCCTCTCTTTGTAAACATGTGTAGGAAACATCTATTCAGCATTCTCCCTCCCACCATTCTGTTCTTGGGTATGTCTTTTGACAGCCCATTCTCTATTGTTCTTCCTTCCTTCTATGCTAACCGAGTAGCAATAGAGAACTGGCTAGCAGCTCAAAGAGACTGAAACTATCTCTGTCTCATTTCTGTTTCACTAGGGAGCAAAGATTTTGGCTCTGCTGCCTCAAACTCTGGCTTGGAACCCCACTAGCTCAAATAAAAGTGCCAGTCACATGACCACTGCTCTAAGATTTGATCATAGCAATATCAAAGATGGCAGCTGGAGTTGTTTTCTCCTATTCAGTCTGGTTCTGAAGAAGTTAAACAACAACATCTTACATCCACAATGAATTCAGAGTCCTCTGGTGTGTCACCAAGTCCTGAAACTAGAATCCTGAATATTTAAACATGCCTGTGATGAAAATCAGAATGAATGCTTCATTTTGCTTTCTGAGGAGCTCTCAGGAAATAACAAATCATTTGAGGGAACTTCCACACCACTAACACTTCCAAATCTTGGGTCTACCATATTTGACTGCAAGAATCCAGACAACACCCGAATAATAGGCAGAAATGTCTTAGTTAGGTATCTAGCAGTTGTCCCAATTTTTGCAACCTTGGGATGGTAGCTCAATGACTCCTTGATCCCTTTATTTTAAAGCTAACCTGCAATCATTCTTTTCTAAAATGCTGAGAATGTGGAGAAAGTAATTAACCCCCCATGCCCCGTTTTGGCTAGCTGAGTGCTGCAGGAGGCTGAGTGCTGTCCTGCCCCTTGGCCATGCCCACCTAGCCACGCCCACCCAGCCAGTCATTAGAGCAGAGAACCGGTTGTTAAATTATTTGAATCCCACCACTGCCCAATAGGCCCAGTTTGTTCACCAAATGCTGAGGAATGATTGTGTTGAATGCTGAATTAAAATCAATAAACAGCATTCCCACATGAGCATTCTTGTCCAAGTGCTTCATCTATAGAGCGGTTCTTCCGATAGTCAAACTGTAATAAGTCAAACATAGGGGGAAGGCATGAAACTATATAGTCCTTTATCAATCTCTCAAAACACTTCCTCATAAGTGCAACTGGATGGTAATCATTAAGGCATGTGATGATAGTTTTTTGGGACACTGGTACAATGATGGAAATCTTAAAACCTAATGGAACCTCAGCCTGATGATAATAGGAGAAGACCGACACGATAAACATTAGAATCAACCCTGAGTGACTGCAGAGTTTGGAACAATCCCTTATCCACATTCCATACAGAATGCCCTTTTCCCCCACCCCCACCACACACACACACACACACACACACACACAATTTTTATTTGTCTGATCCTGTCTAAAAGCATAAAATTAAGAGCTAAGAAGAGATAACATAAAAATTTGAGCAGCTTCAACAAAAATAACTTTTTTGGCTGCAAAACAACCATTTTGCCAGCATTTAAAATATTCTTGCAAACAGTGAAGGTGAAAGAATAGCACATTGGCAGTTCTGAGACTAGGAATTTTTCCTGCTGCAACTGGAATGGAAACTAACAGGAATGGAGGAGAAACACATTTAAATGAGATCTACAGAAAGTCACCTCAAAAAGGGAGGTTGAAGCAACACGGAGCAGAAATGGGAAAAAGTCTAGGAACCTAAAGGCAGTGTGGGTCTTGCAAATAAGAAAACAGACCATTCACTAGTAGTACCTCAGAGATGAAGCATTTAAAAATGAAACATGAGCTTTGCTCTGTTTTCAAATAAACCTACTTGGCAGTCCCTATCAGCTGGCATTGTGAGACTGACTACCTGTTGAATTGTGGCATATTTATCATTATAGCAAAGATAGCAAAATTATGTCAGGCACAGCATAGCTTAATGATAGGGCATGTATTCTACATGTCAACAGTTCCATTTTTATTTTTTGAGATCATTGCTTGAAGATATTAGAAGACAGGCAATGTATATGTGTCAAATCTTAATGCACAAAAAGGGAAAAATATTTTAATCCCCATAAAGGAGGAATGGCTGGAAAAAATTGATGGAACTAGCAGATGTGGCTAAATTGACCACTTTAAATCAAAGAAAATAACACATCCAACTTTGTTTCTGCTTGGAAACAAAGGTTCTGGATTTTGTGCTTTAAATGGGGAAAAAAAGAAACTTTGGATTTTCCTGATTAGATAACTTTGCTGCTATAGAAATGGCTGGTACATACTGTATTAATATCTAAAAGTAAAATGTTGAGGCTATAATATTACTATTTTATCCTTCTGTGCTCTAAAGAGTTGGAGGTCAACACTTCCTTTTTCCCCTTTACCCTACACTACTTTCTCTTCCCTTTTTCCTCTCCCATTTTCTCACTATTTTCATTTTCTTTTGTATCTTATATGTTGATAAACTTAATAAATATTTTTTTTAAAAAAAATAGGCAATGCGATTTCCCTCTCTGAGTTTTGGGAGAACTATTGCCAAATGAGGCAACATTGATCGATGAAGGATTTGATTTATTCAGCTTGCTTGGAAAAATCAGTTTTTCCAAGTATGTACCTGTTTGTGGGGTCCTTGGTACTCTCTGAGCTTGATTTTCTTGCAGATGTTTCATTTTAAAACAGCAGCATCTGTGCACCAGTTCACCAAGAAGACCACCAGGCTACTAGACAAATTCTTCTAGGGCGCGTGCAGGGGGCACATGCACATGTGCGGGAGGTGGGGGCATGTGGGGGGTGGGACACACACATGGGGGCACGGCGCATTGCATTTTGGAGGTTAGCTATCACTGCACTATACAAATGTAATACACACACTTTGGACCTTATTGTACCTTTGAATCCCTGATAAACACAGTGTGGATGTGTTATTATTTCTGTGTGGTTGCTACCATCATTATCATTATCCTCTAAACTAATAGCCAATAATAATAGGCAAAGGAACAACCAAATCTCATTAAGAAGTTTGTTACAAAAGCCCAGCAGCGACTTCTTGTCCTTCCTAACATCTAATTAAGTATTTTCTTGGGAGGCAACAGTCTGATTTATACTAGAGAAAAATATGTGCATGGTCTCAAGATAAAAGGGTTACTCTAGCTAAGCTCAGATGGCCAATGTAACTATGAGAATCCTACTGAATGATACCCAGCTAGCAGTGGAATTTGGCAATGATCCCACAGTGCATTAAATGAAACCCAGAATAGTAAAATGTGGCTGTTTCGCACAGGGAATTTGCTGAATGGCAGCCTGAAAATGGAGGGAAGAGCAAAAGTAATTCAAGATGATTGTACATATTTCCATAAAAAGAAAAATGCAATGGGTTGGCTTATATGATGGATTGAATTTCTTTAAGGGCACAGAACTGGATCTAGGATGTAGCAAGCACATACCAAGAATGGTTAGCAGAAAATTTTCCAACTAATAAGACCAAGGGGCAGGGGAATACACATTTCATCTCCTTTCAGGAAGAGAAACCCGAGACTGGCTGGCAAATTTATGCAGTCCCCAGAGACTTGCCTAAAGCCTGCATGTAGATGGTGCTTTGTAATGCATCTGGGGATTTAACACACAAGTCCTTTTAGACATATGCCACGTGATAGGAAAGTCAAGGGAACACTGGTACTATCACCTAGGGCAGCTTGTCATCTTGGAGAACACTAAAAGCTGCCTTCTCCCATTAGACAATTTGTTCATTTAGTCGTTATGTTGACTGGCAGCAGCTCTCCAAGGTTTCGGTCCAGGGACCTTTTAATGCTACTTGATCTTTTCCATTGGATCTAGGACTCTTTTGTGTATAAAGCATATCCTTTGCCCTCGGGCTATGGTAAAAACACAAACACATGGAGACACAGCATCCAAGAATATGTCACCACATAGTAACCCTACTAGGGTTACTATGTGACATGAACTGCAGCTGTTTGGTTAAAAGGCAACAAGTAGCACTGGATTATTTGCAACACAGTATGTTACATAGTTAGTCTAAAGTAAAGTTTAATTGCAGAAAATACTGTACATCGAACAAGAAAATTCCCTTATATTATTGTTGCTCCTGTGACCAGGCACTTTTACAAGACAAAAAAAATAGTCCAAAAAGCCAAGATGACTGCTTTGATCAAATAACACTGGTCTATAAATTTTGGAAAATTATCGACCTCTGAGATAAAATGTGTTAAATTTACATATTTTGATTAGATGAATTAGAAAACAGGGGATAAAGGTGCTGGTTGGCTAAAGTTTTCACAATAAGGATTTATACACAGGCGAGTATATTTGCCTACAAAAGAGGGAGGTGGCTAATGATCATGATGCATTGTAAATTACATCTCGACAAAGTATGGTAGAACAATGAAAATGGTAACACATGGAAGTGTATAAATTTACCTTCACTCAGAGAACAGCAAGGCAGATGGCTATGAAAAACACGTGGAAAGTTTGCTATGAAACATTTGATGCAAACCATGTCATTGAAAATTCACTTCTTACACTCACATTGAGACTATTTCCCTTTGAACTGTGGGGCAGTAAGTGATGAGCATGGGGAGAGATTCCACCAGGCTATCACAGGCATGGAGAAAAAATACCAAGGGAAATGGAGTCCATCCATATTGCCCAATTACTGCTGGAATCTCCCCAGGGAGGATCCTACTGCAGTTGACAAGAGAAAAGCGAAAAAGCACAGTTTAGATACTGAATAAAGATGGAACCTTGTCATTTAATCTGATGTTAGCACTTGCAAGTTTTTCATGCAAAAAGCATGAAAATGTTACATGAAAAACCCATAAGTGAATAGTTACGTTGTTATATCAATAAAAAGATACATTTATAATGATTGGTGTGGCACCATTCTCACTGCTATATCACATTTTGCAGAAAGGTTGCGGAGCATAATCACACATCCCCCTCATAATGTTGAATTATTTTTATGCAATTTTGACCTGAAGCTGTATCTTGGAAACTGGAGCCAATTAATATTCAGGACATAATTTCCCTTTATTAGTGACCCAAGTCTGATAAAATTACCGTATTTTCTGGAGTATAAGACACTCTGGACTATAAGATGCACCTACCATTTTTGGTGAGGAAAACAATAAAAAGAAATCTGCCTCTGCCTTCCAGCAATTTTGCCTCATTGCAACAAACAGAAAATAGCCTGCTTTACTTTCATTCTCATTTTTGGCATAGCTTGATTAGCACAAGAAAAAAAAATCTGCTCCCAGCAATTTACCTCCTTGCAGCAAGCAGAAGAGGCCCACGCAGCAATAGGCAATGGCAATCCCTGCAGCCTAAAACAGCTGAGAGTTGGGAAGCCGATCCAATGGACAATCAACTTGTGCTAATTAGGCTGTGCTGAAGCTGAAATGGGCTGTTTCTTCTTGCTGGTTGCTGCAAGGAGGTAAATTGCTGGGAGGCAGAGGCAATAGGGTGGGGGCTATGTTCGATGTATAAGATGCAACTAAATTTTCACCCCCTTTTAGGGGGGAAAAAGGTGCGTCTTATAGTCCGAAAAATACAGTAAGCTACTTTCATTTCTGAGGCTTTCTCCTTGTAGATCAGTGTAATCATAAATGCTGTTTTCACCTTTTTGTCACCCTCTCCTCTCCTGGGTACTCCTAGCTAAATATAATAAGGTATCAGTTTTGGAAGGCAATTTTCTTTTTTGCTTCTTAACTGCCACATATTTTAGCTGTTGAAGTTGGGAGGGGGTTGTTGTTGGAATGGTAGAAAGTTAGTCATAACAACATTCCATATCCTGCATCTGATGGAGACTGCCTGAAGATTGTATCCAATTGAGTGTGAAGAGTTGATTGGACAATGTGATGAACTTGTGGGTGTGGGGCAGGGCTGTGAACTGTCAACTGGGTGTGAAAAACCTGGAAGCTTTCAGTTTTGGGTTTTCCCAGCTGTGCCAACATGAAATCTCTAATAAATTGGAACTTTGAGGAACCTCAAGCCTCAGAGTTTTATTTTGTTGTGGGTGTTCCTTGGAACCCTGACATAAAGATTGTTTTAGCTATGTTGCTATGAACAGTCATTGTGGTCCTCTATCAGATTACTCAACAGTCTGCATCTCTAATCACCTGATCCTCATCTGGACACTTAGCATCATATGCGATCAGGTTCCTACTTCCTGCACAAACAAAACTTGTTGCAAGAACACTCTTGATTTTAGGCCAGTGTAGCTGTAAACTGGATTGCACAGGTAGTCTTAATAGTCCTCAGAGATGACCTGCTTGCTGTCTTTCCAAATCCCAGAAGTTCAGCATTGTGATAGAACCATGGTGGGGTAACTGAGCCACAAGAAATAGGACAGGGATTTAAGTTGTTTGCTATCCTAAAGAACTTTCCTGATTGCTAGGTTGTTTGTTGGGGAAGGGGTGTTTGTTGTTTTTGTTTGTTTATTGAGATACTTCTACCTGGATAATTAATCAAGAAATTCAAGCTGTGATTGTTCATTGGCGCCTGGCAAGCATAGTTGATTTGCAAAAAAATATATAACTGTTCTAGTAGCATCGTGTGTGTGTGTGAGAGAAAGAGAGAGAGACAGAGACAGAGACAGAGAGAGAGAGAGAGACAGAGGAGACAGAGGCAGAGACAGAGACAGGGAGGGGAGGAGGGGGAGAGAGAGAGACAGAACATGGTCAAACTGGTTGCATGAGAGTGCTCTAAGTCTTTAACTAATTCTCCCACTTCAATGAGAAATTTAAGAAATGGACCAATATACAGCAATAGCAATAGCACTTAAACTTATATACTGCTCTATAGTGCTTTACAGCACTCTCTTAGTGTTTTATGGAGTCAGCATATTACACCCAACAATCTGGGTCCTCATTTTACTGACCCTGAAAGGATGGAAGGCTGAGTCAACTTTGAGCTGGTGAGAATCGAACTGTCAAACTGCTGGCAGTCGGCAGTAGCAGAAGTAGCCTGCAATATTGCATTCTAACCACTGCACCACCACAGCTCTTTTATATACTTTGTATACTTGTTTCATGGTGTTGAGAGAGAGGCCAAGTCTCATTGCTATAGACTCCTGGGCTCACAACCACTGATCAATAATGGAATGTTGTCAACTTTAAAAGATGTTACTGCTGTGCCAATGAGTGGTTCATCGTTCACCTGTCCTGCCTTAGCCATGAATGAATAAACTCCTTAGGGAAATCATTGCCTATTATTCATAGTCTCATCAACTCCTTTTCCTTTTAGCTAGCAGTGGTCTATTGCTCCAGCCACCCCTTTCATGCAGAAGGCTCATCATCATATGACTTAAATTTTTAAATGTTACGAGGTTCAAGTTTTGCTAAACCATGAACATTATATTAAATAAATCACAATAAAACTATCTTACAAAGAAAATAAAGACTAAAAAAAGAAATAGCGTACTGAGAAATGAATCATCGAAGGAGGCTAATGGATCAGAATCCAGGAGACTTGGTTTCTTTAGATTTTCTGGATCCTGACTTTAGGCAGACACAGCAATGTACACAAATTTACAAAAATGGAGAAGGGGGGTATTACACAAATATATCCAGCTAGGCTGGCCTTATTTTTCTGTGAAAATGAATGAACTCAATGTTTTAAATCCTTTTGGGCGCTCAAAATTATGAAGGAGCACTTTTAGGATAGTTTGATAACACAAGGATATGCTCACATACACACATACATAATCGGGTTATTATGCCACTTGAAAGTTATGTTGAACTTTTCCAACAGCTTCTTCTGTGGTCTGAGTTGAGTTTTATGATCAATGGCCTTGGATTGCCCACAACTGCATTCCTCCAGACACTTGAGTGTTCCAAAGATGTCCCAAAATAACGGAGCTATTTTGGGATCAAGGGAGTGATAAATTCATACAAATAAGAAGTGCAAGAATTCAAGGGGCAAGGAGAGAAGTCTTGTAGGCAACCAAACAAAAACACAGGAGTCTATTTTGAAGCACAAGTGTGGGATAGTGAATGATTGTGGCAGAGATATTTTTGTCAGTTTCCTGGATATGACCCAGTTTAAAGCAGAAGCTCAGGGCAAAGAGATCAGAATTCAGTTTGAATTTCTTATTAATGTCCTCAGACTATAGTCCAGCTGTTAGAGTCAAACTAACCCATCATTAGAGAAAGTTACATAGGAAAAATGGGCTGTTGCTTCAGATACAATTCCATCTAACCCACAAGATGTTTTGGGCAATTTTCTCTGTCTCCAAAAACAGGACTATAAAATATGTCTGCCTGTACTTTGAAGAAGCAGAATAGAAAAAGAAGGTTGTTGGAAATACCATGGATTGGGTAGAAGATAAACAAATGGTTCATTGAATCAAGTCAGAGTTCTCACTTGAGGCACAAATGACCTGGCTTGGCCAGAATAGAATAGAATAGAATAGAATAGAATAGAATAGAATAGAATAGAATAGAATAGAATAGAATAGAATAGAATAGAATAATAGGATTCTTTTATTGGCCAAGTGTGATTGGACATACAAGGAATATGCAACTATCTAGCTCTCTTGAGAAGTCTCTAATGCTGGGACAAGCAGAAAGAAAGAAAAGAGGACAACCTAATGCAGGGTTGATGGGCTCAATCATAGCTGTGATGAATGTTCTGATAAAAGACCTGAAAGAGCAGATAGGAGGCAGATCTTCTATTTATGTGGTTGCCAACAGGTGATGCTGACTTGATGACACATAACCCAAATATATCACCATTCATGAGGTCATAGATTCAACTCTAGCAAGTGATGGCAAATGCAAACCTAATATATTGATGTTCATTGAGCATAACTCAAGGATAGAATATAAATTCAAGTCATGTCTCCGATTCAATTCTTCAGACTTATTCAAGTACAAGATCTTGGATAATATGCTGAGAAGTGTCCTATTTCAGAAGGTCCTTCAGAATAGATTGAGCTGTGTAGTAGAAAACAATGAGCTGCAAGGCAAACCTGATTATCTATGGAAATAACTCTGAAGTTTGGTTTCCAGTATGTGATAAGTACATTCTGAAAGCCCTAAAAATACCATCTCTTATGTATCTGCACTCTTCGATTTACACTACCGAATCCTTGACTGCATTTCAGTGAAAAGCATTTCATTTTGCAGAACTCAGAAGGGGCATGTTTTGCATCCCTTTTCACTCTAAACAAAGTAGCTTTGTCAGACTGGCATCTATTTTAATGTGCCCATTGAAGGATTAAAATGCTAATTAATATGAATAAGGGGGTTTAGAATATGGCCATAAATGAGTAAGTGTTGCGTCTTGCTAACTGTTGGGTCTTGTGCATTGTTTAATCAAGGGATAGATGAATGTCAGCTGTCAACATTAGACATATGACACTGACTATTTGGAATGCATTTAAAGCCTGGGATGCTTATTCTACTTTTCAGTTCCTAAGTCACAACGCAAACAGCTTATTCCTTCATTTTTCTCCTGCTTTTGTATAATTTTGACTGCCTTTCTCTCCAGGCCTATTCATCTACTTCAATAAGCTTCCTTACTGATTTCATTCTTTTTCTGCTATCAGTCCTATCATTGTTACCAGCAAGAGCTTTGGTGTCTGTCGCATTTCTTTCCCATCAGTTTTTGCTCAGCCTGAGAGTCCATCCGATTCCCATCTTTTATTTCACCCTCTTGCTTGCTTCCCTCCTTCCTTTTATCGGTTTTCCTTGCACTTGCCATTTCAAGGACTGAGATTCTGGATGTCTTCGCATTTTAAACCGTTCTCCCCAGAGTTGATCAGCTGAAAAGAACTTGCTTCTACATAAAGGAGGATGACATCAGCTCTTTGCAGAATAACCATGACAACTCTCTGGAGACCAACAGGGCTGCTCCACAGGCTCCGAATCAAGTAGGGAAGGTTCCGTCTCTCCACAGGGCTGAGCCAGGACCCCAACATTTAATTGGACTTGGCTGTTTTTCGTTCGGGAGGGGCAGGCTTTGAGCCATTTTATGAATAGGTGGGGGCTCCACTTTCACAAGACTTTTCAGCAGTAAAACTAGCATTGCAGACAGGGCAGGTAATGAATAACAATCTGGAAACTGTAATTGGAAGGGCAAGCATATAGCACAGAATTTCAGAGGAGCTCTGGGAGAAATCTCTGGGACAAAAGAGACAGGGGATAGATGGCCATTGAAATGTTTTGAAGAGTTACATGCATGTCTACCAATGTACCTCATTTGCAACTAGATGGATTCGTGATCATTCTTTCTTCTATGTTTTGCTCCATGATGACCATCCTATAATTTAAAATGTTTATGAGGTGGGGGAGAACTGGTGAGGATTTTAGCATCCATCCAAATGTTAAAATCTCTACTAGCTCCACCAGGATACGGGCTAACTGTAGACATTCAGCAATCGTGTGAAGACATGAGGCATGACACAGGCAAAGGTGAGATATTTAGAGGTATATGGATAGACACTCATCCATCCACTTGAGTTAAAATCCTGTATAATTCAATGGAATCTCTATATACATATACATCAGAATGTTTTTGCATTGATGTTGAACATGAAGCAACGAGGCTGTTTAAGGGTGTGGTTTTTTTCATTGATACTATTTTTCAGCCACTCCATATTGTCTTTCAAATTCTGCTTTACAGACCTGAAGCTAATGGCAGAAACTCCTAATTTGCCTTAATTGGGTAATCCCAGCTAAACAGCAGCATTTACTGAGATATACTAAGGGGGTAGGAGGTGTAAATTCAACTCAACTCAGTCTCCATCATTGAAATTGATCATAAAATCTGCATCTGTACAACACAGGTCACCAAAGCCTCATCTGAACAGTTAAACAACTACTTCTTGCTGCCAGCCTGCCTCTTTATTTCATTTCGGAAGACCTAAGGAAAGAGTCCTATTAAAACAACGGTAGCCATAATAAATTTAAGATTTAGATTCTGTGGGCTATGGGAAAAAATGATTTTTTTTCCCCTACAATACAATGGCTACCAGTTCTGGCCTGTTTCTTTGAATGAAGAGATGGTGGTCACTTGATTCTCATGTCCAAATCCAGGTGACCACAAGGTGACAGAAAAAAATAAGGTTCTGATTCTCCTTGCTGCCATCCGGTGATCATTTGGATTTCTGCAGGCCTGTTGCAGGCCCGAATCTCAGCAAGGTGTTTTCTCTGCTGCAGAAACAGTAAAGACTCTTGTGTACAAAAGCTAACTAATTTATTACTGCATAAATTTTCACAGATCATAGTCCATTTCCTTTTTTTTTTTAAATGCCTTTAGGAAAAAACAAAATTTTGTTTTTGTTATTTCGTCTTGAGATCTACATGCTGATGCATTGTTGCAATTCGATTACTGATTTTTCTATCTTTTTTGGATTCTCTTGTGGTACATTTGCATTCATTATGATGCTTTTAGTGGACATACATAAAGTGAAGACAGGAGAGGCAGCTGCCTTGAAGCTTGCAGTCTGCCCAGCTGACTGCTCTTTGACTCACTCCTTCAACATATCTCATGTCTCAATGCATTTGGTCTGCAAAACACTGAACACTTTTAGATGGCACAAAATTGCCATCTGCATGGTGGTTGTCCAGAGTTTTCCAGCCCAAATCCTGAGGCCCAAACATGGGATTGCATCTGGAACCGTGGCAGTCAAGGACAGCAGGTAAAGACAGAAGCACAGAAAGAAGGACAGGAGGAAAAAGGGGGGAAAGGGGGAAGGAAGGAAGGAAGGAAGGAAGGAAGGAAGGAAGGAAGGAAGGAAGGAAGGAAGGAAGGAAGGAAGGAAACCAATTCTGCTGCTGCAATTGTCTCCTTCTACTTCTCCTTCCCAAATCAAAGGTCACCTCTACAGGAGAAGCAGAAGCTGGAAGGGGAGTTCTACTCTTGGAGTCCTTGGCCGCTCCCTGGCACTCCTTTCCTCTTTCATTTTCTTCCTGCTCCTGCTGGTGAAAAGAAGAGGGACAAGAGAAGAATAGATAGATAGAATAGATGGCAGCCAAGAAAAAACAGGACATCCCCTTTGCACTACCAAGCGGTCACCTGGAAAGTTGCAACCCAGGTATTGCAGATTTTGAGGATTGTGTACCTGTGGGCGTCCTATGAGAGGAAGTGAAGGAATGCTATTGCAATTCCAAATGATGGAGGGAGAGGAGGTCTTTCCTGAGATAAAGGTCACACTGGAATGTGGGAAGGGATATTTTGGGTGACTAAGAAGACTCCCATAGAGTTCAGGCCTGCTGCAATGGGTTCTAATTCATAGAATGTTCTTCGTTATGCCTGCCCAGAATCAACCACCACACCTTGGAGGAAGGATCAGGATTTAAGCTCTCTTACCAATGTGAAGGTCCATTCTTTGTGATCCATAAAGATCGACTTGCATCCCTTCTGTGTTACAATGGTATTATTTTCCAGACAGGGTTTTTCCTCCTGATGGGAAATTTCAAAGCAATGAATGTTAAGGAAAGATTAATATACAGTTCCTTTACACACAGCTCTCTACTGTTTATATATTCATGGTTTAGCTCCCCTTCTTTCTATTTTAGTATTTTATTGTGGCTCGAGTCAGGAATCTCTGTTCTGTTTTCTTTGAAACTCCCTTAAAGCTGAAAGCTACAGCCTGCTGCATAGAGTTCTTTCAGCATCAGCTGCCATTTGCTATTCAGGATTTGTGGATGAAATGTCAAAAGCTCACAATGCTGATGTTTTGCATTTTAGCGCAAAGGATCTTAGCCAACATTCCAGCTGTCCAAGAAAGCTTATTACATGATCTGAAAATGGACAGAAGCCATTTGCTGAGTGAACACACCATGGCTAATTTATCTACCATTTATCCAACTTTCTCCTTACTGGCAAAAAGTTAACGAGTGCAACAGAGCCAGGCCTAGAGCAGCCAATAAACTTGATTAACTTAAAGAGTGCAACTTCACAATCTTGTAGGGCTGTAACGATAATGCTGTATGACAATTTCCTCATCAGTGTTTGAGCTTGCAGGAAGCAATTTCACCATTTCAACAAATGTGAGCAATACATGCTTAAAGAAAGCTTTGGTTCTCCACCCACCCTTTTCTGAAGCACAGATTAACTGCTTCAAAGAATGGAGAGGGTGCAGTTTATGTCTACATCTGGAAAGCAACATTCTCTCCACATATGATTCACTTAGCAATCCTAAATAGTGAGGGAATGAAACAGCACACCCACTGCTACTTCGAAAGCCCTTCTGATGCTCACCAACCAAGGCAGGTGGTGGGTGAGGCTTAAACCTCTCTCTTAACATCTTGAATCCCCCCCCACCATTTCATTGGCAGCAGTATGGAATTAGGCCTCATCAGAAAAAGCTCTCCACTGATGTATCTGTACCATCCTGCCTTCAGGATTTTTTGACTTCTCCTCACCTTCTTGTAATGAGATCATCCCCCTCCCTCCCTTGGTGCGAAAGTGTATTCATTTATATAGCATTTGTGCTTTCATGTTACTATTATCACTGCAGTTAACCAATGAATGCCCTGCAATGAATGCCCTACAATGCCCTGCATTGTATTGCAATGAATACAATGCAAAAGTGCCCAGAAAACAGAAATCTCAGTTAAGGCCATCTACTTTCAATTAATATTTTGAATGCAGTGGGAATATTTTGGATCTACTGATCTGTCTTGCATTAACTGATGCTACATAAGCCATTGCTAGTCCTTTCTCTTTTCCCACATTGGTAGGAGTTTCATAACTATGCTTAATTTATCAGACTTTTTAACGACTGGGATAAAATCCTAAAAAACAAAACATTGAATTGGACCAGATCTGGTCTGCAAAAAATCCCCCCAAAAATCTCTAGTCCACCAGATTTTTTTACTACTTTTTACTTCTATTTAAGTCGTCATCTAGATTTTGTTTTTTGTCCAAATATGGCAGCATAAAATGCCTCTTATGACTCCAATTTGTAGAAATCACCAGCAATGTCGTCACATTCTGCTTATTAGTCATGAATACTCAGCACAAATCCTCATTTTTCTTCCCGAGGGGGCTATGCCTTCTTTCGCATCTCCATAATTCTGCGAGGGTGATTTGGTGTTGCCCATTATCCCCAAGGGCCTTGATATAGATCTTTGCCTGCTCTACATTCCAGAGCTTAATTGTCCCTGTGAAAGTTCTTTCCTTTTCACTTTCCATTGCAGAAGGTCTTGCAAACACTCCAAGCATGCAGAGAATGGACCTCAGCAAGGAGAGCTCTTGACATGGCAGCCACAGGCTAAGGGAGTGATAATTAGATCAAATTATCAGCATGTGCATTCCTTGTCCAGCAGTGAGGACAGCTGACAAATTTTGGAGTATAGGAAGAAATGTTGGACTGTAACATGCACCAAGGGCTAAGAATTGCTTAGCATTCAGTTGTTCAAATAAAGTAAAAACCGTATTACTGAATTAACTATTTCTGTGAAAAGAAGATATAAAATTGGAAAATAATAATTGAACTAGCTGATATAGGTTTTTCATTATGTATTTTTCTAATACGCACTGTTGTCTTCAGATACACATACACTGTTCAGTTTCCTTGGCCAGTGTGGATCATAAGGAATTTTGGGGTACTTTTATCATCTTTTAAACATGATCCCAAAGACATAAGGTGGGATGATAGCTAACTAGTACAGGACAGACTTTTATTTCTTTGTTCTGCAAAATTCTGAAAAGTCTCCCACTTAGTGCAAAAATGTAATTTGTTATCCCAGACTTTTATAAACTCTCTTCTTCGTATATGCTGAACTTCAGCACTCACAACCCTCATACCCCATTGCATCAGATTAAGAACAGATATCAGAAGCTTTCAGCCTTAGCTCAGCATTTGGATGAGACTTTAAAACATTTCTCCCATGCAATGTTTCATTCCAAGAAAAGAGGGAAGGGTGTTGGCATGTTACATCATTCCTAGTAGAATGGTTATGAAAATCCAGTTGGAAAAAAAAATCCAGTTAATGCGAAGAGAAGGAGTTATTTCAACCACTACCAATAGACACAGCATTCACTTAAGGCTACCAAATCCTGCAAAAACTCCAGCCAACCACAGGAAACCAACTTTTTTGCTTCTACTGAGTCATTCTACTGAGTCATCAGGGGTAGTCAACCTTTTTATACTTACTGCCCACTTTTGTATCTCTGTTAGCAGTAAAATTTTCTAACCTTCCACTGGTTCCACAGTAATGCGCTGTGTATCATCGTCTGCGCATGCCTCTTATGCATCGTGGATTGGGTTTGGGGGTGGGTGGCTACCAGCTCTGCTTGTCTATTACAGCTGGGTGGTGTGGGGGGAGATGTGCGAGCTATTCTGGGATGAGGCTTTTTTGTTTGCGGTTGCGCTATATTTAGTTTCACTTACATAACATGAACCAAACTTATGCGCGGGCAATGCAAATAGTATATTTTCAGAAATTTAAATTGTCACAGGGAATTTTATTAAAACCTAATGAAAATGTTTTTAAATAATGCTATGAAAATTTTTTAAAAAGTCAATTAAATTAAAAAGAAGGAAAGTGCTTCAGTATCGGACAAAACCCTACCGCCCACCATGAAAGCTGGAACGCCCATTAGTGGGTGGTAGGGACCAGATTGACTACCACTGGTCTAGATTTTTATAGAGCAAATATGGTAGCCTAATAGCATCACACCAATGTGTAAAAGTCACCAATAATGTCACCACATGTTGCCTATTAGTCATGAATATTCGACACAAATCATTCTGAATTAGAAATGCTACGGCCTGTCTGATTTGTTCCAGATTGATGTTGTGTATATCTCGTTCAATTGGGTGATCATTGCCTGCAGCTTCAGAGCATATTGGCTATGCTTTGGACAGAATATCAGAGAAGGATATAGATCTCGTGTCATGCCTGTGGGCTTCCTTTCGGAATAGCCACTATGGAAAACAAGGGATTGGTCTAGGAATTCCTATCTAAAAACAACAACAAAGTGGCAGTGATTCTGATTCTCTTCTTTTGCCCAACCAAATCACCCCACTTTGTATTCTTTGGGGTGGGATTAGAGAATCAGAGCAACATTTGAATTGCTGCCAAGAAAAAGTATCAGTTTCCCAAAGGAAAGAAATGATCCTTGTAGGTTAGACACAGCCTTAGAAGGAATTACATCTGTCTGTTCCTGGATGGCTAGAAAGCAATACAACCCCCTTAACCCCCTTCCAAAACCCCTTCTCTATGGGACTGGTAAAATTAAATTTCCACGTGGATATGCATTGAGAAATTCACCCCAACTCTGAGGTCAAGTAGCAATTTGGCTGCACAAACAGCTTCCTCCTGCAGAGTTCATTGTAACCCTCAGTCTGATTCTATCAGTGAAAATGAGCCAGTTTTAAATGTGAACCCAGTTCTTCCCCAAAGATTCAACTGTTTTAAAAACAGCAGCCTTGCTCTGCTTTTAACATTTTTTTTCCATGCCTCTAACCAACTCTGTGGCTTTGGCTGGTACCTGAAGCTGAAATGTATAAAGAGTTGCAGCTTGGCCAAAGCCCCCAAAATGAGTGGAAACTGTATTAAAGAATAATTTTTGAAATTTCCAGCTGTCTTGCCAAGCAGTCACTGATGAATTTGGACGAACTGTGGATAACTGAAATCTTTCCAGTCCTGATGAAATATCAACTTACAAGTTCTTAAAGGAAAGGATACTGTTAATCTGTATCAGACATATACGTTTCCTGATCGCCATTTAATGACCTTTTCTTTTGCTACTATTAATGTGCAATCCTACATGTGTCTACTTAAAACTAAACCTTGTTATGCACATTTCTTGTTGACTCCCAGCATGTGCCTACTATTATGTTCACTTTTAGGCATACTTGGATTTTTTTGATTTTTTTTTACTGGTATCTCTTTGGCATTTTAGCTAAACAATCCACAGCAAAGTGTTGGGAGGCAGCCAAAAGAGAAGGAACCCTAGATGTTAGTAATTATCTATGTTTCTCCCATGCACCAATTAAATTCAAAGGACTTGTCTCCGTAGAAATGCAGATACGCAAGAAGGCTTAGCTTGCAACAAGTCACTGAACTGTGGCGGTACAGTGGTTAGAATGCAGAACCGCAAGCTACTTCTGCTGACTGCTGGTTGCCAGCAGTTCGGCAGTTCAAGTCTCACCAGCTCAAGGTTGACTCAGCCTTCCACAGACACTCTGCGCATGCGCAGGAGTTTCTGCACATGCGCAGAAGTGCCATGTGCACTCACAGTTCCGAGTGAAGGTAAGTGGAACCCACTATGGCTTTCATCATTCCGAGGTTGGTAAAATAAGGACCCAGATTGTTGGGGGCAATACCACTCTGCAAACCACTTAGAGTGGACTGTAAAGCAGTGTAAAGTGGTATATAAGTCTAAGTGCTATTGCTATTGCTATTCCAGCCAAGCATCCCATGAAGTGTCCTAACGGATCAGCCCAGAATCACCCAAGCTTTGAGATATTTGAACTAGGTAGCCCCTGAGACATGCCTCTCCATCTGACTCTGTTCCTTTAATGGGTATTCAGTTCCTTGAACATTCAAATTGTAGCCAGGAACATCTCAAGTTTCTTTCTCTTTCCTGATGATGCAAGTATGGAATTTACATTGTTTTATTTGTGTAAAATGCCATGATACTCATCCACCACCACTATCATTGCCCAATAGATGCCTTTGCTTCCTTCTGTTTTTTGAGTCCATATAAGAGTGCAAATCAGTAGCATATTTAGTCAACATAGGGATGATCCTCAGTAACCGTACAAGTCACCCAGACTCTGTTTCTGGTGTCTTCAGGTGCTGTTGGCCAGCAATACAAGTAGTCCTTGATTTACGACCACAATTGAGCCCTAAATTTTTGTTCTTAAATGAGACATCCGTTCAGTGAATTTTTGCCTCATTTTACGTCCTTTCTTACCTCAGTTGTTAAGTGAATCGGTGCAGTTGATTAGTTAGTAACCCCATTGTTAAGTGAACCTGGCTTCCCCATTGATTTTGCTTATGAGAAGGTCACAAAATAATCTTGGGACACAGCAACACTCATAAATATGAACCCATTGCCAAGCACCTGCATTTTGATCACGTGATCATGGGGTTGCTGGAAAGGTTGTAACTGTGAAAAACAGTCATAAGTCACTTTTTTCAGTGCCGTTGTAACGTTGAAGGTCACTAAACAGTTGTAAGTTGAGGATTATCTATACTTTTCTTCATGTGCTTTCAGGCAAAGTCTTTTCTCTTTTAAGCAGGACATTTTTTCCTGATGATCGAGTGTGATGCACTGCTCTATTCCTTCTGATTGTGGCATGCCCATTACACAACTCCACAGCCACCACGACCATGATTCCAGTCACATATATTTGGAGACCCTGTCTTTTCCTGCTCAAGTCTATTGTTACTTCAGTGAAGAAAACAAAAATCCTGACATAAAGGATGGTATGTCTAACTCCATTGCTTTTGGGGTGGGTGGGAGGGTTGATACTTGCATGACACAAAAGTTTTACTCATGAACCCATTAAGGTAGTTATAGGAGCACAGTCAATGAGTGCCAGCTCAAGTATCTATCAGCTATGAAGTTGACTATCCAATTCACATAAACTTCCCAGAATTCAGTAATGGCAGTTCTGAACCAATCTCTCCAAAAAGCAGGACTAATTTTCTCCTGCCTGCTTGCTCTGATTTAGGTCTGTTTGTTTATATTTTGAAGGAGCAAAACTCTCTTGGATGTGTAATGCATGTATTTTGTTTATTAAATAAACTCTGAAAAATGCACTATCAAATTTTGATAGCTGGCTGCCAAATTTTGACCATGTGATTTTGGACAAATTCATGGGGTCCAAGGTCACATGCAATCTATGGCCAAGAAATGATTCATTTCTGTTCTATATTCAGCACAGAAGCTGGAATTTTCAAATATTTACATCCAATAGCTTCATAGATAGGAAGAGAGACATTTGATTTGACATGGGCAACTAAGAGAGGGAGGGAGGGAGGGAGGGAGATAGGGAGGGAGGTAGATAGATAGATAGATAGATAGATAGATAGATAGATAGATAGATAGATAGATAGATAGATAGATAGATAGATAGATAGGACAGACAGACAGACAGACAGATAGACAGACAGAAAGACAGACAGACAGACAGACAGATGACAATTTTCTCTAGCTGCTTTAGATATGGTCTTTCTGGAAAAAGGTGACAGAAATAAAATTAACTTATCCCATCTGTTTACATGATTCAGAATGCTGGAGGAGCATTAAGATGTGCTTGCTAAAAGATACAGCTGCTCTTGCATACCTTTACAAAATCCCATAATTAATCTCCCAGAAGATTGCAAAGGGTAGAACTATATTCAAGAACAAATTACTATTGTCATTAATTACTAAATTGCATCACTGAAGAATTTCATAAGTATATGCAACTTCAGTCTGACCTTGCAGAATCATCTCCTTGCCCCATCTTGAGGTGGCAAACATGTGATGGAGACATGGTACACTAGTCACTGGATGTAGACTGATCTGCCTCACTTTCCCAATCATTTTGTGAATAGCCGTTTTGTTGCATGCACCCTGCGGCACCAAATAGAAATGGGACAATCCTTTGCTTGGCAAAGGGATTCTGGAGAGCTGCTACACCCAGATTGGATCCTGCAACATTGCTTGCCTAGGGAAATACTGCAATGGGATGTAAATTGCACATTATCTTGCATTTCCAAACTACAGGGTAGATTACACTGAAGTTCTAAACAATGATCTAAACCAGGGGTCTCCAACCTTGGCAACTTTAAGACTTGTGGACTTCAACTCCCAGTCTTAAAGTTGCCAAGGTTGGAGACCCCTGATCTAAATCACATGATCATGTTCCATATTTGTTGATATATAACAATTAACATTTTAGCTGCTTCTTCTCCTGTAGTTTTAAATAGTTCAGTAAATAATTCATCTTTGCCTGGAGCTTTCATACTTGGCAGGTCGCCTATTATCCATGGTACCTCATTTTCTAGTGGAATCAGTTTCCCCTACAAATAGTTCTATAATCCCATTTGTAAAGGGATTCAGTATAGTCCTTGTAACTTTCTCTGACACTTTTCTTCTATCAGATCTTTTCCACAGTTATGTTAACTTATTTTTACAGCTAGTAATTTTCTTTGATTTTTATGAAAAGCTCTCTCATTTCTGTGTCCTTGTTTCCACACCTTCCTTCATTTAATATTTGCTTAAATGATAATTATATCATTCTATTTCCAAAGAATTCCATGCTCTATTTTCCCTGGTTATAATACCTTATTCTGAAAGCAATTTAGATATTTTCCTATTTGGGAAATTTTAGGAATATCTTCTTTCCTAGTCCTTTTGGTTCTCTTTCAGATAAATGAAGCATAAATGTATCAGGTCACAACCAAATTTATACTTAGCAAAGTCCTTTTTGAGTGCTATTGCAGGGGTGGGGGCTATTAACCTTTACTACTGGTTCACAATGGAATTGCGTGTGTGCGCGCTCGCTCCTGCGCATGTGCAGATCGCCTATGACAACATATGGGTCACTGGGCAAAGCCTCCCGCTTGTTTTACTACTGGTTCTATAGAACCGGTCCGAACCGGGGGCAATCCAGCACTGTGCTATTGCCCCTTTTTCATATGATCTCATGTCTCAAATAATAATAATATATCCTATAATCATTTGAATTAGTGGCCCATTCTGGTCTACCTGGTAGGATTGCTGTCAGTTTAACAAAATACTCTCACTTACAACATGTTGAAAGTATCCATGAACAAATGTTTCTATAAAATACAAACTATAATCTCACTAATAAAGCATACTTAACAGAATTTTTATTAGCGTTAATGCTTCGAATTATGATCAACACATTTCCACTGGTTTAAATACATTTGTTCTTTTTTGAAATGAAATTTGAACAATAATACAATTTGTCAAAAATCACAAATGAAAACTGAAGGCAATTATACTTTTTATTTTTGAGAAAATAAGTTATCTTTAAAAATACGCAGTCAGTGATGCATGTTTTCAATCTCTCTCCTTAAAGATACTTGCAGACTTTATAAAGATTTTTCCATGCGCAGGACAGTCTATCCATTTACTAGACATAGCCATTGACCTCTACTGTGGGAGGGCAAAAGGAGCTAAGTGATGAAATGTTCATGGTGAGTCACATCAGAAAACCTGTGACTTATATATTGGGAGCCAATTTTGGGATGGAAATACAAAAGGCTGGGATTTATGTTGTGACATCACAATGCACATTTCACAATTTTTCTTCATGACAGTTTTGCAACAGCTGCCAATGGACATATGGATATGCTTCTTTCTCTGGATCCAAGCCCTTAATATTTTGAGCATACACTAAAGCCTGAATAATTGTTTTTAATGCCTATTCCTATGGACTCTTGAAATGTCCCTGGATTTAAGATCAAAATCTGGAATTTCATGGGCTGCTTTTTGTAGCAGATAAGTCTTCTGCATTCATCATCATCGTCATCATTCCTGAACCAGAACTCTGTTCTGCAGTAATAGGCAGGCTGGTTTTAATTTGGTTCACTTTAAGAAATACAATAACATATTTTATCTTTTCTTTTGGAAACTACAACAAAAGGACTAGCTTCACATGCTGTAAATAATATTTGTTCCATTATCCAAGTATTGTCCAACTCTGCACTTGTTCTCCACATCAATAGATTCTTTCTACATTTTCCCACCTTTGTTGGCAATGACCTTTTCCTTCATTGTTCTCTTTTCTTCATCATTTCCATATCTCTCCAGGAGCTTTTGAATTCCTTTGCTAGAGATTTCTTTCTCTTGTCAGTTGCATCTATCAACTTTGTCCTCCCTCCTGCTTCTCTCCGCCATGCTTCCTTGGCCTTAGCTATGCTCACTCCTCTGTCAGCCATTATATATTTAATCCATATAGTGGTTTTCTTGACTATTTGTTTTTCTAAAGAAGTTCAGTCAATTAAAAAACTATTAACTATGTTTCCCAAAACCCACTCAAGCCCACTGAAGAGGTCCATCTAAGTACTCCTAAAATATTTAGTTTAGTATATTTCCTTTCTGTTTCGACAATTTCAGGTTTTCATTGGGTCATGCTCCTCACATTCTATGATCAAACTGTATGGATTATTGTAAAGTGAAGAATTCTTCTTTCAACACAGACTAGACTTCCTTTAGCTTTGAGATCACCTCTTATCTCATGCATGTGATATTTATACAAATTCAGTACATTTCCCCTTTAATAAGGACTGTGTTCTGAGCTAAAAGTATTATCTTCTAATACCCAAACTTGTCTAATTGTGGGTTACTCTAATTTCCTCCCCCCTTTTTAACTTTGCCAGTAAGGATCAAGGAGCTTCTGATCCTGCAATTATTGTAAGGACATTGAAGTTACTGAGTTCCTTCACCATACTAAGCTGGTAACCATCAGGAGGGTTTTTCTGTATCAGTAGTAGTATTGATACATGACTAATGTGGCAAAATTGGCTTGTGATGGAATATCATGGGCAATTACCATCTGTCAGTGATCAAATAATGGTTGATTGTTACTTTTAGTATCATGAAATCATACTCTTGAATCAATACTTGTTAAAAAGGAGTAAGATATATGAGTGGTGTGAGGAAATATGGCAGAGAAGGTATAATGGGTTACAAATGTCTAACTAAAATAACTGTAGTGTGCTATGAAGCCCATGTCCTCACAGTTCATTTTGAGAAATTCTTATAAGAGCAAAAGTTTTGTATCTTTGTACAGTACACCTTTCTCCAATTTGTTATCCTCAATGTGTTGAAACTATCACAGCTCATAAACCACATTCTAATGCCAACATCTTTGTTTAATCAAAGATCATTGTAAGTGAAGCACATCATATTCCAATATTCCTTTTTTGAGAGCCTTCCAAGTTATGAAACTATCATTCTTGTCATTTTCAACCTGCATAGTCAATCTTCTGATGGCCAGGAACGATGAGATTTATGTTCCCACATAGTCTAACACATTAAAAAAAAAAAACATCTGGTTTGGAAAATGATCCTATTTTCTGCAATAACTGAAGTTCCAAATGATAAAAGACTAGGGTATATATTTTTTTCGTTTATGGTATGGTTACAATGAAGAGCAAAGAATAGATAAAGCAAAATAATTGAAAAGAAGAAAAAGTGATGTACAAAGTATTTTTCATGTATTGTCCCAACAACTGTTGCCCAAATCTCGTTAACGCCATTATTATATTAATAATGCAAATGGAGCTTACCTTAACATATTCAGATAAGTTTTATGACTGAGCTGTGGAAACATGAGGAACATTCTGATATACCAGAATCGTATCAGTGGTATCTTCAGGGTGGGATTGGATCAAAAAAATCAAGATGGTTATCACAGCAGCATAGTCAAATCCCCACTTCTTTGTAGATCCATAAGTCATTAACACAGGAGCAGAGTTTCAATCATACTATTGCAACTGCCACATTGATATTTTTGATTCCCCAGAAGATATTGCTGGTTCCAAGTATGTTTTCTCAGGATTAAATACCACTTTGTTAATTGACCTTCCTTCATAGAGTGTATACATGAGCTCTAATCCTGGTAGTGGAACATGAAAGTCAGTTAGATAAGTAAATCATTTTTAGCCAGATACATGCTCTTAGGTGGGAGCTCAAATTTCTCTATTCTTTAAATAGAAAATATACAAGGGATGGAAATAATATATCTTTGGCGGATAAATCCAGCAAGAGTGGATGGTATTTGGATATAGGACAAAGCAGTCAACTAGACGGGACACGGTTGCCAAGGTTTTATCAGGAACTTTGTCTTTGTTTTCCGACACAGTTTTGCACTTCAAATAAACTTTTATGCTATTAATATATATTTCATCATGTCAGACATATCTGATATGTCTTTTTTTTTTAAGGTAAAAAGAAAACAGAACCAGGAATTGGGGTACATTGATAAGAATCTGGAAAGGAAGTAAAGAATTTAAACGTGCAATGCCCAGGATTTGTTATTTCTAAACCATCCCTGCTGGGTCAGTTTGAATGCCATAAAAAACAGAGGACACATGGCACTGCCTTTATCAGGCTACCCAGACTATTTGTTTTAGTGCACTGTTGAAAATTTCTTCTGCCATTTTAACAATAATTCTCATTCAGGTTCATGGAAACATTATCTTTCTTCTCTTCCCTGGACACACAAAGTCAACAAATTTTAGCAAAATGCGAATGGAATCCTAAAGTGAAATATTGCTGCATTTTCTTTCGTTCCAAGGGGAAAAATGCACTTCCTTTAATTTGCAGGGTGAATAATAACATATAATCCTTCCTTTCACTCTTCAATCATCTTTCCACTGTTCTATAGGCACCCACTGGTGATATAAGTGACCCCATGGCAAGCCCTGATCCTTTGCCACATGAACTGCAGTATCACACAGGTACCAAGAATGGGCAGTGCTTGTAGTTCCAGTGCTGTTTTTATCCGAAGGAGCTTGACAAGAAAAGCCTCTGGATGATACTGTACCAACTTTTATGCTTGCTTGTATTTGACAAAATTGTGACCAGGCTATCCCTGTATTCTCTGAAGCTTGTCATCTTTAATTTTACTGACACCATCTTCAAAATGTCCCTAAGGGTCTTTCCTCTTGACTGAGCATTCTTCAGCTGGTAGAAAACATTCTAGATGACGTTTGCTATCCCTATCCTGCCTCTTCTGCCTCTGTTCCCAGTCACTGTAGAGCAGTGGTTCTCAACCTTTATAGTGCTGCGACCCCTTTAATACAATTCCCCACAATGTGGCGACCCCAACTGTAAAATTATTTTTGTTTTGAATTTATCGTGCCTGAAGCCGTATTGGTTAGTGATCTAAACTGCTTGCAATTGCCTTGAGGACGGAGGCATTAAAGTGGAGACTCCTCCCCTATTAAGTTTATCGTGCCTGAAGCCAGATTAGACTAGCGATTGGGAGTGATTGCAGCTGGCTTGAGGGGGAGACATCAGAGCAAAGATTTCTCTCTTTTTTAATTCATTGTGCCTGAAGCCGAATTCGGCTAGTGATTTGAAGAGCCTGCAGCTGGCTTGTGGAGTCAACCATTGGAGCGCGATTCTTCGACTCGCAAGTATACTTCCCATATTTCCGATGGTCTTAGGCGACCCCTGGCAAATCGTCATTCGACCCCCAATGGGGTTGCAACCCACAGGTTGAGAACCGCTGCTGTAGAGAGAGCTATGGAGCTGATCCTATACAGAAAAATTACAATGACCAAAGTATAACTGAAGCCCAGGAAAGAGGGGGGGAAAAACACTGGAACCTTGCTCAGACTGACTCTACCCTAATTCCGTGTGGGGGTTTTGAATCATAGAGTTGGGAGGGACCTTGTAGTCTTCTAGTCCAAACCCCTGCCAAAGGCAGGAGTCCTTATATCATCCCAGACAAACGGTTGTCCAATCTTTTCTTGAAAACCTCCAGTGATGGAGATTCCACAACTCTGAGAGGCAAACTGTTCCCTTGGTTAATTTTTTCTCACTGTTAGCACACTGCTGACTCATATTTAAGTGGTGGTCCACAGGACACCTAGATCCCTCTCACAGGCACTATTGTTGAGTCAGATACCTCCTGTTCTATACTTAAGCATTTGAGGATTTGATTTTATTTTTTCCCGTGCAGGACCTTACTTTTCTCACCACTGAACTGCATCTTGTTGGATAGTGTAAGAGGATAGCAAGGAAAGACACAGCTAGGCTTTCAAGCTTCAGTGATTAAAGCATATATCAATAAAGTATAGTTCCAATCAAGTATCTGAAGTCTGTTCCCTGCCTTGGCCTACCTCAAAGGGACGACACACTGCCAGTCATCAGACTTCCCTCCAAGATTATGTACGACTAAGTACATAATTATTATGTACATACCTAGAGGACATTTTGGGATTGCATAGGAACAAGAAAAAAAACATCTCTTTGACATTCAGCTAAGGATGATGAAAGCCAGCCTCCTCCTGAGGATGAGATAACAGCACTATCAGGGAGGCCCTGCAACAGGAAAGAAGCTATCGTAGCATTTCTGCTGTGGTTCACTACAAGTGGAGATAGGAGGCAAAACATTGTCTCTTGCCAATGGAATGCACAGAGCTAATTCAACGTAAGGATGCCATGCTTCGCCATTATAAAAGCAGTAGCACTCTGCACCGTTGAAAGCAATCTCAAACTGAACAGATTGCAATAGTACACTTGAGATGATGTCACTAAAGCAAGTCGGACAACAAAGAACAGATGTAGTTGGAACATCCAGAGCCAAAGCAGAGCCAAAGCACTCCTGAGTCACAGCCAAGTCAATGTAATCAATCAATGTAATAATGACGGAAAGGTCATAAAAGCCATATACCGTAGTTTTCATTGTCTTGTCCTCCGAAGCAAAAACTAATGCCAGCAGGCTGCCATCAAGGAAAGAAAGGTCAGAGTTGATCACCTAAGTCTTTGGAGAGAAACCATAACAATTTAATTTAATTTAATTTGCTTAACATTAAGAGAGCAACCATAGAAAAGCAACCATAATTTCTTTTTTTAGCATTGACCATATTTAAAATGCAGCTGATTCAAGAAGCTTTCTTCTTTTTGTTAGTATATTTATGGTTTTGTTTTCTTCTAAGAGTTTCAGAAACCAACTTGAATATGTCTTCTTTTAACTGCATTTTTTGTAGTTTTAATCATAGAAAAAACTTTGAAAGTTTTTGGGAAATTACTGCATCTGTTCTAAGAAAAAAGAGAAAAATAAAATATAAGATGCAAATTAATTGTGAAAGCATGCATATTTTTAGAAAAATACATGCTGGTTCTCATTTTGTCCCAGACTCCAGTAATTACCTGGATTCCACATAAACAACTTCCTTTCCTGAAATGGAGTCCCTGAATAGACCTTGTAGCGCATACAAAGAAATAGGTCAGTCAAAACTGGTAGTGTCTAACTGGAAATGTTAGAACTACAGTACTTGAAGCTCCATTTAGTCAAGTGCAGTTGGTTCTCAACTTATCACAATTGGGAAATTTAGAATTTCTGTTGTAAAATATGGCTGTTGTTAAGTGAGTCACACCCAACCTTTTTTGTCATGGTAATTAATCAAATCACTGCAGTTGTTACATGAACCACAGTTTTTTTAAAAGAATTCAGCTTCCCTCATTGACTTTGCTTGTTGGAAAGTCACAAATGGTGATCAGGTGACATCCCCCTTCCCCACACACTGCCACTGTCAGATGCAAAGGATCAGGACTATCCATTAAGCTGCAGCACAAATTTATTCAAGCCAACACACAAGAATCTAGTCAACTAAAGTTCAACACTAAATCGGTGCCACATAAGGTTCAACAGGATACAGGAAGGGTTGGATTTGGACCATTTGCGGGAATATAACAACTCTACGCTGATGACATGCTTAACTCCACTCCCAGCTCGGCCAGCTCTTCTCTTAAGGAATCTTCATAAATTCACGCTAGTTGCCAAACTCCCAAATGTTGATCATGTGACCAAGGGAATAAGTGTAAGGAGTCACTTTTTTCAACCTGGATTCTAACCCTATAGTATGCCTCCCTCAGATCCAATTTGGTAAAGATGTAGTTGGAACATCTTAGCCAAGTGAGCCAACATGTCTTTTATCAGAGGCAGAAGGTACATGTTCTCAACAGACACACCGTTAATGCCCCTGAAGTCCACACATAAGCACAAAGTCCCATCCTTCATCTCTTTGAACAGGATGGGAGCTGTGATCCTTGAGCAAGCGAGCTGAATGAACCCCCGAGCCAGGTTCTTCTTGATGTACTGAGCTCCAGACCTAATCCAGTAGTAACAACTCCATTCGTGTGGGTGAGTGATAACTGGGTTGATTAAGACGGACTCAGGAACACAAATGAGATCCAAAAAGCACTGGTCATGAACCAGATTAATCTGGAATTAAAGTCAGCACTGGGAGCATCCACTTCCCACTGTGTTTATATAGGCAAGCCATGCCCTCTGCTGGCTCAGGCCTTGCCCAGAAGTTGGCAGTGATTCTGATTGGCTCCCCAAGGCTCCCCAGCTGTTCAACACCTTCGCCCCTCCCCCAGCTGATTGTTGGGCATTCCAGTTGCCTCGTGCTGGCTGCCTCCCTGCCACAACTGGTGGGCACTCCAACGGAGGTTCTCTGGTATGCAGCTGCAGCCATCAGTATCACAAACTGCCGCCCAACATCAGGAGCTTCCCTCCCCCACCCCCGGTAACGCAAATGCCAAGGTTTGACAGGTATATTTTTGCATGAAATCTCTTCTCTAGTCAGATTAATTTTAGATTTTTTCTCCAGTGTAGTGTCCATTTCTGCATAGCACACTTAAGAAAGTTAAAACAATGGATCAGGTTGACAGCAGAACAACATGGATGACCAGGGATGAGTATCAGTTGTATTTAGCTTGAAAGGAGCAGAGTGAGAAAGAGATAAGTTAGCACTCTTCAGATGCTGAAGGAAACTCATACAGAAGATGGGCAAGATCTGCTCTTTAGTAGCGGACACTGGGTAGTAGATTTAAGTTATAGAAAAACAAGATTTTTTTTTTTTTTACTGAATGGTAGTGGGAAAATATCCTAATAGGAAGAGCAGCTTAACTATGGAACCACTGAATTAGTGAAGTCCCCTGAATGCAATGAAACAGAAGCTGGGCATTAATTTGATAAATGCACTTTAATTTGGATCATCATTTGGAACTCAGAACAGAAGAAAGCATTTAGCTGACTTTGGTTGATCTTTTTAAAAAATACTAAGTAACTTAGAAAAGTTTGGTACTGGGATGGTAGACTACCAGGAAATCTCAGAATTGTAGACTAGGGCTTAAAAAAAAAGATGACCAGCCATCTTTTTTTGACAAGAAAACTGTATGGATACATCTATGAAATTCAAAGAGTCAGCCTTCACTCAAAGAAACCTAGAACTAGTCCAGAGGTGGGTTTCAGCAGGTTCTGACCAGTTCTGGAGAACTGCTAGCGGAAATTTTATTTATTTTATTTTTTTATTTATAATTTAATTTCTATACCGCCCTTCTCCCGAAGGACTCAGGGCGGTTTACAGCCATGTTAAAACTACAAATACAAATAATAATTTTAAAAGCGAATTAAAACCAAATATTTAATCAACTAAAATGGTCAAAGACCAACATAAAACCCGTTTAAAATTACAATTAAAATTATACTTAGGCTAGTCCCGCACGATGAAATAGTAGTCTTCAGTTCACGTTTGAAGGCCCGGAGGTCGGGGAGTTGGCATAACCCCAGAGGCAGCTCATTCCAAAGGGCCGGTGTTGCCACAGAGAAGGCCCTCCCCCTGGGGTCCGCCAACTGACATTGTTTGGCTGACGGCACCCTGAGGAGGCCCACTCTGTGGGAGCGCACAGGTCGTTGGGAGGCTATCAGTGGCAGAAGGCGGTCTCGTAAATATCCTGGTCCTAAGCCCTGGAGCGCTTTAAAGGTGGTAACCAACACCTTGAATTGCACCCGGAAGGCTACCGGCAGCCAGTGCAGGCCGCGCAGGATAGGTGTTATATGGGAGCAACATGGTACTCCCTCTATCACCCGTGCAGCCGCATTCTGGACTAGCTGAAGCTTCCTGGTGCTCTTCAAGGGGAGCCCCAAGTAGAGAGCATTGCAATAGTCCAGGCGGGAAGTAACGAAGGTGTGAGTGACCATGCGTAAGGAGTCCCTGTCAAGGAAGGGACACAACTGGCGAATCAGGTGGACCTGATAAAATGCTCCCTTGGCGACGGCCATCAAATGTTCCTCTAAGGACAGCCGATCGTCCAGGAGAACGCCCAAGTTGCGCACCCTTCCCCTGGGGGTCAATACTTCACCCCCAACAGTCAGCGATGGCGTAAGCTGACTGTACCGGGATGCCGGAACCCACAGCCACTCTGTCTTGGAGGGGTTGAGCTGGAGCCTGTTCCTCCCCATCCAGACCCGCACAGCTTCAAGACACCGGCCCATCACCTCGATGGCTTCGTTGGGGTGGTTCAGGGTGGAAATGTACAGCTGAGTATCGTCAGCGTACAGATGGTATTCCACCCCGAAACCACGGATAACCTCACCCAGCGGCTTCATATAGATGTTGAACAGGAGAGGCGAGAGAACCGACCCCTGTGGCACCCCACAAGTGAGGCACCTTGAGGTCGATCTCTGCCCCCCTACCAACACCGTCTGCGAACGGTCAGAGAGATAGGAGGAGAACCACCGATAAACGGTGCCCTCCACCCCCAATCCCTCCAACCGCCGCAGCAGGATACCATGGTCGATGGTATCAAAAGCCGCCGAGAGATCTAAAAGGACCAGGACAGAAGAACATCCCCTGTCCCGAGACCTCCAGAGGTCATCCACCAATGTGACCAAAGCCGTCTCCGTGCTGTATCCATTTTGAGTAGTTCGGAGAACCGGTACTAAAATTCTGACTGGCCCCGCCCCCATCTATTCTCTGCCTCCCAAGTCCCAGCTGATCAGGCGGAAATGGGGATTTTGCAGTAACCTTCCCCTGCCATGCCCACCAAGCCACGCCCACCAAGCCACGCCCACAGAACCAGTAGTAAAAAAAAATTGAAACCCACCACTGAACTAGTCCTAACAGCTAAATACCTTCTTCTGACTCTGATTCTAATACATGGCCCTGTACAGGATTACAAGGAGAGTTTGCTGTATCCTTCCATGATAATTTTTTTAGATTTATTTTTTATCCTACCTTTTTTTTATATAAATAACTCAGTTATTGATAAAGCTCCTTCCTCCTTCCAGTTTGCCCACCACAACAACCCTGTAAGATGGGCTGGGCTGAGAGAGAATGACTAGCCCAAAGCTACCTAAAGTGGAACTAGAACCCACAATTTTCTGCTTTCTAGCTTGATGTCTTAACCACTATACCAAACTAGTCTGTGGTTAATTCTTGAACTTTGATGATTCCATCAGAAGCAAACAAGAATACCTTTGAAAAACAACAACTTTGTTGAGACACAGATCGTTTTTATAACTTCTTTAGAAAAATAATTTGCCTACTTTGTTTGCGCTAGCTCTGCAATGTGCCCACATGCCCATTTTTACTTCTTAAATACCACTCTCTTTTTAACCCACAACGTATCTAACTATGGAAATGGTTCTCTGGGGAGGTAATGAACAAGGAGGAAAACAAGGTAGTAATTTGGAAAGTCAGCAAAAGCCAGAAACCAACTGTTCTGACGTACATTGGGTTGAATTAATTTTCAGTGCCAAAGTTATCTTCTGCTTGGTTCAAAGCAGCCTCCACAACGAGGCATCCTCTAAATATGTTTAGACCAGTTCTCATAATGTCCACCCAGCTTAGCCTAGGATTATGAACACAGAAGTTTAATAAAATTGAAGCTTTCCAAGTCTGGGAAGATTGATTTAACCTTCCTTAATCTTATATATTGAACTGCAAAACTGGCTTCTGTGATGAAAGTCCAGCAAGGATTAGGATCTCAAGACCTTCATGCTGTTTTTAGAAAAAAGCTGCTCTTTATGTCATCATGCATGGAAAACTCACTTCCAGCAAGTGCTATGAGCTGGTGAAATAACAAATTTCCACAGCATAGAAGGAAATTACTGGGCTGCATTCTTGCTAAGTGATATTGCCTTACTTGTAACTTACAAGTTGCCTTTCTCTTCCAAAGCAACAGTGACAGCAATACAGTTTCAATATAAAACAAAGCAGCCAAGGACATGAAGCCCCTTTCCTTTGAGAGAAAGAAAAATCTCTCTTTTCTTTCAAGGCTGCTAGAAATTTATTTATTTAGTAAACATGCATATTGCCCAAGTTATATCCACAAAATCTAAGAGTGATTTGAGCAGAATTTCAAGGAACAGCCATTGCAGCCATAAAGAGACTGTGTGTTTTTTTAACAATTTCAACATCTGAAGAGGGGTTAAAAGGCTCCGCAACAGGATCTCAAGCAATCAGCCTCAACTTCAGATTACAATTCTTTTTAAATTGTTTAAATTGTAAAGAATTTACATTTTTTTTAAAAAAAAATTTCTTTGTTGCATACACAATTAATAAAACAATCTTTAGAATAGAATATAGAATAGAATATTTTAATTTATAGACCGCCCTTCTCCCGAAGGACTCAGGGCGGTGATAATTTTTGCAGTCGAGGATGCCGTGCCAGTTGATGGCAAGTTGAAATCCCCCATGACCAACAGTCTAGGGGTTTCAACTGCCAACCCAGCCAACAACTCCAACAGCTCGGGCAGGGCTGTTGTCACGCAGCAAGGAGCCAGGTACGTGATCAACAAGCCCACCTGAGTCCTATGACCCCACTTCACATAGAGGGTTTCACACCCCGCTATCTGAGGCACAGTGGTCTCCCTCGGTTCCAGACTCTCCCTAATATTAACCGCCACACCGCCACCCCTACCTTGGGCCCTCGGCTGATGGAATGCTCGGAAACCTGGTGGGCACATCTCTACTAGGGGAACCTCCCCTTCAGTGCCCAACCAGGTTTCCGTAATGCCCATAACGTCCGTGGTCCCTTCCTGAATTAGATCTGAAATCAGGGGGGCTTTATTAACCACAGATCTTGCATTACATAACATCAGCCAAAGGCCCAAGTCCCGAGTACTCTGGCCACTCGGGGAACGGGAAAATTTTGGGGGGCCGGAGCACGCGATCGCTCTTAAATAGCGAGAGGGTGCCCCCAAAACCTGATGTGGCCCTCCCCTTCCGCCATATCTGCCTTTAAACTTTAAAACTTTAAAACAAAAGCCCAAATGAAATAAAATATCTGATCAAGACAGAAAAAAAAAATCCTTATTTTATATTCTAGGCTTACGATATTCACTGAGTTAGCAATGAATATTTATTTATTTATTTAATTTCCATGCTGCCCATCTCACTGATATATTGATTCTATATACCACTATATACAGTACTGGTAATCCTTGATTTATGACCACAATTGAGCCCAAAATTTCTGTTGTCAAGTAAAACATTTGTTAAGTGAATTTTGTCCCATTTTATGACCTTTCTTGCCCCTGTTGTTAAGTGAATCCCCGCAGTTGTTAAAGTAGTGACATAGTTGCTAAGTGAATCTGGCTTCCCCATTGATTTTGCTTGTCAGGAGGTTGCAAAAAGGGAACATCTGACCCCAGGACACTGCAACCCTCATAAATAGTTACCAAGTGACTGAATTTTGACCTCAGGGATGCTGCAACAGTCAAAAGTGTGAAAAACAATCACACACTTTTTTCAACGCTGTTGTGACTTTGAACAGTCACTAAATGAACTGTTGTAAGTCAAGGACTATCTGTACTACATAGACTATGATATAATGTGAACAGTACAAAATAGTATTATAAAATGTCATCAACTCTCTGCCATAGTAATATTGTCTTTTCCAAAATAGGTGAATCCCATATTTTGGACAAGCATTCCTTGGTATCTGGGATAATAAAATATTTCCAATTTCTCAACATGATTTGTAACTATCTCCCTTCCACGCGTGATATAGCCAAAATTCCTGATAAAAAGTCAGATTCCAGCGCTTTGGTATACAATTCAACATTGTATTAAGAAACATAATGTTTATATTTCTATTGTTAGTGAGCTTTGCAGAAGTCATCACCCAAAACCATAGAATAAAAATATCAGACTTGGGGAAACCAATTGAAGGCACATATTTTGTACAAGGCTCTTTAGTTCCTCTTCACTTTCTGCCATTAAGATTGTCGGGAGATATATCAACAACCTCAGATATGAAGATGAAACCACCCTAATGGCAGAAAGTGAAGAGAAACTAACGAGCCTTCTGACTGGGTGAAGGAGGAGAGTGCAAAAGTTAGCTTGAAACTCATCATTAAGAAAACTAAGATCATGGCATCCGGCCCTCTCAACTCCTGGCAAATAGATGCGGAAGAAATGGAGGTAGTGACAGATTTCATTTTTCTGGGCTCCAAGATCACCGCAGATGAAGACTGCAGCCAAGAAGTTAAAAGACGCTTGCTCTTGGGGAGGAAAGCTATGGCAAAGTTAGACACTAAAAAGCAGAAACATCACCCTGCCAACAAAAGAGCATATAGTCAAGGCTATGGTTTTCCCAGTTGCAACGTATGGTTATGAAAGTTGGACTATAAGGAAGGCTGAGAGTCAAATTGAGGCCTTTGAACTATGGTGCTGGAGAAGACTCCTGAAAGTCCATTGGACTGCAAGGCAAACAAACAAGTCAGTCCTAGAGGAGATCAATCCTTACTGCTCTTTAGAAGGTCAGATCTTGAAGATGAAACTGAAATACTTTGGCCACCTAATGAGAAGGAAGGACTCCCTGGAGAAGAGCCTAATGCTGAGAAAGATTGAGGGCAAAAGAAGAAGGGGACAGCAGAGAATGAGATGGCTGGATGGAGTCACTGAAGCAGTCGGCGTGAGCTTAAATGGTTTCCGGGGGACGGCAGAGGACAGGAAGGCCTGGAGGAAAGTTGTCCATGGGGTCACGATGGGTCAGACACGACTTCGCAACTAACAAACAACAACATTTTATACAAATGGAAAGCAGCGTGTGAGCTTCCTAGTTCTTTGCCTTTAAGGTATCGGTAGAAAAATGGATATCTTCAATATAGTAAATGCACTTGCTGTGAACCACTAAACTGCCAATGAACTCCCTCCTACAAGTCTATTCCACTTTTAATACCTTTAAATCACACATGTTTTAAAATTAATTTTTTAAAAGTAACACACAGTGAAATAGGATTGATAAGACACTTAATTTTTTACTGCATCACACCAGGATTTTTTTCCTTTTAGTTTTAGTATCTCATGATAATAAAAAATAGAAAAGATAATAATAAATGCCTTCTAAAAATCTGTGTTACTTGTGTTTATTCATTTATAAGTCATCTACCACTTGTTTCATAGTTCAAACAGGACAGCAGTCTTAAGGCCTTAGTCAATGAATGAAAGAGCCAAATGGGAAGTGATTAATCACTTAGAAGTTTTTTATCGGGAGATTAAGGAAGTCTGGTGGACAGTTAGGAACCATCTTCATTCTTTGTCTGTATTTGGATCCCCAACATGTTTGTAAAATATACCCCTGTCTCCCATTCTTCTCTGGATATCCCACAGAAGGAGAGAGCCAAGATCTCAGCCATATCCATTTTCAGTGTGTCACATAGTTCACCACAGTCTACAAACATTTCTAATGAGAATGGTTTTGCAGTTGTTGCACTCGGTGTCAATTACATGACTTCTTCAGATAATCCCAGTTCCTCTTTTGCAGGGATACGTGCAAAGAGCATTTCCTTAGATGTTAAGCAATTCCAAAGGCAACCACAAGACTTCATCAAAGCATTGAGAAACTGAACTTCTTTAAAGGTTCTGTGTCTGGCAAGCGACTGAAGAAGGCCTCCTCCAGTAGTTGTTTTCTTAATCTATAGGATTATGTATGTGTGCAGTCTGTTAATTTACCAGAAGTATTACTATTCAATTGAAAAACAAGAAAACAAAAATCTACAAATAGACTAAGATGCAGCAACACATGGCTACTACACATGGCTAAATTAAACTATGTAACAGTGATGGCTAACCTTTTCCGAACCAAGTACCCAAAGTGCGCGTGCATGCCCGAACTCCCAAAATGTAATGTGCATGTGGCCCATGTGAATGCGGCCCCCCGCATGCGCCCTGTCCCCTGTGCATGCAGGTGCATACCCCTGCACATGTGTGTGCAGGCCCCCTGCTCGCTCTCCACCCCTGCGCATTTGCACACGCCCCCCACATGTGCTCTGCCCCCTCCCATGCCCATGCATCCCTCTGCACATGTCCCACCCCTGCGCATGCACAGCAGAGAAACAAAGACCAGCTGGCCAGTGGAAGGCACACACATATGCACGGCGGAGCTGAACTGGGGCTACGGCTTGGTGCCCATAGAGAGGATGCTGTGTGCCACCTCTGGCACATGTGTCATAGGTTCGCCATCACAGCTATATAATACGCATAGAATACTTGGAGGAAGAGGCACATATTCATTTAGCAGTGTGGATGCCAAGCAAATTTTCTTGGACAGCAAAAAAATTGTGGGACAGTACAATTACAAAAACTGTCTCTCTTATTATCATCTACCAATTGTTACTTTCCAAAAGTCTCTGGAGAAGAGTATTAGAAAGTTACTGAAATGTCCCAGCACTTAGAGAGGAGATATTATTTTAGATACTTTACCCACCACCACCACCACAAGCCATTCAAGACAGTCTGGGATCTGGGAGGTTGAGATACTCTATTGTTATTTGTCCTTGTTTTGAGTCCTGATGTCAGATTTACATTCGATTATTATTTTGCAGGAAATGTGCCCTGTTTGTTTGCAGATGGTGGCATATATCACATTAGAGGAAGAACGCGTGGAGGTACCTCTAATCTTTTATTTGTACTTATTGGGGACTGTGATGGTGCTATTAGTGAAGAAGTGAAGCAGAGTAGATCTCTGGATTTATTGAAGGGTCTGCTTCCCATAGTAGAAACACCATCATCCTATCATTTCTTGTTACTCATGAAAATCTGTTTCAGGTTGGGTAATGGTCTGTATGCAAATATGGGTCTGCCATGTATGGCTAAGTATCTATGGAGATTCTCGGTCATCTGTGTCATGGTCCCAAAGGTGCTTTTTCAAGAGGCAACTGGACTTTCTCGTTTTTACTTTAAAAATGTTTCATTTCTCATCCAAGAAGCTTCTTAAGAAAGTCCAGCTGCCTCTTGAAAAATCACCTTTGGTATGCATGTAGTGGCTGAGAAGGTGCAGTGTCATTGATCACTATGGTCTGTAGCATATTAATAAAATTTAAGGGGCCTCTGGTGGCTCAGCAGACTAAGTCTGTCTGTTATTAACACAGCTGCCTGCAATTACTGCAGGTTCTAGTCCCACCAGGCCCAAGGTTGACTCAGCCTTCCATCCTTTATAAGGTAGGTAAAATGAGGACCCAGATTGTTGGGGGGGCAATAAAAGTTGATTTTGTATATAAATATACAAATAGGATGAAGACTATTGCTTGACACAATGTAAGCCGCCCTGAGTCTTTGGAGAAGGGCGGGATATAAATGCAAATTTTTAAAAAAAGTGGTTTGAGCTGTGACCACCAGTTGTGTTCTTTTGTTTATTTCTCTGATCTGTCTTTTAATATGAACTTCCTTGGAATTTGTCTATTGATCTCATTGGGTGGATTGTTCAGTCTTACTCTCATTGTAGGAAAAAAATTTCTCAAATCACTTCAGAAAATGTTGCCAAGAAAGCTACCTATGTAGTTGTTAGGAATCAGGGTAAACTTGAAGGACTATGAGAACAGTATCTTATAGATATATAAAAAAAAACCTCATAGATAAAATTCAGTCCTGGAGAAATGGATGATGGAATTACCATGGAAACGAGCCATAATCTGAAAATGATTATCCAAGTAAGAACAAATCTACTCTTATAAATATTGATTAGGGACAATACCAAGATATAGAAACATGCGGAGATGTCAAAGAGAAAAGCAAGATTTCAACTTTCTGTCAAAATTATCCAGAGGGCAACCACAGCTATTTATTTCCCAAACATGGGTGTAAATTTGGCCTGAAATTATTCTAAAAAATCAACATCATCCCAAAGTGCCTAGAATTGGTCACAGTCCTCTGAATGGGAGAAAAAAAAGCATAGTTAGTTGGAAATTTAAATAGTTAAGTGCAGGGGTGAAATTCAAATTTTTTCCCTACCAGTTCTGTGGGCATGGTGTGGTGGGCAGGGGAAGGATACTGCAAAATCTCCATTCCCACCCCACTCTGGGGCCAGCCAGAGGTGGTATTTGCTGGTTCTCCAAACTACTCAAAATTTCCGCAACTGGTTCTCCAGAACCTATTAGAACCTGCTGGGTTTCACCCCAGTTAAGTGATTCTTCAGGTAGAAAATAGACATCCATTTTCTCTCTCTTGACCACTGCCTCTCCTGTCTACTGTATCTTCTTTCCTCAAGCAACTTTAGGCTATATGTTTGGAACATATGGTCTAGAATCTGCGTATTCCTTCAAATAAATTTTGAATATAAAATATTGTTAAGGGTAATCTGGGTTCACAACCAAGATTGTGGACTGTTGAGCAGAGTACCCTACGCATGAAAATGACTGAGACTGGTTGTATACAATAACAATCACTTGCAGACAAACTGGGGTTTGATATTCCTTTACTTTTAGGGAAAAAGCAAAGACATAGTCCAAAAACAATTACAGGTCATACACATATAAAGCCAGTCAGTCAGTCTTCTTACCAATGTAGACTTGTAAAAACAAACAAGGTCTTCTTTCAGTTCAGCAAAACACAGTTCAATTCACAACAGTCAGTATCTTGAGGAATCAGTAACTAGCCATGATCAAGCAACGATCATAAAGCTCAAATATACAGTTGCAGCATGTCATTAGGTTACAATACTGAAGCATCTCTGTAGATTCCCCACAAGCCATAATTTAGTAGTCCTTTTATACATTGGCTACAGAGCTCAACCAATCAGGATGCTTGCATGATGCAGCACAGCCTTAAAGCAATATCATGCCTTTCTTTAAACATACATAGTTAGTTTATATATTGCCTGGCCAACTAGTTAGGCAAATAACAATTTTCTGACAAATATAAAGAAATATATTCTTTATAATGGAATATATTATAGCACTGCACACCAGAATAACTAGACACAAGAACAGTTTCTTCCCAAACGCCATCACTATGCTAAACAAATAATTCCCTCAACAGTCAAACTATTACTAAATCTGTACTACTACTACTACTACTACTACTACTACTACTACTATTATTATTATTGTTGTTGTTATTGTTATTATTATTGTTATTATTATTATTATTTATTAGATTTTTATACCGCCCTTCTCCCGAAGGACTCAGGGCAGTGTACAGCCAAAATAAAAACAGTAGCAAAATACAATTAAAATAAACAATTAAAAAACTTATTATAAAATTGGCCAAAATTTAAAACATGTTAAAATCTAAAACCCAATTAAAATACATCCAGAAATTTAAAATTTAAAATTTAAGCCAACCCCGCGCGAGTAAATAAATACGTCTTCAGCTCGCGGTGAAAGGTCCGAAGGTCAGGCAATTGGCGCAAGCCAAGGGAAAGTTCGTTCCAGAGAGTAGGAGCCCCCACAGAGAAGGCTCTTCCCCTGGGGGCCGCCAGCCGGCATTGCTTGGTGGATGGCACCCTGAGAAGTCCCTCTCTGTATGAGCGTACGGGTCGGTGGGAGGCGTGAGGTAACAGCAGGTGGTCCCGTAAGTACCCAGGCCCTAAGCCATGGAGCACTTTAAAGGTAGTAACCAACACCTTAAAGTGCACCCGAAAGGCCACAGGCAGCCAGTGCAGTCTGCGCAGGAGTGGTGTTACACGGGCGCCGCGTGTGGCTCCTTCTATAACCCGCACAGCTGCATTCTGGACTAACTGAAGCCTCCGAGTGCACTTCAAGGGGAGCCCCATGTAGAGAGCATTGCAATAATCCAAGCGAGAGGTAACAAGAGCATGAGTGACCATGCATAAGGCATCCTGGTCGAGGAAGGGCGCAACTGGCGAACCAGGCGAATGTTCTGTTTCCCTCCCCCAATACTCCCAACAAAGAGACAGTCAAAGGCCTTCTCTTCTAATTTATTTACATAGATAAATGTCCTGGCCACGTCTACCCACGGGCCTGCCAGTTTCTGGAGATAACGAGGAAATTATAGATAAGGCCAGAATTACTCACGAATATATTCTTCCCTCCATTGATACAGTTTCCCCACGCAAATTCATTGCTTTGTCCAAGACAAAAAACCAGGAAGTCCCGCTTCCTATTTATAGTCTCTGCAGATGTCACTGCATGACAATCATTACTTGGCTTTATCCCAACGCTTCCTCTGCTGCGCGCACCGGTCACGTCTGCACAGTCTTGCATCACCCCAAAACTGTTCTTGGGGCGTTGCCAAATCAGAAGAAGGCTCAAGAGAATCAGGCCTTGCCGGCCCCTCCTCCTCCCTTTGAGTGGGTGCCAGGGAAGGAGAGGGTGCAAGAGAAGCAGGGCTTGCCAGGTCTTCTCCCTCACTTTCTGAATCATCCGAGTCCAGGAGTCCGGGTCCAGGAACCTGGGTCACAACAGCGAACCTGGTGAAAAGCTCTCCTGGAGACGGCCATCAAATGATCTTCAAACGACAGCCGTCCATCCAGGAGAACACCCAAGTTGTGCACTCTTTCCACTGGGGCCAATGACTCGCCCCCAACGAGTTGCAGCTGACTGTACCGGGGTGCCGGCATCCACAGCCACTCCATTTTGGAGGGATTGAGCTTGAGCCTGTTTCTCCCCATCCAGACCCGTACGGCTTCCAAGCACCAGGACAGCACTTCAACAGCTTCGTTGGGGTGGCCTGGGGTGGAGAAGTACAGCTGCGTACCATCAGCATACAGTTGGTATCTCACCCCAAAGCCACTGATGATCTCACCCAAAGCCACTGATGATCTCACCCAGTGGCTTCATTAGATGTTGAACAGGAGAGGCAAGAGAATCGACCCCTGCGGCACCCCACAAGTGAGGCACCTCGCGGTCGATCTCTGCCCCCCTGTCAACACCATCTGCGACCGGTCAGAGAGATAGGAGGAGAACCACCGATAAACGGTGCCTCCCACTCCCAACCCCTCCAACCGGTGCAGCAAGATACCATGGTCGATGGTATCAAAAGCCGCTGAGAGATCTAATAGGACCAGGGCAGAGGAACAACCCCTGTCTCTGGCCCTCCAGAGATCATCCAACAATGCGACCAAAGCTGTCTCCGTACTATATCTGGGCCGGAAGCCGGACTGGAACGGGTCTATTAATCTTCTCATCGCTCCCATCACACATCTCCTTCCACTTGACTGTATGACTGTAACTTTGTTGCTTGAATCCTTACAATTTATATTGATATTGATTGTTTCCTGGTTGCCTGTACCCTATGACTATCATTAGAATAGAATAGAAGAATAGAATTTTTATTGGCCAAGTGTGATTGGACACACAAGGAATTTGTCTTGGTGCATATGCTCTCAGTGTACATAAAAGAAAAGATACGTTCATCAAGGTACAACATTTACAACACAATTGATGGTCAATATATCAATATAAATCATAAGGATTGCCAGCAACAAGTTATAGTCATTCAGTCATAAGTGTTGTACCTTAGAATTCTTGATGAAGGTATCTTTTCTTTTATATACACTGAGAGCATATGGACCAAGATGAATTCCTTGTGTGTCCAATCACACTTGGCCAATAAAAAAATTCTATTCTATTCTATTCTATTCTATTCTATTCTAGAATAGAATAGAATAGAATAGAATAGAATAGAATAGAATAGAATAGAATAGAATAGAATAGAATATATTCTATGTTCATAATAGAAGAAACATCTATTCTTAAAGTGTGTCCCACCTTGTTGATCACGCTGCCTGTTCTTTGTCTATCACATTGCTAATGTGATATCATTTCCTTCTGCCTTTCTTCTCTGGCACATAAAACAAAGCACATGAATGGAAAGGAGATTCATTTATAGAAAATTAAGAGCTGGCAAAGCTTAGTACCCAGATAATCATGTCCCCTGACTGTAATTATCTGGGTACTAAGCTTTGCCTATCCCTTAATTTTCTATAAATGAATCTCCTTTCCATTAATAATTATAAAACTTGCTTCGCCAAATCTTGTTCGGGTCAGATTAAAGAATGCTTCAAACACATATGGAACACTTCAGCCTCTAATGTTTCTAATCTAGACCTGAAGAAGTATAAAGTTCAGACTGAAAAATCCAATAACAAAGTTCCATTCTCCTGACTATTAATTTACCCTAAGTTTCCAAATGACGCAAATCAGAAACGTTGGCCTGTTTAACAAAGGTTGAGGAGTTTTAGTTGCTAAGATAAGGCAACAAGAGACAGTGGATCTGTGCAGGAGTTTCTATATATAAATTTGTCAAAGTGAGGAAACCCAACTTAGAGCTGTCACCTTTTTTTATATTTTCTTAACAAGCTCAGAGTTCATTGTATTTGCTTTTTGATAGATTTTCTCAGGCTTGGTTCTTCTGTTAATAAGACAGTCAATAATTCCATGCTTTAATTTGACTTTGTAGTCAGTGCAATCATTTACTTATAGATCCTTGCTTTTTATTTACCTACTGGGAGGGTGGGTTGTCAGATTTAGAGCTGCCACAAAGCTGTCCAAGAAGTTCTGAGAGTCCCGATTGATTCAGGGTGTAATCTCAGGCTGTGAAAGCAGCAATCTTATCCTCATTCTTTACCAAGATTTAATTTATTTTTGACACCAGGAGTCTTAAGCTTTGAGGCTTCTCCTCATTCAAGATGCTGACCATTACATCAACCTTCCATTAGTTTCTTCGCATTAATAGAAAAAGCAAGGGGGTTTCCATGGAAGCAGACAGTGGTCACTAGTGGTTTCCATAGTGTTGCTGAAGACATGTGCTGATGTTAAGGGAATGAAGATTATACAATTGCCAAGCTATTTGTATGCTGTCCAGTCATATTACATGTTATAACATTTAATCTCCAAATATTCAGAGGCTAATTGAGATCGTTGAGTGTGCAGATTCAAAGAAAAACAGAAGAGGCATCAGTAGTTTGATTCTTTCCCTTTCTTTCTTTCTTTCTTTCTTTCTTTCTTTCTTTCTTCCTTCCTTCCTTCCTTCCTTCCTTCCTTCCTTTCTTGGTTCTAGCACAGGTATGTAACTGTCATATACCTTTTACTGAAGACTAGTTCACTCCTTCTATCAGGGATGGTTGCCCCCTTCCATCAAGCGTGCAACTTTAGGAGAAATGCACATGGGAGCTGTGAGGAAGGAAGGGGACAGTCCCAGCCAGATTAGCCAAATCAACCCTGGCAATCAATGGGATGGCAGATGTTGCAGCCTGATTGCCCGCACATTCAAAGTCTGCATCATTTACTTGTGAACAGCAATCAAGTTTGGGCTGCAAGAGATCAATAGGATCCACCCAAGAACCCAATAGAATCTATTTCATCAAAAATCACTTGGCTAATCCCTGCCAAAATGGAAGAATAATGCAAACTCAGTGGGTTTGAGAACATGATTCAGCAAGTTTGTTGAGGCAGTGGGAAGGATAGATGTGTATCTACATGATATTCCATGATAGATGGAGCTTTGAGAGGGACCGTATTCCTCATCTGACTTTCCAGCCAATAGAAATTATTTCCAATTAGATTAGGAAATCTATATTTTTGGCTTTTTACTGTTACTGTGCAATTTAAAAAGTACTACATTTTTCCAAAGAAAAGTGTTTTTAAAAGTTTAAGAAAGCTTAAGTTTCCAAAAATAAAAAGAGAAAAGTAAAAAAAAAAATCAGTATTAACTGCCACTTTTAGGCTGTCAATGTTACAATGTTAAAACATAAGATTATTTAAATTTTATTTTCTTTTTAAGTTCAGTAAAACATAGAGGAAAAAGAACCCCTGCAATTCACATCAAAACATCAGTTATATGATAATAGTTACAGTCTTGAACTAATTCCTACATTTTATTTTAAATAACCGAAAGCCAACATGGTGGTGTAATTGACTCCAACTGGACCAAAGTCAACTTCAGATTCCTATTCACCCATATATAAAATCCACTGGTTCCAATTATTAACTCCCGTCTTCCCCTGTTTATGACAGAAAATGTGAAGAAGAAAACCGTACATTTTTCTTTGCCTTAAATGTGCAATAAATAATTTGAACAACATCTTAATTTATTTGCCAATTCATTCCTATATTGAGATTTACTTTTTAAAATATTACCATAAGATGTGCGTGCCTCTCTGTATGTTTATGTGTATATATACATATGAAATTTGAAACAGATCTGAACAAATGTCTCTGTATCCCTTACTAGTAGACTATGAAAATGATCGATAAAACCCTATACTTAAATATCTTTTTGCATTTTAAAGTTAGCATTTTAATAAGCTGTGAGGTGCAGGATCTCCAAAATTATTTCCCAGGCTTCTCAAAGTGCCCCTTAGTGTCAGCTGACAGGGATCAAAGAGAAAAATTCCTCATCCAAGTTCTACAAGAGCTCAGAGAAGATGGAGCAACGTGGCTTCCATGTGCTATCTTTGTTCCTCACATATCCTATTGGAAAAGACCTGACGACTTGGTGCAGATGCCCTAGTATACAGAAAGAGTTTCCAAACACTGAAATATCTCAGACTTGTTAAAAATGTCAATGACATTTGACACCTCTATTCATTTGTATGTGCTGATTATAGATACTTTATCACAAAACTCTTAAAATGATTTGTATCTAGCCTTTGATATGTTATCACTTTTTATAATAAAATCTTAACTACCTTTTGAATTGTATGTTTATATACACCTTTGATTCCGCACCTAAAATACATTGTGTACATTTCAAAGGCTATGTAATTTTCTGTCTTTAAAATCCTATATTTGCAAAATTCTATTATGGTAATTGTATAATGTATAATTTATACATGTATAATGTATAACTATAATGATGGAGAGAAACTAATTCTATGTAGTGGTTAAGACATCAGGCTAGAAATTGGGAGACTGTGAGTTCTAATCCCACCTTAGGCACAAAGCTAGCTGGGTGACCTTGGGCCAGTCACTTTTTCTCAGCCCTACCAAAAAGGCAATGGCAAACCACTTCTGAAAACACTTATCAAGAAAACTGCAGGGATTTGTCCAGGCAGCCTCCAAGAATCAGGCGTGGTTTTAAAGAAGAAATAAATTGTGATGGTAAAATAAATAAAACTTAATAAAGTGTATTAGAACACTAATTTATGCCTCATTTGCAGCAGGGGAGGGGTCCTTTTAGATTCCATTTCATTTTTTTTCCTGTTGGACACATTTGTTAAAATGGTTGAAAAGAAGCCAGTGGGCTCTGTTCCAGGACTCAGTTTTATCCATTCCACTTTCAAGTAATCCCTTTCTCTGTCAAACTAATGACTTCACACTAATGATAGAAGCTATGGTTTTCTATAAACTCAGTCCAGAAGAAATAAAGCAGTGTTGCTTGAGGATAGGACAATTAAAATTCGTAATATATGAAAGGGATTTAAGGGTCTTCCATCTCTCTTTCTTTGTATAGACAGCCTCTCTTTCTTTTTATGAACAGCCTTGTCTGGGAATAGCAAATATAGAAATCCATACCAATCATTTCAAAGAACAAAATTATTCTAGGGTTACAAATTATGATAGAATAGGAAGCAAAAGATTGCAGAGCCTTGAGTTCTTGGGGGAATATATATCTCTTGCACTTCTTATCTGATTTCTGCTAAAGTAAACTAGCTAGCAGTATAGCCATATATTTCTTGGGCATATTGAAAAATAAAAATGATAGGTCTATTTCTCCTTCTTTGAAGACCTCATTAAGTTCATGACAATTAGTTATAAACACTTCATATCCATAGTTGATCATCTCTATTAAGTGTCTACTCCAATAAACATTTGCCTGAATAATTTCAAACACACACACACACACACACATACACACACACACATTTTGAATTTTTACTATAGCAGAAAATGCATTATTCCGAAACTGAACCTTTTTAATGTTTTGAGTCCTCAGGATATAGATTTTCAAGGGGATTCCACAGGAATGGAATTGCTGAGTACCTAGCTCCAGTGGTGGGATTCAACCAGTTCGCACCACTTCGGGAGAACCAGTTGTTAACTTCCTGAGCAATTTGGTGAACTGGTTGTTGGAAGAAATCATTAGGCCAGAGAACTGGTTTTTAAATTATTTGAATCCCACCACTGCCTAGCTCCCAGAGAAACTCAATTCTAATCCTGAAAATTAAATAACACTACAGAATCCACTTTTACCATTCTAAGCTTTTGATCTAAGTGCGCATTTATCTTGAATTAAATGTTGGTACCTTCTATGGATCATCCACTTAAGTGCTCAGATACAGAAGCTCTCCTTGAGGATCCTGATATGATTTTCAGGGAAAGTAGCATATTGGTAGGCTATATTCTTGCCATCATAATTCACCTACCCATCTGCTTCAATTTATATGGTTTAGGCCAGTGGTGGATTTCAAAAAATTTTATTACCAGTTCTGTGGGTGTGGCTTGGTAGGCATGGCATGGCTTGGGGGGCATGGCTTGATGGGTGTGGCAGGGGAAGGATACTATAAAATCTCCATTCCCTCTCCACTCCAGGGGAAGGTTACTGCAAAATCCCCATTTCCTTCCAATCAGCTGAGACTTGGGAGGCAGAGAATAGCTGGGGGCGGGGCCAGTCAAAGGTGGTATTTACAGGTTCTCAAAATTTCCGCTACCGGTTCTCCAGAACTGGTCAGAACCTGCTGAAACCCACCTCTGGTTTAGGCTTCTCGTGTAATCTGAAATTCTATTTGTTGCTATATTCTGCATATTGAAATAAATTTCTGGCATCAGATATACTTTGAATGAAAAGTATAGATTAATGGCTAGTTCACCAAAATCTTAATAAATTTACTGGTACCAGATTACAAACTTTCATATACAGATACATTTCAAAGTGAAATCTCATTTTTATGAAAAAAAATTATTTAAAAAATTATGGAATTGTTTTTACGTTGGACTCCAATTTATTGTATCAATCCCAATTAAATCTAGCATGGCTATTTACTCAAAATGTCTTTGAGTTTGCACTGAGATCCTTTAATCAACAAAGAATCCTGTAGGACCTTCAAGTTTGTGATGACAAGGCCATAAATTAAGAAAGCTGAGCAGGCTATTGAAGTTTGTGTCAAGAGTTACCAAGGGACATATAAATCACCCTTCCCGTCTCTTTTTGCAACCAGACACTCTCTTCAACACAGCTGATAATTTAGTGAATTCTCCTCTAATCTCCACATTGCTTCTCTGTGGGGATGAAGCTAATACAGGGGACCCCACTGTCTTCATCAGGCCACCAGCTGACCTCTTGCAAGAAAATTTCTTCCAGAGGCATTGCCTTAATTATAAGTGACTGTTGCTTTATCAAATGCTCTTTGATAAGAGCATTTTATTGACATCTTGGCAGGAGATCTGTGTGCTAAGAGAGTTATGGTGTCATTTCCTTGGGCAACTTTACCTGTTGTATTCTGATGTGGGTAAGATGGTTTCTTTGCCATCTGTTTATTTTACTTATCGCAGAGCAGGAACACACATGTGTAGGTAGGGAAGATGCCAGAAATGTATCTGGCAGATAGAAATGCAAATCAAGAGCTTTAAGAATAAAAGCATGACCTTACAGGAAGACCAAGTTGGTTAGAATAGAATAGAATAGAATAGAATAGAATTTTATTGGCCAAGTGTGATTGGACACACAAGGAATTTGTCTTGGTGCATATGCTCTCAGTGTACATAAAAGAAAAGATACGTTCATCAAGGTACAACATTTACAACACAATTGATGATCAATATATCAATATAAATCATAAGGATTGCCAGCAACAAGTTATAGTCATACAGTCATAAGTGGAAAGAGATTGGTGATGGGAACTATGAAACGATTAATAGTAGTGCAGATTCAGTAAATAGTCTGACAGTGTTGAGGGAATTATTTGTTTAGCAGAGTGATGGCCTTCGGGAAAAAACTGTTCTTGTGTCTAGTTGTTCTGGTGTGCAGTGCTCTATACCGTCGTTTTGAGGGTAGGAGTTGAAACAGTTTATGTCCAGGATGCGAGGGATCTGCAAATATTTTCACGGCTCTCTTCTTGATTCGTGCAGTATACAGGTCCTCAATGGAAGGCAAGTTGGTAGCAATTATTTTTTCTGCAGTTCTAATTATCCTCTGAAGTCTGTGTTTTTCTTGTTGGGTTGCAGAACCGAACCAGACAGTTATAGAGGTGCAAATGACAGACTCAATAATTCCTCTGTAGAACTGGATCAGCAGCTCCTTGGGCAGTTTGAGCTTACTGAGTTGGCGCAGAAAGAACATTCTTTGTTGTCCTTTTTTAATGATGTTTTTGATGTTAGCTGTCCATTTGAGATCTTGTGATATGATAGAACCCAGAAATTTGAAGGTTTCTACTGTTGATACTGTGTTGTCAAGTATTGTGAGAGGTGGAAGTATGGAAGGGTTTTTCCTAAAATCTACCACCATTTCTACGGTTTTGAGTGTGTTCAGTTCCAGATTGTTTTGGTTGCACCACAAGGCTAGTCGTTCGACCTCTCGTCTATATGCGGATTCGTCATTGTCTCGAATGAGACCAATCACTGTTGTGTCATCTGCGAACTTCAGTAGCTTAACAAATGGATCATTGGAGATGCAGTCATTGGTATACAGAGAGAAGAGAAGTGGGGAGAGCACACAGCCTTGGGGGGCCCCTGTGCTAATTGTACAGGTATTTGATGTGATCTTGCTTAGCTTCACCTGCTGCTTCCTGTTTGTTAGGAAGCTTGTGATCCACTTACAAGTCTGTTCCGGTACCTGTAGCTGGTTTAGCTTAGTTAGAAGAATGTCTGGAATGATGGTATTGAATGCTGAACTAAAGTCTACAAAAAGGACCCTTGCATAGGTCTTTGGAGACTCAAGATGTTGTAGGATGTAGTGCAGAGCCATATTAACAGCATCATCTGTTGATCTATTTGCTCGGTATGCAAATTGCAAGGGGTCTAAAAGCGGATTCGTGATGGTTTTCAGGTAGGAAAGCACTAGCCTTTCAAAGGTTTTCATGACTACAGATGTTAGAGCAACTGGTCTGTAGTCATTCAGTTCCTTGATGGTGGGCTTCTTGGCACTGGGATGATGGTAGAGCGTTTGAAGCAAGAAGGAACATAGCACATCTCTAGTGATTTATTGAAAATATGGGTGAAGATGGGGGCCAATTGGTCAGCACAGACTTTTAAGCAAGAAGGAGTTATCTTGTCTGGGCCTGGCGCTTTTCCTGGCTTTTGTCTGTGAAATAGGTCCTGCACTTCCTTTTCTGTGATCACTAGGGGTTGTGAACCCAATGAAATGGGGTCAGTTGTAGGAGGCTTGGCTGTTGTTGCTGTGTCTGAGATGGGGGTTGTGGAGATAGGTGGCTGTAGTTTCCTTTCAAACCTGCAGTAAAACTCATTCAGGTCATCTGCCAGTTGTTGATTACCTTCAGCCTGGGAAGGAGGTTTGCCATAGCCGGTGATATTTTTAAGAGTTTTCCACATGTTTGCTGGTTCATTTGCTGAAAATTGATTCTTTAGCTTTTCAGAGTAGCTTCTTAGTTTATTGTGCTTGACACAACTTTCCTTAAAATATGCTGACTAAATACTTAGATTAATGTTCTAATAAATACTGTTTTTATACTCCAAAATTCCCCTTGATTTCTACAATGGAGAATGAGATCAGAGGACTCCCCCGATCAAACCAAAGGCCATCTACTTCAATAATTGGGCTATCTTCAGGAAGTCTTATCAATATCCTGCTCCAGGTCACTCAACTACTAAAGCAAAGATGCAAAAGTTCATCCTCACGAATGCATTGCATGTCAAACTCAGAGGCCTTCCGACTAGGGTTGTCACCAAATTACAATTTATAATGTGACTATAGGCAGAAGTTACTGATTGCAGAGAAATCATATTAACTTTAATTCAGTGAAAATGGCAAGCCAATGTAGCGTTGTTCTAATACTGCCCATTTTTTCCCCCCAGCACATCCCAGCTACAGCATTCAAAAGGCACCAGAAGCTTTTCCAGGTTGAGTCAACAGCTCCAAGAAATATTCTTAAAAGATCAAAGGTGAACTGTCCACATTATGGAATGTAAACTAGGATTGCCAATTCTTTTTAGAGGAGTATTCATTTTGATGTCTGGGAACCTAAACTGGAGCTTTTAAAAGGTTGTGTGTTATCAAAAGAAAAGGCCTAGGGCCAGATTCATTTAAAAGCAAAATACAGGCTGATTATCAGAGGAAAATACATGTTGGACAAGACAGATTTTTTTTTCATGGGTTCTTTTCTTTTGGGGCTGAACTGAGACTCTAGATCATGCTTCCTGAAAACTACTTCCTTGAAATTTTCAAAACCTGCTAGATGTACCTTAGAATTCTTGGTGAACGTATCTTTTCTTTTATGTACACTGAGAGCATATGCACCAAGACAAATTCCTTGTGTGTCCAATCACACTTGGCCAATAAAAAAAATTATATTCGATATATATATAACCATATTTTAGCATTTTAGACATATTTCAATGGGTAATGGTTGTAGGCTATATGCTGATATACAGATAGTCCTCGACTTACAACAGTTCGCTTTGTGACCACTTAAAGTTAAGATGGCACTGAAAAAAGTGACTTATGGCCCTCTTTTACACTTATGACTGCTGCAGCAGCCCCATGGTCACATGATTTACATTCGGATGCTTGACAACTGACTCACATTTATGATGGTTGCAGTGTCCCAGGATCATGTGATCATCTTTTTGCTAACTTCTGACAAACAAAGGCAATGGGAAAAACCAGATTCACTTAAACAACCGTGTTACTCACTTAGCAATTGCAGTGATTCACTTAACAAACGCGGCAAGAAAAGTTGTAAAATGGGACAAAACTCACTTAGCAAATTTCTCACTTAAAAACATAAATTTTGGGTTCATTTGTGGTTGTGAGCTGAGGACTACCTGTATTCAGATACACTCAGGTCACATTATTTTAATCTGGTCTTGAATTTGTCCTAGAGAACTATTACTACTTCATTACTGCTTTCTTAAATTGTTTAGATTTTAAATTTAATTGCTATTTAAGTTTTAAATTGGGTTTTTTTAGATTTTATATATTTTAATTTATCGGCCTAACTGTATAATAAGTTTTTTAATTTATTTTTAATTGTACATTGTTTATTTTTATTTTTGTTGTACACCGCCCTGAGTCCTTCGGGAGAAGGGCGGTCTAGAAATCTAATAAAATAAATAAATAAATAAATAAATAAAATAGTCTCAGAATAGCTCATCAGTTCAGGAAAAAGGAGATGAACATGAAAAGGGGCAAAAAGCAGGGGTGAAATTTACTTATCTTCCCTATTGGTTCACCAATGTGCGTGTGTTGTGCATGCACTCACTTTGCTCATGCGCGCTGTCACCTGCACATGTGCAGAGGCTTAAAATGTCACAAAAAAGTGACATCATGATGTCCACGTGGGTGGGCGGAGCCTTCTGCAGCCGCCGCTACCGATTCACCAAAGCCGGTTTGCCCAAGCTGGATAGAACTGGCTAGATTTCACCCCTGGCACAAAGGCAATACTGTGTTTGGTAATCATAACTATACACTCTATGCATTTATTCCTTGAGACTAGCCAAGCCACAAATATCCTAGCCTTTTCTTTGAACCAACTCTCCTGAAAACATCCCTGGGTCTAGACAGCTTACAGAAATACTGTTTCCTCATAGCTGAAACCCCTAGTTCCCTTTTAGCTGTTCTGTCCTTTAAAATCTTCACTGATGACTCTACTTAAAAGGAATTGCCCTGAGCAAAACAGAACATGCAAGCCATTGTATTCGTCCCATTTTTGAATGGGTAGGAAAGCAACTCTGAAAAAGATTATGTTGACCCCCCTTGTTTGCCTTGTCCATCATGTTTCCCGGTAATTAATAACAGATACCCGCTTCTGTCACTTGTGATGTTATCATCAGCAGTCTAGTGTTTCACAGTGAAGAAAAACATGTAAATTAGGGGCAATTAGGACTCTGAAAACAGAGTGGAGATTTTAATGTTATCAAGGCACTGAGATGCCTGGAGTTTGTCACAAGTTATCAACTCAGAAAGGCACAGCAGGGATCAGTGCTACACATAGGCACTAAAAGACACATATTTGCTAGGTTATCTAATGATGGCGATTGTGAACATATCTATACACCAGTTAGCCTACCAAGTGTACCTATTACATGCTGTCTTCTCCAGTGACCAGTTGTGTTGGATTACAACTTCTAACATCCCTGCAACATGGCCAATAATAATGCTGGCCAAGAAGCTACCACTTCCTAAGCATCACATATAGGGAAGACTACTAGAAATATAGATCTATACTGAGGTTGTCCTAATCCAATTTCTTTAATAATACCTGGAAAGAAGGTCCATTTTTAGCTTAGACCTAAAGCCAAGATTCAATCTCACACCTTAGAAAAGTTGGAAAAATTGCTGTAGTGGTCATAACACAACAGATCAGGTATTTTGTAGCCTCACTTGCTAGAAAGTAATGAGGGTTAAATATAGATCTTCAGAAAAGTCTCATCACAAATTCCCTTTAATTCTTCAGGCAAAAGAACCACCAACACACAACACGGTCAACATCTGAAACTCTCTGGAAACTAATGCTCATTTCCATCTTTTTATTTATATTTATTTATTCCTAATTTAAGGCTGTCTGTCTCCAGACAACTGGGGGAAGATTGCACTTCAAAAGTAGGAACAATTAAATATAATTAAACCAATCAGAAATATCCGGGGGGGGGAATCAAACTTAGCAACAAAAAACAACCTTCAGCTACCAGTCTGGGAGAACTTTCAGGTTTTCAAAGATTTTTAGAACATTATTAGGATGGGAGCCATGTGGAAATAAATAAAAATAAGGACCACTTAAAACATTTCAGGTCACATGGGCATTCATAGGATACCAAATTCATGTTTTAGGAGGATGTCTACATCAGGAAAATTCATGATTTAGGGTCAAATAATACAATTTCAGCAGCCTATTACATCATCTAATATCTCATACAGCTAGAAATGGCTGGGAGGAAACCAGAATTGTTCTTACAGGTGCTATCCTTTGCAGGGGTGGGTTCTACTTACCTTTACTACCGGTTCACAATGGGAGTGCGTGTAGAAGCCCCTTGATAATGTCCGGGTGGGTGGCCGGAGCCTCTCACCGGTTTTACTACCGGTTCTATAGAACCGGACAGAACCAGGAGCAACCCACCACTGATCCTGTGTCATTTTCACCTTGTTCTAAACCAATCCCTAATATTTCCAGTTAGAGTCCCATGGAAGACATGTGTCTGGAGGTCTTGTATCACTCAGAGTCAATCTGCTTTTTCAATCTGGAGCCCTCTAGATGCATTGTACAATACTCATTAACAACTGCTGACATGGGAGTCACCATTTGTTTTGTTTAGATATGGGCTGTGTGAATCAACACATCTGCAGTTGTTAGACCTGGGAGGTCTAGTGTAAACAATTCTTCATTCATATCTGGAGGCTTAAAGAATCTATTTTGAGTTTTAACTGAGCCTCCAAGGTGCTCCAAAAGCTAAATACTGTCTTAGGGAATGTAATTCATGCAGTACTGCACCACTGAGTTTGGGAGTGTCTGTATAGAAAAATCTAGATTTTGGTTACCCTGGATCAAGATTTTTTAATTTAGACTTTCAAGAAAGGCTCATTATTTAAAAACTGGGAGCTAGAAACCATTATAAGACTATTGCATGTTTCAATTTCTACTCCTCCCTGCTACAATGCATATAGAGAGGAACATACTCCATGCTTCCATTTCACTTCTTTCATTCATTTCTATATAAAGCAACATATGCATACAATATCCAAAATCACAATCAGACAAAACACTCTAGTCTGATGTGAGTTTTGGAGAAGCAATGCTCAACTTTCTAACAGACTGAAATCCAGGTATATTTCCTATCCACAAATTCAGTTCTTATTATTGTCATCGTTTGTCACATGGCCAGTCAATTGTTTAGACTGGATTTTGCATTTTTATTCATCTCTCAAATTCCTAAGGTCCTAAGGATAAACAGATGTAAATTTTCGATGGTGTTGAAGGTATTGTCACAGGATGTAAGCTGTTCTGGGTAAAGCTACCTTTTTTCAATTGATTGATAGTGAGTTTGTCAATGCCAAAGGTGACAATCCAATTGTTTTGGGATTGCACTCAAGGTGCTTATTACTATAATTACTATGTTTACTTTCTTTTACCACAGTCATTCTACTTCTATTTGTAGGTCTTTGTATTCTGTTACCTTCTCCAGTTCCTGTTCTTATATTCTATTGTTCTGCCACATCCACTATGCATACTTTTTTGTCTTTTTTAATTGACAATTGTTAAGTCTTCAGCATTGCAGAGGCAGCACTTTCTATCTGTTACATTTTCAGTTCTGGCTTTGTATGCATTTGTTCTTAAGGTGGGTCCTATGCAGCCAAAATTAACCGTTCTGTGTCTTTCTTCAACTTTTCTGATATTACTATTATTATTATTATTTCATTTATTCATTAAACATGAAACTCAGTCAACTGAACATTTAAAGATGTGTCATAAATACCATTGACTGGGTGGTAATGGTTGATACGTGTTGCTACCAGCATCCTAGGTATCAACCAAGTATCTTCTTAAAATATATTATATTATATATATATGCACACACACACACACACACACACAGACTCTAGATATTGAGACTCTAGAAAGAGTGCAGAGAAGAGCAACAAAGGTGATTAGGGGACTGGAGGCTAAAACATATGAAGAACGGTTGCAGGAACTCGGTATGTCTAGTTTAATGAAAAGAAGGATTAGGGGAGACATGATAGCAGTGTTCCAATATCTCAGGGGTTGCCACAAAGAAGACGGAGTCAAACTCCAAAGCACCTGAGGGTAGAACAAGAAGGAATGGGTGGAAACTAATCAAGGAGAGAAGCAACTTAGAACTAAGGAAAAATTTCCTGACAGTTAGAACAATTAATCAGTGGAACAACTGAAGTTGTAAATGCTCCAACACTGGAAATTTTTAAGAAAATATTTGTCTGAAATGGTGTAGGGTTTCCTGCCTGGGCAGATATATATATATATATCTGGGCAGATATATATATATAAACCCGAATAACCAAAGACCTACATATATATATATATATATATATATATATATATATATATATATATATATATATATATATATATATATATATATATATATATATATATATATATATGTTTTCTGAGGTTTTCACGGGTGTTTGTATGTAGGTCTTTGGTTGTTTGGGTTTTCTCCCGTGTAAAATTGGAAATGTCTTGGCAACGTTTCGACGAAGTCTCATTCGTCATCTTCAGGCTTCAGCTTCGTGCTTCTGGGAGCAATGTGTGATCGCAGCTGTTTCTTCCTTTTAACTGCTAGTGGGGGGTTGAACTGATTGGGTGGGAGCTTGGCTGTGTTCTGATTGGATGGAGGTTTTTTTGTGCTCTGATTGGCTGGGGGTGTGTCCTGTTTGGGTGGGGGCTTGGTTGTGCTCAATTTAGTCTGTGTTGCAGGGGGATTTGAGCTGGTGAGCTGCATAGCTGTTGTTTGGCTTTGTGGTGGTGCTACATCTTCATAGTGGGTGTCAGTCTGCTGCATGTTTGGATTGGAGGGGTTTGAAATGGAGGTTTGGATTGGAGGGGTTTGAAATATATATATATATATGTAGGTCTTTGGTTGTTTGGGTTTTCTCCCATGTAAAATTGGAAGTGTCTTGGCGACGTTTCGACGAAGTCTCATTTGTCATCTTCAGGCTTCAGCTTCGTGCTTCTGGGACCAATGTGTGATCGCAGCTGTTTCTTCCTTTTAACTGCTAGTGGGGGGTTGAACTGATTGGGTGGGAGCTTGGCTGTGCTCTGATTGGCTGGGGGGAGTTGTGCTCTGATTGGCTGAGGGTGTGTCCTGTTTGGGTGGAGGCTTGGTTGTGCTCAGTTTAGTCTGTGTTGCAGGGGGATTTGAGCTGGTGAGCTGCAGTGCTGTTGTTTGGTTTCATGGTCGTGCTACATCTTCATAGTGGGTGTCAGTCTGCTGCATATATGGATTGGAGGGGTTTGAAATGGAGGTTTGGATTGAGGGTTTGAAATATATATATATATGTAGGTCTTTGGTTATTCGGTTTTCTCCCGCGTAAAATTGGAAATGTCTTGGCAACGTTTCGAAGTCTCATTCGTCATCTTCAAGCTTCAGCTTCGTGCTTCTGGGAGCAATGTGTGATCGCAGCTGTTTCTTCCTTTTAACTGCTAGTGGGGGTTGAACTGATTGGGTGGGAGCTTGGCTGTGCTCTGATTGGATGGAGGTTTTTGTGCTCTGATTGGCTGGGGTGTGTCCTGTTTGGGTGGGGGCTTGGTTGTGCTCAATTTAGTCTGTGTTGCAGGGGGATTTGAGCTGGTGAGCTGCATAGCTGTTGTTTGGCTTTGTGGTGGTGCTACATCTTCATAGTGGGTGTCAGTCTGCTGCATGTCTGGATTGGAGGGGTTTGAAATGGAGGTTTGGATTGGAGGGGTTTGAAATATATATATATATATGTAGGTCTTTGGTTATTCGGGTTTTCTCCGCGTAAAATTGGAAGTGTCTTGGCTACGTTTGACGAAGTCTCATTCGTCATCTTCAGGCTTCAGCTTCGTGCTTCTGGGAGCAATGTGTGATCGCAGCTGTTTCTTCCTTTTAACTGCTAGTGGGGGTTGAACTGATTGGGTGGGAGCTTGGCTGTGTTCTGATTGGATGGAGGTTTTTGTGCTCTGATTGGCTGGGGGTGTGTCCTGTTTGGGTGGGGGCTTGGTTGTGCTCAATTTAGTCTGTGTTGCAGGGGGATTTGAGCTGGTGAGCTGCATAGCTGTTGTTTGGCTTTGTGGTGGTGCTACATCTTCATAGTGGGTGTCAGTCTGCTGCATGTTTGGATTGGAGGGGTTTGAAATGGAGGTTTGGATTGGAGGGGTTTGAAATATATATATATATATGTAGGTCTTTGGTTATTCGGGTTTTCTCCCGCGTAAAATTGGAAGTGTCTTGGCTACGTTTCGACGAAGTCTCATTCGTCATCTTCAAGCTTCAGCTTCGTGCTTCTGGGAGCAATGTGTGATTGCAGCTGTTTCTTCCTTTTTAACTGCTAGTGGGGGTTTGAACTGATTGGGTGGGAGCTTGGCTGTGCTCTGATTGGATGGGGGTTTTTTTGTGCTCTGATTGGCTGGGGGTGTGTCCTGTGTTGGTGGGGGCTTGGTTGTGCTCTGAGTTGCAGGGGGATTTGAGCTGGTGAGCTGCATTGCTGTTGTTTGGCTTCGTGTTTGTGGTCGTGCTACATCTATATATATATATATATTCTGAGGTTTTCGCGGGTGTTTGTATGTAAGTCTTTGGTTATTCGGGTTTTCTCCCACGTAAAATTGGAAGTGTCTTGGCGACTTTTCGACGAAGTCTCTTTTTTTTTTTTATTGAAAGAGTTTTAAAAAACAAAAACATTTTCCCCCTTTTTCCCCTCCTCCCAAAACCCCTTCCCCTCCTCCCCGGCTTCCCGGTCAATCACAAGGTATTGTTATACATAAACCAAACATAGAATAAAATTTTCCTTCCAATCCAAATAACCACATCCAAAGCTTTTCATCTCCCAACCCCTCCCATTACATAAAATAACTTTCTAATTATTCAAAGGCAATCTGATATTTCTTAATCTGATATCTGTTTTGTAAATAATCAATCTATTTTTTCCATTCAATTAAATATCTTTCCTGCGTATTGTCTTTTAAAAACGCTGAGATTTTAGCCATCTCAGCCAAATTAATGACTTTCAGTATCCATTCTTCTATTGTAGGTACCTCTTCTTTCTTCCAGTATTGTCCAATCAACAGTCTTGCTGCTGTTATTAAATTCAAAATCAATTTAGTCTCAATCCCTGTACAATCCGTTATAATTCCCAAAAGGAAAAATTGTGGCAGGAACTTTATCTTCTTCTTCAGTACATTTTGAATAATCCACCAAATTCTTATCCAAAAGACCTTAATTTTCTTGCAAGTCCACCAAATATGAAAATATGTAGCGTCATCACAATCACACCTCCAACATTTCGCTTGGATATTAGGATACATACATGAACGTTTCGACGAAGTCTCATTCGTCATCTTCAAGCTTCAGCTTCGTGCTTCTGGGAGCAATGTGTGATTGCAGCTGTTTCTTCCTTTTTAACTGCTAGTGGGGGTTTGAACTGATTGGGTGGGAGCTTGGCTGTGCTCTGATTGGATGGGGGGTTTTTTGTGCTCTGATTGGCTGGGGGTGTGTCTTGTGTTGGTGGGGGCTTGGTTGTGCTCAGATTAGTCTGAGTTGCAGGGGGATTTGAGCTGGTGAGCTGCATTGCTGTTGTTTGGCTTCGTGTTTGTGGTCGTGCTACATCTTCATAGTGGGTGTCTGTCTGCTGTATGTATGGATTGGAGGGGTTTGAAATGACTAATGTTGCGGTCTGGCTTCTGGTCCTTGGTCGTGCTTCCTGATCAGTGTGGGTTTGGGTCTGCTTTCTGGGTGCATGTGTGGTGGTGACATCCTGTGTGGACCTCGTGAGTGTGGTTCTGGTGTCATTCATCGTGTTAGGGATTCGTTTGTCAATAAGGGCGGGTTTCCAAATGGCTGGTAGGCGGAAGGTATCATCTCGTTTGTTCATGCTGTGTTGGCGTTTTTCTATCTCAATGGCTTCTCTGATTATTCTGTTGTTAAAGTGTTCAGTTTTGGCGATAGTTCTGGTCTTTTTAAAGTCAATATTGTGTCCTGCGGCTTTAAGGTGTTGGACCAGGGAAGAAGTTGGTTCCTCTTTTTTGACTGAGTTCTTGTGTTCTTCAATGCGTGCACTTATTCTTCTGTTGGTTTGTCCGATGTATGTGGTGGGGCAGGCGGTGCATATTTATATATTTATTTAGTCCCAGCCACGAAAATTGACACCGGACCCAGGATAACACACAACGCCACCACCGATCATCCTCACCAGATTCAAACCCAAACCCATCCCACAGATGAATCACAACCACCATTCAGAAGCCAGACCATGCTGGCACCACTGGCTGCTGCGCCCCCCTCCGATTCCCATGCAAAGCAAGCTGACACATGCCAGGAACACAGGACAGGACCTTGGACTCGGAGCCAGGCCAGGGCCCGGGATGCTGCATCACAGCCATCTGCTCAAGACATCACATCACAGAATTCCAGAGGCCACAACACCAAAGCTCAGGAACAAAAGACTAGGACCACACCCACACAGGATGCTGCGAGGCAGCTGACCAATCTGAAAACACTCACTCCATCTACCAATCAAGATGCAACCACACAGCCAACCAACCTGCTCACAGCAACACTCCCCACCTCCCCACCAGTATTTATAGAGAGACGGCAACTCCGACCACGCTTTGCTCACAGAAGCATGAAGCCAAAAGCACCAGCCTGAAGATGATGAGTGAGATCTCGCCGAAACGTCATCAAGATACTCTCAACCTTACCTGAATATGCCAAGACCTACATACCTATACCCGTGAAAACTTATGAAAACAAAAGTGTGTGTGTGTGTGTGTGTGTGTGTGTGTGTGTGTGTGTGTTTTCGTAGGTTTTCATGGGTATTGTTCTGTTCCCTTCCCCCCAACCACAACCAAGAAGACACGCAAGCTGACTATATCTGCCAGCAATTTATTCCTATGACAGATACCAGTTCTGGCAACAAACCTGCGATTGCCTGCCAAGTTCTCTTATCTCCTCAGAAGCCAGCGTAACTGCAGTTTGTTGCTGGAACAACCAAGATTTCAGAAATAAACAGAAATCCAGAAGCCAAATTCTTAGTCTCAAAATATTGCAGCCAAAGTTTCCAAGAGTCAGTTTTTGTCTGTCACAAGAAGCAATAGAGCAGCTCCTCCTGCTTTTATACCCTGTGTGGTGTGGCTCCATGACTCAGCACTATCTAGGCCTGCCCCATCCCTTCTTTTGTTGTTCCCGCCCCTCCTTTCTGCGATGCCTGGGATTTAACCAGGACTGATTGTCAGCAGCTGGGTCTTGAGGCGTTGCCTGGGAGGGGGAAGGTGCAGGAGAAAGAGGCCTCATCATCTCCTCCACCTGGCCTGCCTCTGGGACCTGGAGCAGAGCCAGAGAAGAAGGTCCTGCAGAGGGAAGCCCTATCAGCTCTTCCCCCTCACTCACTGAGTCACTCTCTGTCAGGAGGCCAGGCTCGGGAGCTGAAGACACAACAGGTATATGTATGCAGTTTGCTGTGTTTGGGTCTTTTCCTGTGTAAGATTGAAAGTATTTAGACAAGGTTTCAATGAGATCTCACTCATCATCTTCAGGCTGGAGTTTTTTTGGCTTTGTTCTTATGTGAGCAAAGTGTGGATTTTAACTGCTGTTTCTCTATAAATACTGGTGGGGAGGGTGTTTTTTGAATTGCTGGCCTAGCTGTTGCAACCAATCAGCTTGCAACAGCTAGGCCAGCAATTCAAAACATACACACACACACACACACACACACCAGTATTTATAGAGAAACAGCAGTTAAAATCCACACTTTGCTCACATAAGAACAAAGCCAAAAAAACTCCAGCCTGAAAATGTGTATATATATACACATTTTATATTTAAATATATTAAATATAAAATATTTAATTATTATTATTATTATTATTATTATTATTATTATTATTATTATTATTATTATTATTATTATTATTATTATTATTATTATTCATATAAGAACTCAGGCATCTCTCCTTTTCTTCGATCATTCTGCCCTCTTGGAGCATAATAGCCCAGAGTTATCCTTTCTAAATTAAATGAAACTTATGTTTAGAAAAGAGTTAACTCTTGAACCCATTATGGTTGCAACCACATCCTCAGAGCTGTTAACCTGGGACTGAACTTAGAACTATAATGAAAGGGGTGGGGGTAATTTTATTCATTCAACAACTGCTGCTTTAACTTCTTAGTTATCTTGGTAGTTCCCCCACCACTTCAAGGGAAGACAGCTATTAAATCTTAACTCAATTCCATTGCTTAGTAACCTTCAACTTCCCCCCAGCTGTAACTTTTTACCAACAGCTCTACTCTCACTTACACAAACATTTTGACACATTATAATGATTCTTAACAAAATACTTGATTCCCTGTTTCTGTTAGAGCAGTTCTTTCTCTTCCAATTTTTAAAAAAGAATATGGAATAATGTTCCAGTTTACTGTGCTGACTCTACTATCATCTAGCATTTTAAGTATATACTCATCTATGATCTTATTCAGCATATTCCTTTTCCTGTTTTTTTATTCATCAAGTATATAGTAGATGTTGATCTTTGCATCCCTGGCACTGAGACAAGACAATCAATATTTATTTATTTATTTATTTATTTATAACAACTTGTATAAGAGACGAATGAAATTGTCACATAAAAGGCAGATGTAGCAGCCTTTTAATGAGAGGGAGGGAGGGAGGGAGGGAGGGAGAGGTGGTAGATGCTGATAATAGATAGACGAGAGAGCGGGGGATCAAACACATCACAAATATAGGTAAACAGCTAATGCCTTTTTATATTTTTAATTTCTTTACGTTTTCCAGATCATAGCCATAAAATGGACTTTGGAATTCAGTAAAACAATCACTAGCATTTTCACCAAATAACCAAACTGTGGTATTATGTATAGCAATTTTCTAAGTCAAGACCCTGTTCCTAAGGTCTATTTAATTTTATTATGCTCAAACACTGAATTACAGACTTCCTTGAACTGGTGCACACCTAGCATAAGTGGTGATATAATCCAGTTTTGACTAAATAGACTAATATACCTAAGTTAAATGGCTGGCCTCCATTTAAAATACCCCATTAGTTCCAAAATATGTATGCTCTTTGACAAAGTAGGTTTACTGCATACCTATCTGATCTGAGTAGCTCCGAAAAGATTGATTCAGGAAGCTTTTTCTAGTTTCTTGTCTAAGAGAGGCTAAGGCAGAACCTCCTTAACCTGATGAATTGCTGTGATACAATATAATGTATGATCCTAGAATTTTGGCATTCATTCAAAGATTTTGCATATTCCAAAATATGCCTGCTATTTGATGTGGGACATAATCTTTTTGGTAAACTTAAAAATAGACTTTTATCGTTATCATCAGGCAATGATAGAAAATGTAGACTAAAATAATCTATAGTGATTTTTTCCAGTCTGAGTTTGTTCATTCATTAACCAACAAGTTCTGTTAAAGAAATTGATCTGCTCAAAACATTAGTAACAGCCTGAATGATGAAAAAAAATAGGGATAAAATAGTTACATTCATCTTTGACAAAGTAGACCACAACCTACTTCTTGGTAAGCTAGAAAAATGTGGGATAGACAGCATCACCGCCAGTTGGATTTGTAACTGGCTGGCAAACCTACTCAATGGTACTATATCTACATGGGGGGGGGAGTAAACAATGGGGTACCACAAGGTTCCATCTTAGGCCCAGTGCTCTTCAATAACTTCATCATGGATTTAGATGAGGGAATAGAAGAGGAACTCATCAAATTTGCAGATGACACTAAGCTGGAAGGAATAGCCAACATCCCAGAAGACAAACTCAGGATCCAAAAAGATCTTGACAGACTTGAACAATGGGCCCTATCTGACAACATGAAATTTAATGTGGAGAAAAGCAAGCTTTTACACTTAGGCAGGGGAAAAACCAAAGGTACAAACCTAGATTAGGCAAAACCTGGCTCAAAAACAGTAACTGTGACAGAGATCTTGGTTGTATAAACAGAGGCATAGAATCAAAATCATGTGAAATATTAGTACCACTTTATACATCCTTAGTAAGATCACACCTGGAATACGGCATCTAGTTTTGGTCCCCACATTACAAAAAAGATGTTGAGACTTTGGAAAAAGGGCAAAGAAGAGAAACTAAGATGATTAAAGGCCTGGAGACAAAAACCTTTGAAGAACAGTTGCAGAAATTAGGTATGGCTCGTCTAGAGAAAAGGAGGACTAGGGGTGACATGATAGCAGTATTCCAATATTTGACAGGCTGCCACAAAGAGGAGGGGGGGTCAACATATTTTCCAAAGCACAAGAAGGCAAGACAAAAAAAAAAATGGATGGAAACTAATCAAGGAGAGAAGCAGCCTGGAATTAAGGAGAAACAATTACGGAGAAACTCATTCCTAATAATGAGAACAATTAACCAATGGAACAGCTTGCCATCAGAAGTTGTGGATTCTCCATCCCTGGAGGTTTTTAAGAAAAGACTGGACAGCCACCTGTATGAAATCATATAGGGTCTCCTGCTTAAGCAAGGGATTGGACTAGAAGACCTCTAACTCTGTTCTGATTGATTGATCTTTCAAATTATGCCTATATTTATAAGCAGAAAAATCTCAAGACAAACGCAGAAAAGCTTGCTTACCCTGAATACAACATTCACAATATCATATCAGCTTGAGAATTCTTTACTAATCAGAATGGTTTGTTATTTCTGAGAAGAAAATTAATCAATCATTCTAATGAATTAGAGATTACAATAACCCTAAATGCTTACCATTTATAGTGAAGAAATAAATAATAGGAAGATCAATTATCAGTTAAAATGGTCTGACATAAGTGATGATGTGGCTGTTTTCTTTTTCTTTTTTAAACTAGCAAGCTATCCAAACATATAAACAAATATCACATGGCCCATCACTTTAAATTAATAATACAATAATTTTAAATGTAATCTAATACATCAGTTTGTGTAACCCCAAAACAGAGAGAAAGTGAAGCAGGAAAAAAATCTAAAAAATCTTAACTTAGACCAGATCACTTCAAAGTATTTTTTCTAGCCTTTCTGTTGAAAAAGTGCCAAATGAAATGTTTACAGAGAATACACGTCAGCTATTCACTGCTTCAAATGAGAGGTAGATTTATCTTCCCAGTATTGTACAATGGCTATGTTAGCTACATCCTGTTTCAAAGTGTTCTTAATTTTTAATATGAGGGAGGGAAAACCCCTCATTTTATTAGATTTATTTATTGTATTTTTATCCCTCTTTTATTATTTTATAACTAGCTCAAGGTGGTGAACATACATAATATTCCTTCCTCCTCCTATTTCCCCACAACAACAACAGCCCTGTGAGGTAGATTGAGCTGAGAGAGAGAATGACTGGCCCAAAGTCACCAAGCCAACTTTTATGATTAAAGCAGGACTAGAACTCACAGTCTCCTGGTTTCTAGCCTAGAGCCTTCATCACTAAACCAACCTGCCTCTCTCATATACTAATAATTAAGACACAGCTAAAAGTATGCATCTTTAATTTTCAAAACTAATTGTTAGAATGTACTTACTATTCCATGAATTTCAAATAAAAAACTATGACTAAGTACAAGGCTTGTCACTCAGTAATCTACTTCCAAATTATTCACCCAACAAGCTTATTGCCAGTCTTTTTAAACGTTTGCTTAGGTGTTCAAAAAAAAATTCAAAATAGATATTTTGTGATTTCAGTTCCATTTTACTGCTGAGTAGAATATAAAATTTTAGTGTGACATTCTAAAGCTCATAAATAAAATTGCAATCTATTTTCATATGTTTCTGGAGAAAAATAAGTTATGCCCTAGGTACATGGGTTAAAAAAAATCAAATTTAATGATGAAGGTGGAGTTTCAGCAGTGGCACATGCACAAAGACCAAAATGCTGAGCTAATAAATGTTTGGGATGAATAAATTTCCCGCAAGCATTCTGAGGTAGAGTAGGCACAGCTTTTAGTTTTAAAAATGACCACAAAGGAAACAAGTTGATCCAAAGTGACATATTTGGGAGGCTCAATTTGCCTGAAATATACAGATTGCAGCCACAAATAAATTACACATCTGCTCAAGCAGTCTCTCAGACATTCCTTTCTACCAAGGCACAGAAACTAAAGTTACTGTAAAATGTGGAGATTTAGGGGGATTTTTTTTGGAACTTTGAGATCCCTTCCAGCTCTGTGACTGGCGCAAGAAGAGGCCAACTTTCTGATTTACCGAATTGGGTTGACTTATGCGATGGAAGGATGAGAAGTAAAGAAGAAGAAGACTTTCAAGAAATATTGGACTGCCATTTGTCAGAAATGGTCTAGGATCTCCTGCTTGAGCAGGGGGTTGGACTAGATGGCCTATAAGGTTCCTTCCAACTCTGTTAATCGGTTTTAAAAAAAAGTACAGTATCTGGTAAAGAACTAGATGAGAGAGACTCGAGAAAGGAATCCTGTTTTTTCCCATCCATTCATTCACCAAGATAATGTTCTCTCTGCTGCATCAACAGTGGTATTAAAACAAAACACAAACGTAACTATCATAGTATTCTTTTCCAAGATAGCTGACAGCAATCCAGCAACATTTTGTACATTTGCTTAGAAATCCCCCTATTACGATCCAAGGGCAATATGAGCATCATACCAAGAGATTATCTAACAGAGAGGAGTGTTTTTTTGGTAAATGCAATGTGAGCTATTCAAAGTTAGGACTTTCAGTCTTGCAAGATGCAGGCATCGTAACCTTGATTTATTAGTGATTATTTCAGAAGGGGAGGGAAACGCTCAGCTTATCAAGCAATTGCTGCCTCAGCATAGTTTTAAAAAGCAGCCCCTTTGCTCTGTTTTATCCCAGCATCTGAAGGTAATGATGTATGACCAGAAAGCAGAGTTCAGAGTAACACTCCCACCCTAACGACAGAGAAGAGCAAGAGAGGGCAGAAAGAGTCCAGCCTGGGAGGCTGTTAGAACCAGAGGAGCAGTGATAGCTGATGAGATGTGTCATAACATCTGCAAAGTGAGCAGATGGAAAACATCTGCTTTTCACCAGATCTTCGCCTTAAAAAAAAAAAACAAAGAGGGGAGAGAGAAAGAAAATAAAGCAAGCTTGGAGTAAACTTTTCTGGATTGACTGCCAGCATCTGACCCACAGTGGGGACTTTTTCCTCTTGAATTTATGATCTTGTGTCTCATCATGTCATGACATCATCTGATATGATGAATTTTAGGCAAAATGCATTTACATCTCCTTGGAAGCCAGAAGAAGACACTCCTGCTGCAATGGGTCGGCTCCCCAGACTGTCTCCCCCACTCATACATTTCTGAGAATTACTCAGCACATCTGCCATGGATAAGGCCAGCGGAAGCTGCTGCCTCCTTCCCTCCCAGGCTCAACTAGATCTAAAAATGGGATGCTTTCTTTCTCTTTGTAACATTGGCCATTGTGTCTTCATGCCCCACCCTGAATCTGCAAAACAGACCAACATTATTTGGGATTATAAAAATGATTTATGTTCTTGTTCTCTTGGCAGTAAAACACAAACCTTCTGAGACTGGGCGGGAACTGAAACATCACTGCTTCATCACTTACTAAATAACTTGGCATCTGAAGGGAGACAGAATGAAGCATTTGATGCAATCATTATTTAAGACAGAGAGCATGCAGTCCAAAAAGGAATCTAGAGGGTTCCCCCAGATCTATAAAGGAACAAGCGGCTCTAAAATAGCAAGTTTCGGGGGACTTTTCTGAACTTGACTTCCATATGACAAATCAACCTGGAGAGAATGATAAAGTCTGTTTCACACAACAGACAACCTTATTATTCTGTGATGCTTGTAGGAGATGACCAGGTTGAGCCCGAGGGTGGGGTCAAACATATAATTAGTCTGGAGCTGCTGCGCTTTCACAAGAGCATATAGGTAGTATGTAACAAACTTGAAGTGCTTTGAACTAAATTCCTGCTCCTTGTTCCTTGTGCCTGACAATACTTTTTCTCTTTCTGTGACTATAATTGCACAAATACACAATACCATCTAAAAACAGAGGAAGCATCCCTCAGTCATACTCTAAATAATGAACATCCAGTATTCAAATTATTTTTTTTAATAAAGTCATAAGCTGGTGAGTAATGCCAGGTTTTCTTGGATCAGATTGACCTTTGGATCCTTTCTAGTTTTAATTCAAACCAAAGATTTTGGGCAGGAAACAGTCATGCTATCAGCATAGGAGCCTGATACCTAACAACAGAGTTACCAAGGGTTTCTCATCAGCTTTTGATCATATCAATCTTAACACTCCTATTTGATATATAACAAGTTTCAGCATCATTCAGTGATGATTGTGCCCTATTTGACTGAACATTGATCAAAAGAAAAACTGTATGGTATTATCTGGCCTGTAGCACCTTATCTTCTCATTACTTTTTCTTATCCTACTACTGTCATTGGGATAGGAATTCCTACGGTAGGATTGTGTATCATCCTGTGTTTTGTCTTCTTTGTCAACTGATATGTCTTTGTTTATCAACTGATGTGTCTCTATGAAAGTCTCCAGCAGTTCTGTGGGCACAGGGAGGGAGTGGATATCAACAAAAATGTTGAGTATTTCACTTCTCAGATGTTATGATGGTCATAGACTATCTAATCAAGAGGGACTAGAAGGTCAGACTGTGAGACAGTGACTGATCTGTTGAACAAAGAAAATTGTGGAGGATAACTTACTCAAGCATAGTTGTTGTTTCTCTTAGTAGCTGGCTTTCTGAAACCCAACAGCATCCTTCCCCAACCATGGACACCTTCAAAATATGAAGACTTCAACTCCCAGAATTCCCCAGACAAAATGGTTATTGCTGGAAACATCTCTTTTCTTTCCTCTTTCTACCTAGAACTTTTATAACAAAGGGCAGCCTACAGTGTGCAGTCATTGAACTTTAGCACTATGGCACTAGGTTAAAATGTGGTTTGTTTGATTTTAGATTAACATGTTGCACAAATACAGTTTACTGTGGTTTAAATAACCATGCAATATGGTTTAGTGTTATAACTGAATGCATAAATTCTGATTACTTAATGAACTATGGTTATGCCGGCTTAAATTTAGTACAATGTGCAAATCAGACAGAGTTTGATCAAACTGAGTTTATGTAAACACCTGGGTATCTTGCTAGAGAAACCAATTGGGTGGGGAGGGCTGATTCTAAATATATGTCCAACTGCTTTATTCATAAGCAGCCAGCAAAATTAAAAATCAGCACAATTTCCTCATTCTAAATTCAAGTAAAGCAAATAGAAATAACTGCAGTTACCCAGGGAAGTTTTTGTTCTCAGACATGCATACAATTAGAGAGGGATCCAGTGTGTAAAATGCATGGCATCAAATGAAGAGTGGGGGGGGGGAGTTCCTTAATGATGGGAAAGCTTTATAGCACTTGGGTTATCATATGTAGCATGGAGCTATTTGTGGAGAAAAAGTTGTACATTTTTGGTTGTTTAAAAAATTGATTTCCTCTACTATGTAAGTAGTTTAATAATTTTTAGCAAATGTTTCATTTCAGAACATTTTCAAGTCAACTTATGGCATGCTAGCATTATAATTAGTATTATAACTATTCTGTGATAAGCTTTACATAGATTCCCAATAGTTAGGCATTATATTCTATAGGCTGATTGGTAAATGTAAAGATAAGGGAGTCCCTGTGGATTTTACTCTGCTAGTAATGGCCAATTACCAAGAAATATTCTGGGTTTGGAACTTCAGATAGTACAGTGGAATAGGACTTGTGGCTGAAAAGTTGGAGAATTATTAATAGATCAAATGGACAATACAGATAACCCTAACCTTGCACGAAAATTGGGACTGGAACTTCCATTGCCAAGTAAGACAGTTAAGTGAGTTGTGCATGATTTTATGACCATTTTTGCCATGATTGTTAAGCAAAGCACTGCAATTGTTAAGTGAATTCAGCTTTTCCCATTGACTTTGCTTGTTGGAATCCAGCTGGGAAGGTCACTAATGGTGATCACATGATCCCAGGATGCTGCAGTCATCATAAATAGATGCTGGTTGCCAAGTCCCCAAATTTAGATCACCTCACCGGAAGGATGCTAGGATAGTCATAAGTGTAAGGACCAGTGGTGGGATTATATCCGTTCTCCCCAGTTCGGGCAAACCAATAGTGGCAGGGTTGGGAGGTTCTGTCCACTCACCCAGATGTCATCCCGGATGCTCTGCGCATGCACAGAAGGCTTTGTGCATGCACAGAGGTGGCACGCGTGAGTGAAGCGAGCGAGCTTGCATGCATGCTCACTCCCATTGGCGAACCAGTAGCGAAGGTAAGTGGTACTGGTAAGGACCAATCGTAAGTCACTTTTTTTAGTGCCATTGAAACTTTGAAGAGTTGCTAAACTAATGGTTGTAAGTTGAGGATTACCTGTATTCTGTATTTGATTGGTCAGTGCTGTGAATTGGTATAAAGAAAATCATAAAGTCAGGGATAAAGAAGTTAAGTTTGAATCCTGACTTAACCATGGTGCAACTGTGGATCTGTCCCTGTTTCCCAGGGTTGTCATGAAGATGGCAATGGCTTTATGTGTATCGCCCAATGTAGAAGTAAGGAACTGCCATGTATGGGTACAAATTCTTTATTAAAACTTGAAAACATGAACCACCAAAATCTGGTGAAAAAAACCACTAATTTTTTGACACAAGGATTTTTTTGGGGGGGGTATATATTTTAAATAAAAACCAAAATAGTGCACCTTAACATTCAAAAAAAAAAATGCCAGAATTTCAAGCATACAAAATGGAAGGGGAGAGCCCAAAATTCTGGCCCCCCTCCCCCTCCCCCTCCCCTTCCCCCACCCACTCATCTGTTTGAGGCTGAAAATATGTGTTAAAAATCCTCTCCTCCTACTCTGCCGAAAAAGCAAAATAAAAAAGTCATAATATAAATGTTGATTCTAAAAATCGTTCCATGTAGCCATAATCCAACACAGATTTCTCCAGAAAAGCAGCATATCTGGCACTCTGCAGGGAATTGAATTGGCTTCTGCACCTTTTTTTCTTGCACAGCCTCGTTTTCACCATCTCCTGGGGAGGAAAACAATCATCGGTTCATGCACCGGTTCATGACCTCCAGGATTTTCAAGACATTATTAAATTTTTGCAGATGAATTGCATCTATCACAGGGAACTTCTGGCTGAGTGTTTGACCCAAATATAGCATTCTAACTAAAGACACAAAGGGCTCTTTTTTCCCCCTGAAATTCTGGCTCATTTCCACTTCGCTCCCAGGTCAATAAACATGGTGAATATATAAACACAAGAGTTGCTGGACTGAGTTTCCACAACAACAAGATAAAGGGGGAAGCAGCAGTTAAAAAAAAGAAGAAGAAGAAGAAGTTCCTGCTCTCATATTTCAGAGAAAAAAGTTTATGCAACCTCAATGCATCAGTGCTGTTGTTGTTGCCTTACAAATTAACTCCACAATATAAATTAGCCATAGCTCAAACAAGTAATATTTCTTAGGTTACATTACGCTGGCTTCTAGAGTTGCAGAGGCAGAACAATAAATCCTTGTCAACTCACCAAATTCTCCACATTCCAGGACTTCCCAGTCTGTGTCAAATCTCTCTCTCTCTCTCTCTCTCTCTCTCTCTCTCTCTCTCTCTCTCTCTCTCTCTCTCTCCCCGTCTCTCTCTTCAGTGTTTCTCAACCTTGGCAGCTTGAAGATGTGTGGACTTCAACTCCCAGAATTCACCAAACAACATTCTGAATAACACACATTTTCAAGTTTCCAAACTTGAGAAACACTGATCAAGAGACACATAAGCAACATGGCCAAAAAATGAACAGTAGGACCTGATCTATGACACCCATAATAGGTTCTCCCACTATTTTTTGTTTTTGTTTCTGCCTCTTCCTTCAGCTTGTGGGTAGAATCAAACTAAAATCAATTAGTTTGATTCCAGTGTTGGAATCAAACTAAAAGGGCATAATTGTTTTTATGTTGCTCAACCATCACAGTAGGCTTCTCACAAACTTTTTATCTTGGCCAGGCTGGTAAGAACCCATTATTAAGAAAAAGCTTGAGTCATAATCGCTAGTCATAATTTCAGCTCAATAATGAATCTCATGCATGATTTCAGCAGGAGTCATAACATCACATCATACTAAGCCTTCATGTAGTTTATATTTTGAATGTGTGCAACATATGAATCCATCATTGTGCTTTGTAAATCATAGTTTATAACTATGAGTTTTTGCAACGTATTAGTAAACTATCTGGTTATTTAACAGGAGATATACTTCCAATCTACAATGTCTGTGGATATTTGTAGGGGGAGAAATGAGGTTTTATTTATCATTCTGGAATTATCAGTCTGTAATCCCTACACCCTTGAAAGACAACTTAGTCCAGCCCCCTTGAAATCCATTGACTCTTATCAAAGCAACTGTTAATAGATCAATGCTCTTGTGTATAGGCTGCATGGAATAAATTTGCCGTGTTTTTGAATTCTATCCTGGTTTCTTATGGCTGGTATCTGAGGATCTGTCTCACCCAATAGGAGTAGCCCACCTCACTTGTGAGGTGGAAGAAGCCTGCTACCAAACTCATCTGCCAAGAATTCTGGTGGGCCAGGTCAAGGAGGCCCCAACCCTGTAGCATTCTCTATCACTGGGGTGAGAGCTACTCCCACCCTTTTGGCCTTCTGAAAAAATATTAAAATTTGGTTTTGTTGGGTTGGGTTGGGGCCCTGAAGGGTAGTGTCATCACTGGAGGTGGTTGACGAGGTAACCTTCATCCCTATACTAGCCATCTCCTGGGTTTGCTTGTTTTTTGTTTTTTGCATAGTTTAACTTTTTAAATTTGCATAGTTTTAGCTTTTTAACTGTTTTTCTATTTATTTTTTTATGATCTGTAAACCATCCAGAGGGACGTGGCTAAGACACTGAGCTTGTCGATTGAAAGGTTGGCAGTTCAGCAGTTTGAATCCCTAGTGCCCCATAACAGGGTGAGCGCCTGTTACTTGTCCCAGCTTCTGCCAACCTAGCAGTTCAAAAGCAGGTTAAAAAATTCAAGTAGAAAAATAGGGACCACCTTTGGTGGGAAGGTAATAGTGTTCCCTGCACCTTTGGCATTTAGTCATGCTGGCCACATGACCACGGAGATGTCTTCAGACAGCTCTGGCTCTTCGGCTTTGAAACGAAGATCAGCACCGCCCCCTATAGTCGGGAACGATTAGCACATATGTGCAAGGGGAACTTTACCTTCAACCAACCAGAGTTTCCTTAATGGGAAAATAAGGCAGCATGTAAATTTAATAAATAAAAATTTAAATGATAATTAAATGGAAGCCATCATGTTCTTCTTCCTTTCAAAATCCAAAATAAATAAGTAAAAGGTATGGGGGGGGGAGGAGTAATGTTCCCTTTCCAACATCAAATATGTATATATAAAACTCACTAATTCTACATTGTACCATCTTTTCACAATGAACTTATGTGACTCCTTATATCAATTCTTTATTTTAAAAAATTAAGCATCTTGTCAAGATCCTAAATCAGAGGCTCCCATATAGTGAGGTTTAATTTGTGTTGTATAAAAGCAACTGTGTGGCTTTTATGTATGCATTATAACATTTTGTGTGTTGCGCATACATACATACTGTATAGGGTTCTTTTTCTTTCTTTTTCTCGTTATTTTATTAAACAGGTTTTGTATTTTATTCTGATTTTTGTTATTTTTCTGTGGGGTATGTAACAATATAACAACAGAGTTGGAAAGGACCTTGGAGGCCTTCTAGTCCAACCCCCTGCCCAGGCAGGAAACCCTACACCATCTCAGTCAGATGGTTATCCAACATTTTCTTTAAAATTTCCAGTGTTGGAGCATGTATGTGTTGGTTTTTTGTTCTTGTGCCTTTGAGTCAGTGCTGACTCTTGGCAACTGTCTGGACCAATCACTGCAGGTTTCTTAGCAAGATTTTGGAAGTGGCTTTCAATTGCTTTCTTCCTTAGGGCTGAGAGAGAGATTGAGCCAAGGTCACCCAGATAGTTTGGTGCTGTGGGAAGCTACCCCCCCCCCACCTCCTAGAAGAAATAAATATTTTGAGAAATATTTTAAAAAGGCAGGATAGAATATTTCCCCTAAAAGAGAAATAAAAATCTTAAGGGAGACAGAAACTCAGAGCCCCAACTCCCTGCCCACCCTCCACCCTCAAGCAAATGCTGAGCTGGGGCAACTTTAGAAATGCAGGTTTGGTAATCCATTACTCCCTGCAGCAAGGTCTGAACAAAGATAGGATTAACTCACTGCCATCTAGTAGCAGAGCTCACCACATGGCACAATCTCCTAAGGACATTGCATCACCCTCAGAAACTTCAATCAAACTTCTCAGTCAACCTACAGAGCCAGCTATGAACCCCTACAATAGCCAATAGAATACATGTTCTTGCACAAGAACAGGAAGCTCAAGTTCAAAGCCCAAGAGAAGGTATAAATACCCCCCATTCCATGTGGTCAGGTGTACCAGAACCCCTGTGCTTGGTGGTTCTGTCCATCATTAAACCATCTTTCCAAGCAGCCTCCATGTTTCCAATGTCTTTCTCCCGGCTTGGAACTGAACCTGATGGATATTTCTTCCAACAATACCTAAGGTGGAAGTAGAATGTCTCCTGGTTTCTGGCCTGAAGCCTTAACCCAGGGGTCTGCCAACTTGGCTCTTTCAAGACTTGTGGACTTCAACTCTGGGAATTGAAGTCTGCAAGTCTTAAATGAGCCAAGTTGGCAGACCCCTGCCTTAACCAATACCCCAAACTGGTTCTTTGCCCATATTATGGCAATCGTTTAAAAAGAACAAAGAGAAAATCCATCTAACTGTGATTTGCTCAATAGAGGATGACTGTAAATGTTGATTTAGTCCACACTTTTGCTATTACAGCTTGATACAGGAAACTTTAATCCCAATATGTTTTGGGATCTGCTAGAAGAGGAATTTAACAGCTGTGCTATCTTATTCAGCTCTTTGGAAAGGATTAGGAGTGCAGTGTCAATCATATATGTCTACTGAAGAATATTTTTCTTAATTTAGCAAAAATATACAGTAATATCAACTGTTTCAGGTCATTCATTTCTGGAAAAGATGTTCAGGTTAATGAGATGAGGGATAACTATTATTTTGGACAAACTAGGATGGTCCTGAAATTGCATATACTGTAAATATTCTTTCAGAGAAAGAAATCTAAAACAAAACTTTAGGCTAAATATTTTTGAATAAGATAAGGGTGTGTAAGGAGGCCTAGTCTACATTTCTTTGCTTCCACAAGAAAATAAATCAAATGAATATTAATTTGCTATATAGTGTTTTTAGCAAGCATGCTTAAATCAGCATGACAATCAGATATGCATATATATCAGTCAGAAAGTCTGAAGTTACGCACACTAAGGTTTTTAACCAAATATTAGGAATATTATTAACATTAAATGCTTTAGCTTAATAACAGAACACAAATTTAAATTTAAAGTTACCTTTTCTCTTACATTAGAAAATCGTTTTATGTGTTAAAAAGGTTGCCAGGTGCTAAGATTATAAATGATTAATTACATATGAATGCATATAATGACCATAACTGTCTTCCATCTCTGTCAATATGGTACACATTAGTTATGTCTAATTTGGCATAACAAAATGACACATGATCTAGTATCTAAGATTACCTTCTGACTGCAAACTATTGAAAACAACATTTTTTCTTCTCTGACTCTTCTTCCTCCTCCTTCTTCACCAATTATACTTCAATGCCCTATTGAGACTCAGAATCCCTTTACAATGTTTTACATCAAGATTATACATTTATTAAATTTATATGTCACCCATCTTGCTATCCAGCCTTGTGTAATGACTGAAGTAGAAATACAGTAGATTTTTTTTTCTATGAATACTACAATCTGCATAAGGTTGCAAGGAATGTTGCTAAACAAAAAAAATTCCCATTACCTACGAGTAAGAATTTTCCTCCATGAATGGCAGCTCTGAAAGTTCACAAAATAAAATCAATATATCCTAATTTAAGGGCAGCGGTGTATCTTTATCATTTTTATTGCCACAAAAATTATTTCTTATTGTTAAAGCTCTTTCCATCTATAACCAAATAAATCAAACCCTTCCCTCCGTCTCCCTCCCTCCCTCCCTCTCTCTTTTTCTCTCTCTGTCTCTCTCATCATTTAAAAAGCTTGAACAAGTGAAGCCTCTGGATTTAGACTTCAAGGATTCTTAACAGCTATGAGCAAGGGAATATTTGCCAAGGAAAGAACTGCCCATTTCCTTTTGGAAATATCAATGAAACTCAACAGGATTCTGCAGTTGAACAAAACTGATGATGCAGCGTTTCACTACTGTACTGCATATCTGACTCAGCTTAATGGAAAGACAAGTATATTTAGATGAGTTCCCAAGTTTTCAACAGAGTCCTCGCTCTTCAGCCGAAAAATGCCAATATTACTTTGGGGTTAAAATATTCCCAGAAGAAAAAGATTTTGGTGTTCTGTATTGATGAAGTTCTTTCTTCTTGTTTGGCCATGTTTTTACAATTAAAAACCAATGGCAATCATATCAAAATAATAAGCATGACTAAATACAAAAAAGAAATTAATACTGAGTTGTAACCTAGTAAGTACAATAATCTTTTTTATCTAGTTAGATGAAGGCCAGATTGGATTGTAGAATGAGTATAAAAAGGATCTGTCTCATTTTTTTTATTTTTTGGGGTGAGGTGGTAGCAAAACCGGCTTTTTCAGAAGAACTGCATCTGTACTTTAACTATATTTCCCTTTGTCACATTTATTTTCTAAAATATCAATACAGGCAGTCCTCGATTTAAAATAGTTCATTTAGTGACCATTCAAAGCTACAACAGCACTGAAAAAAGAGACTTATGACCATTTTTCACACTTATGACCATTTCAGCATCCCCATGGTCATGTGTTTTACCTTTGGATGCTTGACATGTCATTCATATTTATGATTGTTGCAATGTCCCAGGGTCATGTGATCACCTTTTGTGAGCTTCTGTAAAGCAAAGTCGATAAGAAAGCCAGATTCACTTAACAATGATGTTACTCATTTAACAATTGCAGTGATTCAGTTAACAAATGTGGGAAGCAAAGTTGTAAAATGGGGCAAAACCAGTGGTGGGATTCAACCAGTTCGCATCTATTCGGGAGAACCGGTTGTTAACTTTCCAAGCAGTTTGGAGAACCAGTTATTGGAAGAAATCTTATTTTGTTTTTTTTCCACTTTACAGAGCTAATCCTGTAAGGAAGGCAAGAAGGAAACATTCTGGTGTTGTCTTTAGCCTAATCTTTATTGCCCTGCTTACAGAAACTGCCTCTCTGGTTAACCCTTATCTCATTATAATAGCTAAAGCGAAGCGCTCATCAACATGATGGCCACCAAGCCACACCTACCCAGCTGGTCATTAGGGCAGAGAACCGGTTGTTAAATTATTTGAATCCCACCACTGGGCAAAACTCACTTAACAAATTTCTCACTTAGCAACATAAAAGTTGGGCTGAATTGTGGTCGAAAGTCGAGGAATACCTATCTACTGTTACATGAAGAACATAATAATCAGATAGCCAAGAATAATCAAAATGGTGAGGGAAACCTGTTTATAGAAGAGCATTAAATCTTGAATCCAGAAGCTCATCAGTTGTGACAGACTATATCATGGGATTAATGGGAAAGTAGACAAGAATTAAGGAACATTGTATGTATGACAATTACAGTGAAATTACTACATGCTCAAAAGGGATAATGCTTGACAATACCTATAATGGAGGAATCTTTTGTGAAGAACATGCAGAGATGACTAAGTTAGTTTCTTTGATTAGAGAAAAAAATATTTATATTTATGGTTGACTGGAAATTCCTTATAGATTTTTTTTTAATAAAATGGAAAAAATCCACTTAGGTTTTGTGGTTTTGTTGGTTAAAAAAATAGATAATTGAAAAGAGTGAGTTTTCTTTTGTAATCATAGAATAGTCGGTAATTGTAATTGTACTTATATTTGATGTAAAGAATATTGGACACCTCTTTTTATTTTATTCTTTTTTCTGCATTTTTGTCTTTTACTCTCTCGTTTCTGCTTTTCCTTTTTGTGTGTGTTAGTTGTTATGCTCTTGGTAAAACGTTCAATAAACATTTATTTTAAAAATAGACTATATCATAAAAATGTGGTTACCCCATAGAGGATTCCTTCAAACCATAACCACAAAACACTCTTAGCTCAAAATGTTTATTAGACACTCTGTGACATAAACATTGTGTATTGTTATCCATTACCATCCACAATATTCTATTTTCATAACTTCTCACAACTAATAAAATAACAGGCTAGAAACCAAGTGTTTTGGCAGTGAAGACTCACTGGGCCCTCTAACCTAATGGTTCAACTTCAGAGATGGGTGGAATTTTTATAGGGATTTTACTGGCAAAATGACAGGTGTTCAGCTGAGAGTCCAAAAGAGCTTTGGCACTGAATCAGGAATGAATCAGGCTATAGATACAATCACTCCCAAGTATCTTCAGCCAACCTATAAAACCAGAATCATTCCTGTTTTTTTCAATGTTTTGACTGTGTAAACCTATAGAAATCAAACTGATTTTAAGATATCTATTATTTATTTATTTATTTTTATTTAATTAAATTTTTATACCGCCCTTCTCCCGAAGGACTCAGGGCGGTTCACAGCCAAATAAAACCACAATAATAAATATAATAAAACAGTAATTAAAAAACCTATCAAATATGGCTGAATTTAAAATACATATAAAACAATAAAACCCAGTTAAAATTTACAACCGCAATAATAAAATATTAAAATTCTAAAATCCTATGCCAGTCCTGCTCGAAGAAATAGGTACATCTTCAGCTCGCGGCGAAAGGTCCAAAGGTCAGGAAGTTGACGAAGTCCCAGGGGAAGTTCGTTCCAGAGGGTAGGAGCCCCCACAGAGAAGGCCCTTCCCCTGGGGGTCGTCAGCCGGCATTGCTTGGCCGATGGCACCCTAAGGAGTCCCCCTCTGTGACAGTGCACGGGTCGGTGGGAGGCAAACGGAGGCAGAAGGCGGTCCCGTAAATAGCCCGGTCCTAAGCCATGGATCACTTTAAAGGTGGTAACCAATACCTTGAAGTGCACCCGATAGACCACAGGCAGCCAGTGCAGCTTGCGCAGGAGTGGTGTTACATGGGAGTCACGAGCGCAGCTGCATTCTGGACTAACTGGAGTCTTCGGGTGCTCTTCAAGGGGAGCCCCATGTAGAGAGCATTGCAATAGTCCAAGCGAGAGGTAACAAGAGCATGAGTGACTGTGCATAGGGCATCCCGGTCAAGAAAGGGGCGCAACTGGCGGATCAGGCAAACCTGATGAAAAGCCCTCCTGGAGACGGTCGTCAAATGGTCTTCAAAAGACAACCGTCCATCCAGAAGAACGCCTAAGTTGCGCACCAACATGGCCACCAAGTTGCGCACCAACATGGCCACCATGTTGCGCACCAACATGGCCACCAGCCATGTTAATCTTTTCTATATTATGTCAATTTTAGTACATGGGCTGCCAAAGCGAACCTCATTGATGAATGGATTGTTTTCCTTTTTCTATATGACTTGTAACTCAACATTTTTAATATTTAATGAGTGCCAGTGTCTATCTAAAATAATTCTATTATTCTGGCACTCTTTTTGGCTCATTGCCTTGACAGATGGAATAAGAAAACCAATCTGTCAATTTAGCATGAAACAATAGCTTGTCCCATGATGAAGAAAAATCCCTAAGATGTTTGACAGGTAGAAAAATTATCATGTGGTCTGAATTCTCAATTTGAGAGACCAGTGATTGATATCACACCTGTAACAACCCTTGAAAGAAACAAATTATAGTATGGCTGTGTTTGGTAGTGAAATAGTTATGGCTGATGATATACACCAAGAGCTGTATGTACACTGCTAGGAATGGATAGACTTGGGAAGAACCAGTCCATAGCAGTTTAGATCTCACCTCAGAGAATGTGGTGCTGGGGAATATCTGCTTTTCGTGGCTATTATTGTCCTTTGGCATTATCCAGAAATTCCAAACTCTTATAGCATTAAGCAGTTTTCTGTAACCATTTGAAAGATCCAGGCTTGGGGTGAGATGCCATTCTTACATAGATCTCCAATTATATTTTCCACTCCTAGCCTCATCAAAGCACCTGAAGGCAGGACAAGAAGCAATGGATGGAAACTAATCAAGGAGAGAAGCAACCTAGCACTAAGGAGAAATTTCCTGACAGTTAGAACAATTAATCAGTGGAATGATTTGCCTCCAGAAGTTGTGGGTGCTCCAACACTGGAAGTTTTTAAGAAGAGATTGGACAACCATTTGTCTGAAATGGTATAGGGTTCTCTCCCTGTGCAGGGGGTTAGACTAGAAGACCTCCAAGGTCCATTCCAACTCTGTTATTCTGTTATCTGAGGTAGCTATAGATATCCTACCTAAACAAACATCTTGGAATAATAGCAACAATCTGAATAAGAATCAGTAAACTGAACATGAATCCAAATAAAATGGAAATGCTTCTGAGAAGCAATAAAACTAATTGTTGTGACGGAGACCCGAGTAGTGATTACCAAACACAATTCAGTCCTGAGCAAACCTATTTTATTAAAACAGCTGAGAATTAATTCATTCTCAGCTTAGTCCAAAACCAATTCTTCATAAACAGTCCTTCGGCCTTATCACCAACCTTTGTTGTCTTTGGTAACCTGCCAAAAGCTTTTCTTGGCAAAACTCCCACAAAGTTCAACAGACACTGACAAGAAGCAATGGAATCAATGTTGCTTTTCTACAAAGAACCCAATGGCTCATTGCTGCTCTTTTAAGCCTTATGGGAGGGGCCAAGCATCTTCTGGCCTTACTCCTGAGTCGTCCTTTTTGCTTTAGCTGCTCTTGCTTTCTGGCAGCTCTTCACATGCGTGCACAAGGAACAGGCTCCTCCTGTTCCTCTGCCTCTCTGTTGTCTGCCTCTGGAGACTCTGGAGTCTGCACATTGCTCCCAGATGGCCCTGGCCCCATCTCTGCCTCTGACGCAGAGCCCTCATCCGGGCCTTCCCCTGATTCCAGGACTGGCCCATTATCCTACCGAGCCTCCTCACTGTCCAACTCCACTGTCAGGTCCACAGGCTGCTGGCGGACCACAGCACTGATTTAGATTGGCACTTTTGAGTCTGGGTGGATTTACAATCCTTCTGAAAGAAAAAAACAAGGAAGACTCTCTCCAGCCCAGCTTTGTCTTTGTATTTATTTTATTTATTTTATTTTATTTATTTTGTCACAACAATATATGTAGGAATCATACAAAAGATTATATAGTATATAAACATATATGGGTAAATATAAGGAGGTATAAGCATATATATAGAAAGAAGAAAAGAAAAACAATAGGACAGGAACGGTAGGCACGTTTGTGCGCTTATGCACGCCCCGTATGCTCAGAAGTTTGTTCCAGCTTAGGGAAATTCCTACAGATTACATTGATATATCAACTGTGGCATTCCGAAGTACATTGACCTAGTAAGGGTGATGTTTGTCTTTACCTCATGCTCAGATTATTATAATAATCTAGGATTTAGAAAGTAGATTACATTGATTGTGCGCATCATCTATGTACAAATCCAGTTCATTTTTATCATAGCTTATGGTACTGAAGATTACCATTATATACCTATTGTCACATGAATCATTTTGTGAATAACACTAGAATAGTCAGGTTAGTCCCCACAAAGAAGTTTCCCTTTTGGTGACAGACTCTTTATTATGGAGGTTCTTGTAATACTGGCTCTTTCAAGGTTTTAAATATATAGCTCCCAGGCTATGCAGTACACCCTATGGATTTATTTAGCCTCCAGTCTTGCTGCTCAACTGAGACTCTGTTAGTCGTTTCAGCAGCTTTCATACAATAATATTGTTTGTGTAGCTTTAATTGCTTATTTTGATTTTGATTGTTTTTGTGTTTCTCGGAGCAGGGAATATGGTCAAGGCAGTATGAGCATTCCACTGTTTGTCTACTTGTCTATTCTATAATTGGAAATGCAGGCTATAGATTTACAGTAAGTAAATAATATTGTGGGGATTGCTAGTCCAAATATTTTTTTTCAACAGAAATATTTTCCCTAAGAAAATAAATATTAAATGGTACAGTACGGTAGCCAGAATATTCCAATAATAGGTAAAAAGTATCCTGCCAACCTAGCCCAGGGGGTCTAAGTAGGATGAAACAAAGCATCAGAGAAGATGAAAATGTGGCAAGCATAGCCTTTATTTTATTTATTAAACAATTTTATATGGCTGCCCAATGCACACATAGGTGCCTTCAGGCAGCCTATGACATTAAAAATACACAATATAAAAACCCATAAAAACTCCACACACACACACCAATAGCAACAGCAATAACACTTAGACATAAATACTGCTTCGTAGTGTTTTACAGCCCTCTCTAAGCAGTTTACAAATTTAGCATATTACCCCCAAACTGGGTCTTCATTTTACTGACCTCAGAAGGATGGAAGGCTGAGTCAACCTTGAGCTGGTGAGAATGGAACTGCCGAACTGCTGGCAGCCAGCTGTCAGCAGAAGAATCCTGCAGTACTACATTCTAATCACTGCACCACCATGGCTTATAGCGCAGCAACACTGTTAAATCAATGATTTGATAGGGCCCATCTTTATTCATGGTCTCCCAGCCAGCTGATAACATCATGTCTTTAGGGAGTTTTGGAAAAAATATCATGTAGCCATTGGAAGCTAACTCTCATTGGAAACTTATCAAGGAGAGAAGCAACCTAGAACTAAGGATAAATTTCCTGGCAGTGAGAACAATAAAAGAGTTGGCATGGCTTGCCTTCAGAAGTTGTGGGTGCTCCTATATCACTGGAAGCTTTTAAAAAGTGTCTGGACAGCTACTGGTCTAAAATGGAATAGAATCTCCTGCCTGAGGAGAGGTTTGGACTAGATCTCCAAGGTCCCTTCCAACTCTGTTGTTGTTGTTGCTGCTGCTGCTGCTGTTGTTGTTGTTAAGTTGTACAGTTCTGGGGAAAAGAAGGAAACTCTACAGAGAATGCTCATGTTTTAATCTATGGAGGAATATTTTAAATATTTTAAATATAAAATATTTTAAAATATTTTAAAATATAAAAGATGAGATTTTCAAGAGCCTCGTAAAGCACCAGTTCCCATTTTTAATCCATTTTTTTCTGTTCTGTTTTTTTCTATTCAGCACCCTGTAGTCCCGCTCCACTGGAATGTCATGGGTTAGAAGCAAGATAAAGCTCTGAATTTCCTTTTAAGAATATATCTAACTTTTAATTGATTTTCTGTTTTTTTCCTTCTTCTATTTCACGGGTGTCAAACTCACCACATCGTTGTCATCACGTGACATTTTGCTCTGTTTTTTTCCCTTCGCAGAGCTGGAGTAGGCGTGGCCTGTGTGTGACGCATCTAGCCATGGGCCGCCAGTTTGACACCCCTGTATCTGTTCCATTTCCCTCTGGACCCTTGTTTAAAAGATTACAAGCTAAACACAAAAGCTGTCATGGTTTGTATTGTGTTGAAAGTCACTCTGTTGCCTTGTTAACTAAGAATTGCAATATGAATATTTTAAACAAACAAATTAAATTGCCACGGGCTGTCAATCAAACAGAAGTCATCTGTTATTCAGTTTCTTGGTCTGGTGGTGAGTTAATGGTGCAAAGTGGTGTTGAGATATTTGGTGACAAAGGACAATGGGGGAAATGCTGAATTTGCTCCAAACATTTGGGGGAGGAAAAATTACCAGGTAACTTGATTGCTTTGCATTTTAGGATAGGTGAGCTCTCTTTTCCAGCCAGCTATAAAGTGTACATGCTCACCCCCTCTCTTAAGCAATTTGTAAGCCTTGTATGAACAAGCCTATATTGCTAAGAGGTGAAGTGTCATCGATGAGAAAACAAATACCTGCCTATGATCTGCTTCTGTGAATTACTTACATAGTATGAACCGCCCTATAAAGGCGCCAAGATATTACAATTCAAATTAGAGAGAAAGCCTTAGCATAACATGATTAAACATTAGAATCATCTGCCAAAGGAGAAAATGAATTAGCTTTTACAACAAACCTGGTTACTGTTTGAAGAGGCAAGAGATTCCATTTCAGATAAGCTTCCTGAATCTGCCCGTGATTTTAATGCTCATGTTAATCACAGAAACAATAAAGATAAGCAAAAGACTGGTTTGCATAATTCATATCATCATCTTCACCCCAATCAAAGATTTAATACTATTTTGAATGCCTCACAATTTAAAGGAAAATGTAAATTTCTTGTCCTAATGAAATGAACAAATTTGATACTCAGGTGGTAGTTGAGATGTTTAGGAAAAAGTTAATAACATTGTTAATACAATAACAATGTATTGTTCTAACCAAAATTTTATTTTCTTCAGTTGAAAATTCATTCCTGACTGCTTAAAGCTATTGTATACCCTTGACTGAAGATCAGTACACTCAGTCTATCTGGGATGGTTGTCCTCTTCCACCGAGCACACAACTTCAGGAGGGATGCACATGGAACAGTGAAGGAGGAAGGGGACACCTGCCTAGCCAGCCAGATCATCCGAATCAACCCTGGCGATCAATGGGGTGATAGATGTTGCAGCCAGATCACCCTCACATCCTCACTGCTTAAAGCAATAATAATCATATTGTCGTGGAGTATTAATCTTATCAATGACAGCATTGCTTTAATTATCCAAAGATGCAATTTTGGTGGTGCTACAAAAAATTCAGGGTGTGGTTAGGGTAAGATTAGTTAGCATCATGTCAAGTTAAGAGGCTTTCTGCCTACAGCAAGTTCATCAAAAAGAACAGAGATGGTGGGAAAGGAGAAAGAACAAAAGAAGCCGGGAGGCATCAGCGTCAAAGCCAACCAACAAATGCCTTGGAGCGCCAACCAATTATTTGCCATTGCAAATAAAATCCATTCATTTAATGCAATCTGGCACCAAGAAAGTGCACTGACATTGGGCAATTGGAACTAGAAAGGTCTCAGTCCCGCCCTTAAGCAGTGACTGGCTGCTAGCCTGTCTTTATCTGCAATTTCAGCTGAAAAGAAAGCAGAACTTTGTGTATTTTCAGATCTAATTCTTGCTTTAAATTACTGTATACTGTAATTGCTAACTACTGTAAAGTCACTGTGAACCCAGATAAGTTCTCAGTGGGAGATAAGGATTCTTATATGAATCACAAACAGCAGTAGTACTGATTGGAGATATTCAGAATTAAAGATTGGAAGCACTGATAGTGAAAGTGGTTATTCCTTTCGTGTTTCACCATCAGATACCAGTTATCAGCTTTATCTGTTCTATCCCTTTGGTTTGAGGCCAAGGAAGCAGACAACTTCACCTCTGTACGGGCAGGGTTGTTTTACATCTTTTCCTATAACTCCTAAAACAGGAAGGGCAATCTGCCAAATCAATTAAAAATTGTATACTATGAGGTGAAATGGTTAAAGGTTTTTTTATTTTTTATTTTTTGCAATGCCAAGTTGCCTCACACACACACACACACACACACACACACACACCATCCCCACCCCCTCCTGAAATCTGCACAAACGTCTCGGGAGGAAAAGAACAAACAAACCAAAGTGCTACTATCTATTGCTTTTGGTTAAGAAATTAATTGCAGCTAACTCTTCCCCTTGCAAAAAATTAAAAAAATTAAAAAAACCAGGAGTGCTTCCCTTTGAACTGGGGGAACAGGCAGGTGTGGGAACAGAGAGCTTTTACAATTTCCTTTTCTTTCTTTCTAAATCTTGAATGGGATGTTTGCCAACATCTCACCCCTTTTTTGGGGGTGGGAATGAATGCCGTAATTTATTCATTGTCATTAGTTATCGATTTGGTTATCTGGTTTCCCCCCACCCCTTCTCCCGCCTTCTCCCTCCCATTTCACCAAGGCTGTTCCTTCCTTCCTTCTCCCTCTAGCTGATTTGTTGGGCCCTAACTGCCCAGGTGTCGAAAAACCTGGGACGAAACCTCCTTGTGCGTATGGGCTGCGGCCAGAGGTGGGTTTCAGCAGGTTCTGACCAGTTCTGGAGAACCGGTAGTGGAAATTTTGAGTAGTTCAGAGAACTGGTATTAAAATTCTGACTGGCCCCACACCCAACTATTCTCTGCCTCCTGAGTCCCAGCTTATCAGGAGGAAATGGGGATTTTGCAGTAACCTTCCCCTAGAGTGGGGAGGGAATGGAGATTTTACAGTATCCTTCCCCTGCAACGCCCGTCAAGCCATGCCCACCAAGCCACACACACAGAACAGGTAGTAAAAATTTTTGAAACCCACCTCCAGTTGGATCACATTTATAGAAGGAATAGAATGCACAGAAAGTCTACATAAATATTTTTAGACTGATATAAAAAAGGTGCAGTAAGTGTAAGAAATCAATCCGTTAAAATTACCTTATTAAAAAGTATATGATAAATACAAAAAAGGTACAAGACCAGATTTACATGTTGTGTCTTTGATATTAAATTTATATTTTCATGAAAAATATGCTAAAAATTGATCAGTAGTGAGAAAAATCCTATATTTTATAAATCTTAATTATCATTAAAACAAAAATGTACTAATTTAAGACTCTCAGAATGGTCAGAAATGCTTTTGTGGTCTCTGACTCTGCAAATAAACTGTATAATCCAGAAGGAATGATTAAAAAACAAGATGGTCAGTCCAGGCACTTGACTGAATTTGAAATACCTATAATACAAAATACAAAACATCTGCTAGGGTTTATATAGGAATTGTTACTGAAGCATGGTTTAGAGACTGAATGAATTAAAGAATGCATTATCAAATAGATAAAGAACTTAAATAGAGCAATGGGAGTGTCAATGGAACATAAACATAAAAATCATTGGAACAGATACATTAAGAGAAAATTGGTACAAGACGTTCTTCTGTTGGTACATCACCACAGTGATGATTGTTAAAATGGACAATACATATTCAGAAAATTGTTGCAAATGTAGAAATGAAGTTGGAACATTTTACCATATTTGGCAGCAATGTCCTAAAACTCAGTTATTCTGGAATACAATTTTATAGGAAGTCCTAATGTTGATTTTTCTTTACTATCAGTTATTTTCCATTATTTATTACTAAACCTTATGTATCTAAAATATGTTGATTTGGCTATGATTCATGTTGCCAGAAATATGATTCATGTTGCCAGAATACTTTATGCTGGAAATCACATTTAATTCCTTCATTGGATGAATGGCTGCTTAAACCAGAGTAGAATGCGTATTTCCAAAATAGCTTTATACAGGAAAAACAAATGTGATGTCAGTTTCAATTTAACCTGGAAACCATTTATGGAATACAATTCTGTACATGGCCTGTTGCCATATCTGAAGTTTCAATTTTTTAAAAAAATATTAGTTTTGAACTCTTTAACTATGATTATGTATTTTTTAATCATATGGAACTTTCAATATTTTTATATTTAATCATGATACATGATTTAATATTTTATTTCAGAAATAGTTATTTCGAAGCATTAAGCTATCATGAATATTTTTGTAATCTGATTTAATCTAAGTTGATATATAGGTAATTACAGTGGTGGAATTCAAATAATTTAACAACCAGTTCTCTGCCCTAATGATTTCTTCCAATAACCAGTTTACCAAATTGCTCAGAAAGTTAGCAACCAGGTCTCCCGAAGTGGTGCAAACTGGCTAAATCCCACCACTGGGTAATTACCATGTTATGAGCATTCCTTTAGCAAACATTCGAAGTTATGCAATAAGCGCACCCAAAACTATGAAACTTGCAGCACCACGGCAGTTGTTTGCCCTTACAATCAACCACAGAGGCTCTGCAACATTCATCCTACATGTTGCCAGCCAAAATGGAGCTTCTGAGGTGTGGATCCGCCCCTCAGAAGCTCCATTTGAGTGACTAGAGGCCTCACCTAGCATGTTGCTAGCCAAAATGGAGCTTCTGATCTGGTCCCTGGAAGCACCATTTCAGCCTGCAATGGGCCAAAGGAGGCCCTCAGAGGACTGAGCAGAACTGCAGAGGGGCACATGCATTTTAGAAGGGTCTAGGACTTTTTGGCTTGAACCCTTCTCCTCGCCTGTTTTGCCTCAAGGTTTTCGCCTCTGGGTTATTAGCCACAAACTTTTCTCCTCGGCTGGCCCTCTCCCAGTCTTTTGACACGGCACAACGGCCACGGCCACTCCCTCACAGGCGCTTCGCCGCAGCCAGGGGTGGGTTCTAAATTTTTTTACTACCGGTTCTGTGGGAGTGGCTTATTTTGTGGGTGTGGCTTGATGGTCATGTGACTGGGTAGGCGTGGCCAACTCAATGTCTCTCATGTCAAGGGGTACCTCGCCTGGCCCCTCCCCCCCCAGCCATTCCTTGTCACACCCAGCTTCAACATATCTATAGTTCTGCAAAAATGTTGTTCACCTGTTTTCAACTTTATTATCTACATACTATAGATCAGGGGTCTCCAAACTTGGCCACTTTAAGACTTGTGGACCAACTCCCAGAATTTCTCAGCCAGCTTTGCTGTCTTAAAGTGGCCAAGGTTAGAGACCTCTGCTATAGATGCACTTTCATGGACCACTGAAAGGAGGAAATGGCTCACATGCTTTGCCCAAGAGTGTGATAGGCAACAGTCTTTTAAGGGGCTGCTAGAAAGAAGGGGGGGAAAGTATTTTCCAAAGCACCAGAAGGCAAAACAAGAAGCAGTGGATGGAAACTCAACAAAGAGAGAAGCAACCTAAAACTAAGGACAAACTTCCTGACAGTGTGAACCTATTTAGGTTTCAGTCATAATTTCACATATAAAATAGCCATTCATGTAATACAAGCTGCATATTGTTTAAAACAATCATTAGTATTATGGCTGATGTTTGACAGCAAGCCTAAAATCCCCATTCCCTCCCCACTCCAGGGAAAGGTTACTTCAAAATCCCCATTTCCTCCCCACCCCACTAATCTGTTCTGGGAAGGAATCAAACCTCCCCCTCTTCATTTCCCAAATAAAATATCCCAGATAATTAAGGAATAATCAAGCTACTAGCAAGGAACCTGCCTGGAATTAAACATTCCTGCCAGCTGCATAAAGGAAACTTTGTAAGCAGAAAACAGCTACTGGTGCTTACAGATAATATAAAGTGGAAGCTGGAAGTTCAGCTCCATTTACAAGCAGGCAGAAAACTCATTCAAGACAGGATATTTCACAATGGAAATCGCCCGAACTTTTTTAGAAACACAAAGCCCATGTTGCACAAACCCCAAAACTTCAAAAACATTGAACCATATAAGAATTCCTCTTCTTATCCAATTTGTTGTTCAGCTGACCCAGTAAGGAGCTTCTAGCCGCTCTGTCAATTTAAAATGACAGCGTTTCCCCCCCTCCACTTCTTCTTTGCCAAGCGATCTCCTGGCTGAGAAGTGAGCCGATCAGTTGGGAGGCTTCTTGGCTTCTCAATTTAAAGGGACGGTGTCTTTTTTTTTTCTCTTCTTCGACAAGTGAGTCTTGATTTTTTTCCTTCTAGCCGATCAGCTGGGAGTTGGGAGGCAGCAAGAGATTGGGGGCGGGGCCAGGCAGAATTTTTACTACCAGTTCTCCGAACTACTCAAAATGTTTACTACCGGTTCTTGCGAACTGGGGAGAACCGGTAGCAACCCACTATTGTTATGTTCCCTTTTCTTCTTTTTCTATGTTTCTATTTGAGTTAATTTAATATGACATTTTTGTTCTTTTTGCTCTTATCAAAATTTTTATAATTTTAAACCACCCAGAGTCACCAGGAATATCATCATAATTTTAGGTATTTTTATTCCTTTCTGCATAAATTCCATGTAATCATCTGCTTCCTGTTGCTATACTATTGTAATTACCATACATATTACAGTGTTATATTTGTTTCATTATCAATTCTAAAGAATTACTTAGATGAGTTCCTGCAAGTACAATGTCAACAGCATATAGTTTTATTTATATTTTTGACTTGCCATTTTAATTCCAAAAATATTGTATCCTTCTATAAAAGCCTTGTCTTATTCATTGTATAATAAAACAAGTTTTTGAAGTAGACCTATTTCTTTTTAACTTTGCTGTTAAAGACTTTGGATCCATGAATCAAAAGCATTTTCTGCATTAAGAAAAATAATTATGTCTTCTTGCATTGCAAATAATATCATCAATGTCATTCAAAATACTATATATCTTACATCACCAGTCATATATCTCTTCAGAATATATCTCATCTAAACAGAGTACATTATGTAAATTACATGATTGTTTAATCTTTTTGCTAAGATTGTCATAAAAAGTTTGTATTCAATGTTCAATAAAGAGAGAAGTCCGTATGACTCTGAATGGTTGGATCATTCCCTTCAGAGGTATAAAAGAGTTTTGCCATGATGGAGGTAATACTGGTTGGCAGTTTGGTTCTGGGCTCAATTCATAGTGCTGGTCATTATCCTGATCTGTTCCAGCTCCATGGAAATCATAGACATATAGGTAACTCTTGCAGTGGTGGGTTGTCCCTGGTTCAGACCAGTTCTATAGAACCAGTAGTAAAACTGGCGGGCGGCTCCTCCCACTGACCCAAACATCATTAAAAGTGATTGCATGTGCAGAAGCTTGCGCATGTGCAGAAGTATCATGCACGCAGGCACGATGAGAACCGGTAGTAAAGGTAAGTAGAACCCACCCCTGAACTCTTTACAAAAAAGGTTTTCAAACAAAACTCTAATGACAAAAAGTTTAGATAAACAAGAAGGCAACTTAAGGAGCTGAGAAACACGATGGTGAAGTAGATGGAGAATTGTTGCCAGTGGATCTGTGAGTTGTGGGGCTCCCCTTATATAGGGGATTGTTTCTTTAATGAGTCAGGTTTTTTTCTGGTTTTTGCTGAGCACCCTGGTTTAGCCCTCCTTTCCAGGATGGCATTGTGGGAGGTGTTAGCGCTGAATGTTTGTCTTCTGAGGCCAGCAATAGTTGCCTTTCCTGGTTACTTGACAACTCTTCTAGCTAAATTTCCTCAGGCTGATTATTCTTGTAGCTGATCATTTTTAAATCCTTTTTCAAATCAGTCACAAATTTGTGAGAAAAAGCATGTTTCTCTTCCATAGCATCTTTTAAATATAGTCTATCTCTTCAGGCAGGCACTTTTAAAATTAATTTCTGAGTCCATTGTTAAAAATATCCTTCTAATATTTCCAAAGTATTTTACATCATTCTGGATTAATAAATCAAATATTAGTGTTCTTCTCCCTTAATTGTAATCTTTACTGCCTTCTGGATCTCTCTAGTGTACAATCTTGAAATGCTCATCATTTTTTAAAGAGAATTCAGAACGAAAGCATTTTCCCATGGGAAGGATTCTCATAATTAATTCAAAGATCTTATTTTAAATTTATTTCGGTTCTTACTCTAGTTGTAACTTTCCAAAATCAACATTCTAATCCCTCTTCATTATTTATTCCAAAAGAAAAAAAAGAATAAATCCTTAAATTTATATTTTAACTTCTTTTGCTAAGGATTGAAAGAAACTCACCTGATACTGTAAAACCTGTTTATGCAAGGGTTCATAGTAGCTGAAAAGCATTTAATAAGTTTTTAATCAAAAGTGATTAAAAAAGTATCCTTTTGAAAGGGCAACTCACTTTGTGCAAATTATGGATATTTTCTCATCTCCCAGAGCTTTAAACCCATCAGAGACCACTCTCTTGTGCTTTCCACATGAGGAACTGTATGGAACACTTGCGGTTGATCTTGAATCCTCTCCTTGTCTGGAGGGGAATTACAATGGACTGGACTATTTGCCATGATTGTCAATTCTACTTTTAGTGAATCTCTCTTCAGTTCCTCATTTCTTATTTGGAAGTATGGTCTGTCTTCAATATTATCTGCTCAGTTGGTCTGATCTGGTCTCCTTGGCACAATCTGGATTCCTTTAATTATACAACGCCACCAATCAGAACCCTAGAAGCATGCCTTCATTGTAGCAAAATTGCCCTCTTGAATAAGGTTCCTCCAACGAGTCAACAAACAAAACCTTTTCCCACCCTCTGGGAATTCAAAGGGCCCTGAAGACATGGCTCTTGTTCAGGCCTTTAACAAAGATGACTGAAGTTCCCTTTCCTCTTTTCCTTGTTCGCATTTGAATTTGATTTCTCTACCATCTTTGTTTCTTTGATTGGGTTGTTATTTTGGAGGGGAGGGAGGTATGTCTGTGAAGGGAGATACTTTTCTGTTTTTAAATGTTTTTAACCATTTGTAATCCACTCAGAGTGACTGGGAGTCAAGCAGCATATATACATTTGATAAATTATTGTTGTTATTAATATTATTATTACTACAAGGCATTTTTATGTTTCATTCGTTATATACTTTGCGTATTTTGCTTTGTCCATATTCATTTCCATGAAGTAACTTTGTAAAAAAAATATTCAAGCTATTTTCTAAAATATGACAGTAAGAACCACCCACTGTAACTGAATGCTTAGAGGGAAATGAAGTTTTTATTTTCTTAATGAAAATCATAACATCTTTTCCAAACCAGATCTTGATTTTATTATGCTTGGAACATCATCTGGGGCTGCAATCCTGTACTTCAGCCTACAATCACATGACTGTAGCAGCTCAGAATGGTGACAGTAATCCAACACACTTAGAAGAGAACAGATTGGAGAAGGCTACTACATACATTATTTCCATACATTGTTATAGAATAGAATAGAACAGAACAGAACAGAACAGAACAGAACAGAACAGAATAGAATAGAATAGAATAGAATAGAACTTTATTGGCCAAGTGTGATTGGACACACAAGGAATTTGTCTTGGTGCATATGCTCTCAGTGTACATAAAAGAAAAGATACGTTCATCAAGGTACAATATTTACAACACAAATGATGGTCAATATATAAATATAAATCATAAGGATTGCCAGCAACAAAGTTACAGTCATACAGTCATAAATGGAAAGAGATTGGTGATGGGAATGATGAGAAGATTAATAGTGCAGATTTAGTAAATAGTTTGACAGTGTTGAGGGAATTAATTGTTTAGCAGAGTGATGGTCTTCGGGAAAAAACTGTTTTTGTGTCTAGTTGTTCTGGTGTGCAGTGCTCTATAGCGTCGTTTTGAGGGTAGGAGTTGAAACAGTTTATGTCCAGGATGTGAGAGATCTGTAAATATTTTCACGGCCCTCTTCTTGATTCGTGCAGTATACAGGTCCTCAATGGAAGGCAGGTTAGTAGCAATTATTTTTTCTGTAGTTCTAATTATCCTCTGAAGTCTGTGTCTTTCTTGTTGGGTTGCAGAACCGAACCAGACAGTTATAGAAGTGCAAATGACAGACTCAATAATTCCTCTGTAGAACTGAATCAGCAGCTCCTTGGGCAGTTTGAGCTTACTGAGTCGGCGCAGAAAGAACATTCTTTGTTCTTTCTGCGCCAACTCAGAACATTATTATATTATAATATAATAATTATATTATAATTATTATATAATTATAATATATAATTATAGCACAGACTAGACTGAGCACAACCAAGCCCCCACCAATACAGGACACACCCCCAGCCAATCAGAGCACAGAAAAACCCCCATCCAATCAGAGCACAGCTCCCACCAATCAGTTCAAACCCCACTAGCAGTTAAAGGAAGAAACAGCTGCGATCACATTGCTCCCAAGCCGAGCTGAAGCCTGAAGATGACGAATGAGACTGTCGAACGTCGCCAAGACACTTCCAATTTTACGGAGAAACCCAACAACCAAAGACCTATATATATATATATATATATATATATTTGTTTTCTGAGGTTTTCACGGTGTTTGTATATAGGTCTTTGGTTGTTCGGGTTTTCTCCCGTAAAATTGGAAGTGTCTTGGCGACGTTTCGACGAAGTCTCATTCGTCATCTTCAGGCTTCAGCTCGTGCTTCTGGGAGCAATGTGTGATCGCAGCTGTTTCTTCCTTTTAACTGCTAGTGGGGTTTGAACTGATTGGGTGGGAGCTTGGCTGTGCCTGATTGGATGGGGGTTTTCTGTGCTCTGATTGGCTGGGGTGTGTCCTGTGTTGGTGGGGGCTTGGTTGTGCTCAGTCTAGTCTGTGCTGCAGGGGGATTTGAGCTGGTGAGCTGCATAGCTGTTGTTTGGCTTTGTGGTCGTGCTACATCTTCATAGTGGGTGTCAGTCTGCTGCATGAATGGATTGGAGGGGTTTGAAATGGCTAATGTTGCAGCTGCGGTCTGGCTTCTGGTCCTTGGTCGTGCTTCATGATCAGTGTGGGTTTGGGTCTGCTTTCTGGGTGGATGTGCGGTGGTGACATCCTGTGTGGACCTTGTGAGTGTGGGTCTGGTGTCATTCCTCGTGTTAGGGACTCGTTTGTCAATAAGGGCGGGTTTCCAAATGGCTGGTAGGCGGGAGGTGTCATCTCGTTTGTTCATGCTGTGTGGGCGTTTTTCTATCTCAATGGCTTCTCTGATTATTCTGTTGTTAAAGTGTTCAGTTTTGGCGATAGTTCTGGTCTTTTTAAAGTCAATATCATGTCCTGTGACTTTAAAGTGTTGGACCAGGGAAGAAGTTGGTTCCTCTTTTTTGAATGAGTTCTTGTGTTCTTCAATGCGTGCACTTATTCTTCTGTTAACTTCTGTTTCCATGGTGAACTGTATTTTGGGGTGTAGGCTATTGAGGTGTGTGAGGAAGTTGTCAAGTTTTTCTTTCCCGTGTGGCCAGATTATGAAGGTGTCGTCTACATATCTGAGCCAGAGTTCAGAATAATATATAATAATTATATATTATTATAAATAAGAACATTATTTAAATCCAATTAAATTCCAAGAAGACATACTGTACTCAATGCTGTGATGTTATTGACTTCTGCTTCACTTACTTCACTCATGTATTATAAAAGGCAGAAGAGAGGAAGAAGAGTTGATTATACCTAACAAATACTTTATTTATCAAATTTATATGGTCACCCATCTTATTAAATGTGACTCTGGGAAGCCAACAACAATCCAAGAAAACACTAATTATATAAAAGAATCACTACTTAAAACCATTATATAATACTTATTTAAAAAGCATTAACTAAAATGTTTAAAAAGCAGAACTAAGACGGGAAAAATAATAGGAGAAACATTTAGCCTTTTAATAGCAGATTAATATTTGTATTTAACATACGTGAGAATAAAATTTACATACAAGAATTCCTTTACCACCATCCTTTTCTGCACATGTTCTTACCATGTCCAAGTTAACCTATTTTTTTTAAAAAGCTTTTCTAAATAGATGCAAATAATAGCTCAGTCAAAACTGGTTTGACTTTGACTGAGTCAGCATTCTTTTCATTAACTGGAGAGACCTGTTCCAGAATTGGCTGCCAGCTGCTGGCAGATCCACCTACCCATCCACCTCCTCTTCTTTCCACTTTAAATACTGCTGTCAACAGACATGACTGCACAGGAAAGCTAGTTCTTCTGACTTGCCAAAGCATATGAGCATCTCAAATTCCTGGCTCTGTTCCACTAGTATAATATCAACTTAATATTCCTCTTTTGTACACACCACAAAGAGTTCTGTGGTTGGATAACTCTTTATTCATTCTTAAATATGACATATACTGATAAAGTCTTCCTCTATGAATTTATTAAAGGAACAGAAGCTTCTGTGCCAACTGAAAAAGGATATTATGTACTGTGGTGTCTCTTATAAAACAAAGACAACTTCACCACCCCATATGAAAAGTGGGGATGGGGATGCTCATAATGTCTGACCTTCTCAAGATGTGAACTGGTGAGATGGCTGCAGGAAGAATAGATGCCATATTGCTATGGAATCCCATCCTTAATAGCAATAGCACTTAGACTTATATAGAGTGTCATAGTGCTTTACAGCCCTAAGCAGTTTACAGAGTCAGCATATTGCCCCCAACAATATGGATCCTCGTTTTACTGACCTTGGAAGGGTGGAAGTCTGAGTCAACCTTGAGCCAGTGAGAATTGAACTCCTGGCATTTGGCAGAGTTAGCCTAAAATACTGCATTCTAACCACTGTGCCACCAGGGCTCTTTAAAAATGTATTTCAGATGCTGTTTATCATAGAAGCATTACAAGAGAGCAGTGAATGTCTTGGATCCTTCCAGTCATGTAAGGGGGAAAAGGTTCTGTGGACAACTGTTAAACTATTCTTTTCTTGTAAGGTGATATTTAAACAACCGTCTACCATCCTGAGATATGTCTGAATATGTAATTCTGAGATATGTCTAAATAAAACTTGTGCAGTTTACAGGATAGAACATTGCAAGTACTCAAATCACAAAAATAATCTTAAAACTGTAACAGAAAGCAGATAACCTTAGATCTTGACTCATAGTGAAAGGTTTGCTACTATTTCTTCCTTCCAGTGTCAACAACTTTATTACTGGATCATTATTTGGGGAGGGAAGAAATAATAATTCTATCTATCATCTATCTACCTACCTACCTACCTACCTACCTATCATCTAATCTATCTATCAAATTTAGAGACTTTCCACAAGTGATTCTTCTGATGTCATGGGACATGTGATTGTTTAGTGTGTGTGTGTGTGCATGTGTGTGTGTGTGAAAGCAATAAAAATAAAAAGCAATAAGAGCAATAAAAAGTTAAACATTCAATATGTAGTGCAGCTCCATTCATTTAGTTGACATTTGTTTCTTCTATAGAACATGAAGTTCTTACACAAGCAATGTGACTCTTCCAGCCTATCTCTATGAGTGCTTTTTTGTCCCACTTTTTCTCTTGAGAATAACAAGAAACTCTACTCAACAGGAAATATGTGATTTGCGATGAAAGAGAATGGATGACCTACAGTGTGCTTTAAAATCAAGTGAGGACTCAAACATGGGATTTTCCAGACTAGGTTCAGCACCTTGAGCCACTAGCATCTAATAATCTAGCATCTTGCAAGGAAATCTAATCATTGAAATCACTTAAGAGAACTAGGCTGTTTTCAATATTTAATATTGCCCTCCGAAGCTGCCCCTCCGTACTGTTCCTGTAAACTCATCCACATAGGAGTATCCATATATTAATATACTTATAAAATCCTGCTTAGGATTTTATATCAAGAAGTCATTTTCATTATAATGTCCCTCTCTTGTGTATTCTTTAGTTCCAAATTTAATCACCGCACCTAACCTGTGGATCAGCATACCCTAAGTCAGGAGTCAGCAACTCGTAGCTCTGGAGCCGCATGTGGCTCTTTCATCCCTCTGCTGCAGCTCCCTGTTGCCGGTCAACTCCACAATCGATAGGGCTTTCAGTTAGGACAGGTAGAGAAAAAAGGACGCCGTGCTAGGAGGAGACTCTATGATTGGGGAACCATACCTCTCATTGGCTCCATAATTGAATGGGGGGCTTCCAGTTAGGACCTTTGTGGTTCTTTATAATAATAATAACAGAGTTGGAAGGGACCTTGGAGGTCTTCTAGTCCAACCCTCTGCCCAGGCAGGAAACCCTACACCATTTCAGACAAATGGTTATCCAACATTTTCTTAAAAATTTCCAGTGTTGGAGCATTTACAACTTCTGCAGGCAAGTTGTTCCACTGATTAATTGTTCTAACTGTCAGGAAATTTCTCCTTAGTTCTAAGTTGCTTAGTTCTAAGTTGCTAAGTTGCTTTGAGTGTTTAAGGTTGCCGACTCCTGCCCTAAGTTATGTTAGTTGATTCTGACCTTGGTAGTCTTTCATATGACATTAAAAATTTGGTCTCAAAGGTGCCTTTTTTTATTGAAAAGGCAACTGGACTGGTTTTTCCTTGAGGAAGAAGAAGAAAACATTTTGGTTCTCATCCAAAAGCTTGGATGTTCCGATGGCTTCTTGATGAAGCTTCTTGGATGAGAAGCTAAATATTTTCTTCTTCTTCCTCAAGGGAAAAACAATCCGGTTGCCTTTTGAAGAAAAAAGCCCCTTTCAGACAACTATGACCTGGATGACTGATAATCTCCACAGACATTAAAAGCTTGGCTTCTTTCTGGGCCCTGTGAAAAGGAAGCCTATCCAGGAGTGGGGAGGGCATGCTAATGCGGATATGTGTGCTGTCTAATGTGCTCAGTTTCTCTTGTCCTTATTGGTATTTTTAACTTGCTATTTTTCATCCAAAGACAAATGGAATGAATGAATGAATGAATGAATGAATGAATGAATGAATGAATGAATGAAATCTGCCACCATCATATAAACTGGCGTGTTTTCAATAGTGGCGAAAGTAGTGTGTGATAATATCCATGAGAGTTTGAATTTCACACACTAGGAACTGAATGGATAGTAATGAATTACTTTCTATGAATTAAAATATTCTTTCTGCACAAGCCGGTTTAGCTCAGGCTGGTAAGGCCTGTTATTAAGAACACAAAGCCTGCAATTACTGCAGGTTCGAGCCCGGCCCAAGGTTGACTCAGCCTTCCATCCTTTATAAGGTAGGTAAAATGAGGACCCAGATTGTTGGGGGGGCAATAAGTTGACTTTGTAAAAAATATACAAATAGCTATTGCCTTATACACTGTAAGCCGCCCTGAGTCTTCGGAGAAGGGCGGGGTATAAATGTAAACAAAAAAAAAAAAAGCAAGTTCTCTTATATAGATTTCTGTTAAAAGTGGTGGGGGGGAAGAACCCACATACCAATCTCATTACAACCAAGCCATGATAGTGAGAAGGATCAAAATGAAAAACAATTGATTATATTGGTAGATACTCAAACTTTGAAAATACATTATATATGCTTCCATGTAAGACTTTAATCCATCTTCCAACCAAGGAAAAACTTTTGCAGCTTCAAAGATGAAATCACATCAATGTTCCATACAGCGATTTCTATAAAAATTCTAAAAATGTATCAAGAGAATGTGAACTGTGATGAGTTAAAGAGAAATTTTTATCTTATAATTTTTAAAAAAAAACACCCTACATTTTCATGTCAGAGTCTCCAAAAATCATTGTCTCAGCACTTTTGTTTAACAGTTAATGACTATTTTTAGGTTTAAAAGTATGTAACTTACCTTTGAAAAAACCCTATCGTCCTCAGGGAAATTTCCTTCTGTAAGTGTGTGATAGGATCAGTATAGTACATTATTGTATTGCAAACTATCCTGGGGAAATTTGGTTTTGAAATACAAATGCATTATAAATAATTTTTAAAAGCAGGCAATGGATGTGTTTTTGTGACTGCTATGCTGTAAAGGGATTCAGGTGCATATTAAGTTGAGGACATTAAAAGGGGGGATTCTCACCCTGAGTAATTGTTCTCAAATAGCCAACTTGGCTTTCCCTAGCCTAACAGTGCAAATCACATCTGCTCCTCCCAATTTATCTTACAAACGTATACATCTGGAAGATCCCAGTGTCAACTTCCGAAACTGCATCAACTGAAGCCATGCTTACCTATTCTCCGTTTCTTAGTTGCCACATGTGGGGAGGGGAAAGTGAGCCAGCAAGGGGGGATGAGGGGTGAAACACAGAGGGGTTTGAGGAGTAGCTAGTATTGCTACTAGCTAGCTGATAGTAATAGCGACCAGATCCAGTGGTGACAGCAAGGTCATAATGCAGAACAGCTGATGAGACTGAGGGAGACATTACTACTGATTAACCTACGTGACTAAGAACACCTGGAGGAGGCAGGGAGTTGCAAACCTTCTTAGGTCACTGAAGGGCGGGAATCCTGTAGAGCTAGCTTCGCTTCACTTCACTAAGTGCCGAGGCTATGTACTCAATAAAGTGTCTTTGGAATCTACCTGGTGGGTAAGAGTTCTCATTGAATTGGGTGTATTGCTCAGAACAGTGACACCCAGGTTCAGAAAGACTAATCTAAATGCTTCTATTAAAATAGCATGCAGATTTTATTTCTAAAATACATTTAATTTTTTATATCGATTTTCTTTGAATGGATGGATTGCTTTTAAGAGATTGCACACACACACACACACACACACACACACACACATGTCCTATGGATGCCTATCCTCTATCATTCAGCAATGTGTTATTTCCCAACCAATTACCAATGGTCCATAATGGCGAACCTATGGCACCATAATGAGTCCATAATGGCGAACCTATGGCACGCGTGCCAGAGGTGACACACAGAGCTCTGTGGGCACATGTGCTGTCACCAGCTGTTCTCATGGTTTCCAGCAAGTATGTGAGTCGGCCAGCTGGTCTTTATGCATGCTGGAGTGCCAAAAACCCGAAGACCAGCTGGCTGGGGTGCATGCGTGCGCCGGCCACCTGGTCTTCAGGTTTTCGGCACTCCAGCATGTGCACATTCCGGTTTGGGCACTGGGTGCTGAAAAGATTCGCCATCACTGAGATAGGTCATTCCATTACTTGCTAGAAGAGAAAAGTTTGCCCACCAACTGTCAGAAGGAACAAGGACTCTTCTCTCAAACTGATGCTGTTGTCTCAAACTGATGCTCTTGACTGGATTGGAAATCTGACGGGCTCATGCTTTTCTAGGACATTGTATTGAACATTTTGTTACAATGAATAGATTAGCTCTTCTTGGATTGAGACCACTTTGCACAAGTTGTTTACATGAAAACTGATCCTATTACAAAGGGAAAAAACCTACCTTAACAAGCATGCACAATGCACCAAAATAATAACAATACAATGGTATGCACCAAAGTTACCACAGGAAGATGTTATTTGCCACACCCTTACTATTCCAGTTCAGGGTGTACAAACCTCTGCCAATCCAAACAACCCACTCTTGAATCTTCTAATCAAAGAGATTAGAAATTAAGAAGTTTCTTCCTTTGAAACATGATTCATGGGGAAGCCATATTGAATGAGTTATTATTTGCAGGGATAATTCTTCTTTCATCCTAGGATTTCCAGTGAAAATATTATCTTGTCTTCCATGGAAATTAAACTGGTATAAGGGTACTCCTACATTTAATATGAAGCATGTTTTTCTAGGATTGATGGGTAATAACAGCTTCTCTCCAGCTGTAGACAAGTCCCCAAGTGCCCCACGAAATGTAAGAACAAGTCAAGCTCATCTCGCCTCGTGTCAGAAATGCAGGAACTAGAAAGGGGAAAATTATTAATTTAATTTTAAATAGATTAAAAACATTAAATTTATATCGTTGTAGCCAAATGCTGAACCGCATTGATGGCAAAGATATTTCAAACCAGCAAGTCATTCTATATGCATGTCAGTCCCAGAGGGCACTGTAAAAAATGGATGGTTGTTTCAATAGTACATTTGCAGTGCATATCCTTGTCTTCTGTGGTCTTTAGTTCTAGGCAAAACAGTGTGCAGTTTGTTTAAACATTTCCAAATTGTCCATTCCTCCTCTGAACCTCAGGCAACTCCTCAATCGGTTCTATCCAATTATGAAGATATTTAACTAGAAGTTTCTGTTTTTTTAATTGTTCTTTTTGAGGTGTAGTAACAATAATCCCCTTGGCACAATCGAAAAAGCTCCTTCTTGATTTCAATCTTTTTTGTAAGGGGTACTTGGGCAATAATTGGTTTGCTGGATCATGTAATACCTTTCCATAGTCCATGTTTTGTGACTTATACAGGAAGCCAGCTTGTTGGAGAATAATGCCTGGCAGGGCTATTTTGTCAAGATATATAGTTTGTCAACTGGGGTGGAGCGCAGGCATCCAGTAATGATGTGGCAAGTATCACTAAACATCCTATCCACCTGTGTAGGGTGTGCAAACTGGCCCCAAACAGGGCAGGTATACTCTCCCACCGAGTAACACAATACAAGGGTGGCCATTCAAAGAGTAATGGTGTGGGCACCCTAAATAGTTCCAGCCAGCTTTCTGAGGAGATTATGACAGGTATACATATCTTTTGTTTTAAATTGCAACAATGTCTTTTAAAAGTTAATGTTTGGTCCGGTGTAATATCGAGGTAATGTGGCTTTTCGCAATGTGCCACTCCATCCCAGATAATATTGATCCTACGTCTGGCCTGCCTGTTTTGGGGGATGAATGCACAAACTTTTTTTTTTTTGATGGTTAGGTTTTAGCCCATTCACATTATAGTATTCTGACATACTCTTAAGAGCCAGAAGTTCCCTGAGCGGTAAGTGCCAAATCATCAGCATAAATGAAAGTCAATGTATCAGGATCAATGGGTTGATTATTGGTGTGTATATTGAATAACGGGGGGGGGGGGGGGCAAGAACTTTCCCCTGTGGAAGGCCATGTTGCTGGGCTCTCCACCATTTCCCTGGAAGGCAATGAAAATTCATCAATACAAGTAGTCAGAGCAAGATCATGTGTGATATTATATAATTCCAAGAGAAGCTTTCTATGATCAATTGTGTTATAGGCCGCAGATAAATCCACAAAACAGCTCCCATGATTAGACCTAATTGAAAGCCATCCTCTATGTCCTGGGTGAGTTTAACTATCTGGCCTGTGAGGAAACCAGCTTATTGAGGAATAAGAGTTGGTTCAATGACAGGAAACATTCTACTTAATAGAACTCTCTCATAAAGTTTGAAAGGATGGCAAAGGAGGGAAATTGGACAAAAATTCTTTGGGTCATTCAGTTCTTTTCTGGATTTCAGAAGTCCAATAATCCGGGCTTTTCTCCAAATCTTCAGAATACAATTTGAGGCCACACATACATTAAAAAGTGATAACAACCATTGCTTGGCAAAATCTCCAAAATGTTTATTTGTTCAACATGAATATCATTTAATCCCACCGTTTTATCATTCTTCATACCATGAATTGCTGTTTTCAGTTCTTCTTCTCTATCAAAGAGTGAGATCAATACATTGGTCTCCTCTTCCTCTGCCCTTAGGAGCCTGTCAAGTGAAGTCGACAAGTCAAGCTGCTAAAGACTATAACGGAAAATTTGTAAGTTTTTATTTTCCCAACATTTTCCATTATCAAATACTATAGATTTTCAGATTTAGAAAGCTCAGACATGCTAACATTATTGTTTTAAATTAATTCATTGCAACTGCACCATTCAAATGCATATTGCTGTTTTTGAAATCAATCAGGTTCAACTTTCAAAGGGATCTTTAAAATATTTTAAAGAAAAAAAATAACCCTTTGGGTCTTAAAATGCTGCCAAATCCTAAAAGCCATATAATCTTCTATATTAGCTTTAGTGTGAAGGAAAATAGCAATTCATAAGAGATGCTTAAAGTTTCCTTTCATAACAAGAAAGTTAGCTCTTCACTTCAATTTATAACTCACCATCCCGTCTTTTCAACTGATCTGACAGCCTTTCAGAGAAACAGCCTTAGCCACAGGTTAAGTTTGACAACACAACATAAAGACAGAGAGTAGCATCACTGGCCATCCGGTGTGGCCCATCATCAAGATCATGACCATGATATTCCACTTAAAGACTTTTTGTTCTTAAAAAAATGGGCTGTGTATTAAATTACTGTTGTTGACTCCTCCCTTATAGAGTCTTTAATTTTTATGAGTGCACCTGCCAGTATTGAGATAATAAGCATGTAGCAATGCATGTCAGCAATTTTGAAAACTTCCCACACAAAAGAGACCTTGCCATATGGCAAAGCCTAAGATGTAGGGAGGACAAAGAACTTAGAATAGAGCAGGAAAGGGAGTGATCAGCGTGGTTGGTAACTTCAAGAGAAAAGCCAGACTCCAGCCAATATTTATAGGACAAATAAATTAACTTTAGAATATGGGGATATAATCAGAAGAACTTTTCCTTCAGAAGAAACTTGAAAGGCCTGAAGACTTATTCAGGAAACTGATTTAAATAAGGGCCCAAGTGGGAAAGAGTTGTTATGTTGTGAGTGCTTGGGTGCCAGTCATAAAAGCTTTTATTTGCCTTGGCAAGACATAGAAGAATAACAACAACAATTCAGTGTGCTATTATTGAGAGTTTATTGTTGATTTTATTGCAATTTTCAATTTGCAACTATTGTAACAGACATATTTTAATCTGTTGGAAGTGAATTTGGGGAGATATAATTTGGTGTAGTGATTAAGGCAGCAGGCTGGACACTGGGAGAATGAGTTCTAGTCCATTTTAGGCACTTGGGCCAGTCACACACACTCTCAGCTCTCGGAAGGAGACAAAGTTCAAACCACTTCTGACATCTTGCCAAGAAAACTGCAGGGACTTGTCAAGGCAGTTGCCAGGAGTCAACACTGAACTTGAAGATGCACAAAATAAATCTGGAGATCCATTTAATCAAAAGTGGAGTATATACATTTATAAATGGGTCAAATGGAAGTAGCTGAATATTTCGACCCAATATATATTATTGTATAAGTAAAAATGAAAAAAGTACGCAGAAAAACCTTTTCAGTTGTTCATCTATAGCAACACCAATTTACATCAATTATTGGTTTTATAATGTACAGAGGCTATCCCGTGCCTTCAAAGTTCTTGTGGAATGCTAAATAATCCATTTCTTTACTATTGTTTTATATGATCACTCCAATTTTTTTAGTTCTTACAATAAACACCGAAAGCCGAGAATGTGAAAGACTGGTGTAGAAGAATAATTATGAAGATAATAGAACTGAGAATAAATGGAAATTCAATTCCCAATGAAAAAGTAGTGAGAACTATACATCAGGCATGAGTGGATTGTACTAAGACATCTCCATTATATTAAATTTGTATTTCAAATCTATTTAATACAAATACAAATGTATTTAAATTTGCATTTGTACTTTTTTATGAAACACTAAACCTCATTTATAAGCAAGAATGTAAATTCTGTAAATGAAGAGCAATGACAGAAGAGCACTCTTTAATTGCCCAGATTTGAGCAAAGCTGGTATGGTGTACTGAGTAGAGTGTTACAATTCAAGATGCTATCAGCTTTTCAAATGCCTTTAGATAGAAGGCAGGTTTCCAGTCTCTGGAAGGTGGTGCAAGTGTTTTACATAAACAAAATCTGCACTTAAAATAGCTTTTTTGCCACCTTGGTGCAGATACCAATCAGTTAAATTTAAAAGTGCAGAAGGCAGAAGAAGCAGCATGGGAATCACAACAACATTGGCTCAAATCCAGGAACATTTTATTTCTCTGGAATGGAAACAACTCATCCACTCTGAACATAAACTGCAGGTGGTAATTGTACATTCTCTCTCTTTAAAAAAGAAAAGCAAGTGTTTAATTCCATAAATTCCTGTCATGAGAAACCATTTTTTTAAAAAATTGTACAAGCAGCCTTTTTTTTCTTTTCTTTTCTTTTTCTTTTTCAACAAAGCATCAATGTTAAAATGGGTTCGCCGGCTTCTACCACATTGTCGTCTGTGTATACCATGCAAAATGCTACATCTGCTTAACACATTTTACACATTAGCATTACAAAGATTCAAAGGTTCATTGGTTGATTGATATTTTTAAGACATGGATTGTGTCACATTTCATTCCTCCCCACCCTGGGGAACTTATAAAAATAATTTAGTTCAAATGGACTAAATACGGGATTCGTTCTAGCTTTGTACTTCAGTCAATTCCATAAGCAAGCTATTGGCCGTGAGGAC